>NC_135488.1:22726661-23045829 GCF_052094955.1 Ictidomys tridecemlineatus | reverse complement strand
GCGGGTTGGGGGTGAGGGGTGAGCGTGAATGTGAGGGTGAGGGGTGAGGGTGAGGGTGAGGGGTGAGGGGTGAGGGTGAGAGGTGAGGGTGAGGGTGAGTGTGAGAGGTGAGGGTGAGGGGTGAGGGGTGAGGGGTGAGAGGTGAGGGTGAGGGTGAGGGTGAGGGTGAGGGCGAGGGTGAGGGTGAGGGTGAGGGCGAGGGTGAGGGATGAGGGTGAGGGGTGAGGGTGAGGGTGAGGGTGAGTGGTGAGGGTGAGGGTGAAGGGTGAGGGGTGAGGGTGAGGGGTGAGGATGAGGGTCAGAGTGAGGGTGAGGGTGAGGGTGAGGGGTGAGGGTGGGGGTGGGGGTGAGGATGAGGGTGAGGGTGAGGGTGAGGGTGAGAGTGAGGGTGAGAATGAGGGTGAGGGTGAGGGTGAAAGGTAAGAGGTGAGGGGTGAGGGTGAGGGGTGAGAGGTGAGGGTGAGAGTGAGGATGAGGGTGAGGTGTGAGGGTAAGGGGCTGAGGGCTGAGGGTGAGGATGAGGGTCAGAGTGAGGGCGAGGGTGAGGGTGAGGATGAGGGTGGGGGTGAGGGGGTGAGGGTGAGGGTGAGGGTTAGAGTGAGGGTGAGGGTGAGGGGTGAGGGTGAAGATGAGGGTGAGAGGTGAGGGTGAGTGTGAGGGTGAGGGCTGAGGGTGAGGGCTGAGTGTGAGGGTAAGGATGAGGGTGAGGGTGAGAGGTGAGGGTGAGAGGTGAGGGTGAGGGTGAGGGGTGAGGCTGAGAGTGAGGGCGAGGGTGAGGGCAAGGGTGAGGGGTGAGGGTGAGGGTGAGTGTGAAGGGTGAGGGTGAGAGTGAGGGTGAGGGTGAGGGTGAGGGGTGAGGGTCAGGGTGAGGGTGAAGGGTGAGGGTTAGAGTGAGGGTGAGGGTGCGGCGTGGGGTGAGGGGTGAGGGTGAATGTGAGGGTGAGGGGTGAGGGTGAGGGTGAGGGGTGAGTTGTGAGGGTTAGGGTGAGGGTGAGGGGTGAGGGGTGAGGGGTGAGAGGTGAGGGTGAGGGTGAGGGTGAGGGTGAGTTGTGAGGGGAGGGTGAGGGATGAGGGTGAGGGGTGAGGGTGAGGGTGAGGGTGAGTGGTGAGGGTGAGGGTGAGGGTGAGGGGTGAGGGTGAGGGTGAGGGTGAGGGTGAGGGTCAGAGTGAGAGTGAGGGTGAGGGTGAGGGGTGAGGGTGGCGCTGGGGGTGAGGGTCAGGGTGGCGGTGGGGTGAGGGTGAGGGTGAGGGGTGCAGCTCCTTCTTGGCCCAGGCTTGGTGTCTTCCTGTTTTCGTGCCAGGGCAGTGACCCAATGGGGAAAACCGGGACAGCTCCCAGGCCCCTGCAGGCGGAGGGCAGCAGCAGGTGTTGAGTATGGGGCTGGGGGTGGTGGTGCAATGCAGGAGAAGGTGCTTCTGTTTCAAGACGTCAACACAAGCTCAGGTCAGATCCCCCAAGCAGGCTGGACCCGGCTCGGCAGGAGGCCCCTGAGCCCGCTCTGTGAGGCAAGGAGGGGAGCAGCCTGGGGCCTGGGGCTCCCAGCTGGGCATTGCCTCGGAGTCCTACCCTGCTTGGTCCCAGCCTGTGGTGGCCCTGGGAGGTGTGGAAGCTTTAGGAGGGACCAGGGACAGTTATGTATTATTTCTGATGTGTTTAAAAACTCAGCTGCTTAGTTGTTGGAGGTATAACCTGAAGAGGCACTTGGACCTCGGCCTCTTCCTCTGTCTTTGCCTCCATGCCACCATGATGTGATCAGCTTTGGAGGTGTCTCCCCAAATCTCATGTGTGAGATGGTTCAAGGGGGTTCAGAGATGAGATCATAAGATTATGAGAGGTGTGACCTCATCAGTGCATCAATCCCCTGATGGACCAATGGGTGGTAACCCTGGGGGCGGGACAGGAGCAGTACGTCCCTGGGGGCATGAGAGGTATATTTTGTCCCTGGTGAGTGGAGCCCGCTCTGCTCCCTGTTTGCCATGTCCTAAGCTGTTTTTCTCTGCCACGCCCTTCCACTCTGATGTCCTGCCACACCTGCGGCCCTGAGCAATGGGCTTAGCCATCTGTGGATGAGACCTCTGGATCTGTGATCCCCAATAAACTTTTCCTCCTCTGATTGTTCTTGTCAAATCATTTGGTTCAGCAACAAAAATTCTGACTGAAGTCTCTGCCATGATGTTCGGCCTCACCACAGACTCAGAGCCATTGGCAGGGTGACCATGGATGGAATGAAACCTATGAAACTCCCTCCGGAGTCAACGTAAATCTTTCCTCTTTTTAAGTTGATTGTCTTAGGTGTTTTGTTACAGTGACTGAGAGCTGACTCACACAGTTGTCTAATAAGATCTGTTATGTAAACTCAAGTTGCATCAGGTGATGAATTGGGGGCAGGAAGACACCTTTGCAAATGTAAATTTCCCTTGTAAAAGGGAAGTTTATTCTCTGCTTTTAGCCCAAAAGGGGAGGGCAGAGAGGTCTCCCTGTTTTGCGATTTTTTAGTTGCTTTCAGCTCAAAATAGTCCTTATGCTCCAATGGCATATAAAGGGTGGCTTGTGCTGGTCCCCTTTATGGGGATTTGCATTCCTTCCCACAGGGGAGGCAGGGCTAGAGGCCACAGTGGGAACCTGTGTGGAGGCACCGGTGAAGGGGACTGACCAGCAGCAGCCTGGGCTTCAGAGGATGCTCTGTGCTCTGAGGCTGCGTGGCCTCCTCGCTCAGGCCTGGCTGGGACGAGAGAGTCACAGCTGTCCGGCTGGGTGCTGTGGTTTGGATATGAGGCATCCCCAGAAAGCTCAGGTGAGACAACGCAGGAGTATTCAGAGGTGACATCTTTAGATTAGGAGAGCTATAGCCTAATCAATCAGTGGATCAATTCACTTGAAGGATTAATAATTTGAATGGACTAATGAATGGTGACTGTAGGCAGTTAGGGGGTGGATAGAGGAATTAGGTCCCTGGGGCAGGGCTTTGGGTTTACCTCTTGTCTCTGGCAAGCAGAGCTCGCTCTTCTTCCTGCTCTCACGAACTGGGCTGCTCCCCCGAGCTTCTGCCATCCTTGTGCCGTGCTGTTCTGCCTCACCTCGCACCCAGAGCTGTGGGGTCAGCTGACCATGGATGGAACGTCTGAACTGGGAGCCAAAGTGAACTTTTCCTCCTCCAAGTTTCTTTTCTGTTAGACGTGTTGGCCACAGTGATGTCAATGTGCCCCGAGACGTGGGCTTGGTGCTGTAGACCATCTGACCACGTGGTTCAGAAGTCTTTGAGATGGTTTGTGGGAGGAGCTTGGAAAAGTCTGGAGATGCGGGATGGAGATGACTTAGGCCACTGTAAACAGAGCTTGCAGGGACTCTGGTGAGAGCTTAGACGAGCAGAATGACAATAGACTGTGACAGTCATGGCTGGGATCACGAGGTCACAGAGGGAAGGAGGACAGGACTGGGTGTAAGACTTCAGGCTACTCACTTTACCTTCCAGCAAAGAAGCTCCTACACTTGGCCCAGGTTCTGAGACCTTATGGGAGGGTGCATTTGAAAGCGATGGACGCATCAATCTAGTGGAAGAAATTTCCAGGCAGCCCGGCACTTCGTCGGGGTGTGGGTGTAGCAGGTTCACTGCGAGAACAGGAGCAGAAAGTAGAGAGGAAGGGTCTTTAAAACTTGCGATTTGACCAGAAAAGTGTGTTTACAATGAAGGCCAAGGAAAGGGAGGTTGTTAAAGAGACTCCGTCTCCTAAAGAGACACTAAGGGCTTTGTGCAGAGACCATAAAAAAGATGGCTCAGGGCGTTTCAAGGGGATAAAAGGAGAAATACCTTTGAGAAAAGACCATGGGGACATCCTGCTGGCACAGGGGACCTTGGAAGATGTTCCACTATGTGGAGCCACTCAGGCACTGAGAGGTCACTGCAGCCGTGGTCCCAGGGAGCCTGGCTACTATTCCAGATGGTGGCAGATCTTGGACAACCGTCCACGAGGGTCCGGCTCTGCAGGAGTGCAGGGTGCTAGAGTTAGAAGGTCTTGGGGGCATCCCCCAGAGTTTCAAAGAAAGGCCTGGGAGGCCAGCAAGGGAGAGGGTGGGAGTCCCAGCAGGCGGCCCTCGAGGTGGGGATGAGATGTGAGAAGGAAGGAGCAGTGACCATGGAGACCCCCAGGGTCTAGAAGCCAGTAAAGTGGACATCTGCTAGAGGACCAGCAGACACGGAGCAGAAACAGGCCACCAGAGAGGCTGCGTGGGCTGTACAGCAAGGCCACAGACACAGAGCTCATCACGAGGTCGTGTGCCCAGGTGCTGGACGTGGAGCTGCAGGACGTGTGCCCAGCTGAATTCAGCCTTGTCCTGCACCCATGCCTTCTTTCTACAACCACACTGCTCCCTCTTGTAGTGGAATGTTCATTTGTGCCATTCTATATTATGTGACTCACTCTGATCCTTACAGGGGCTCACAAGCAGAGGTCGCCTTGAGTCTCAGGTGGCATTTTGGACTTGGCCTTTTGGGCAATGCTGGAACAAGACCATGGGGACTCCTGGAAAGGGACTAAGCGTGTTTGGCTTTGGGAGATGGACATGAGCTCCGGGGTGCCAGGGGGGGACTGTTATGGCTTAGATAGGAGGTGTCTCCTGAAACTCACGTGTGCGACATCAGGAATGTTCGGAGGGGAGGTAATCAGGTCACGAGAATCCATCACCTAATCCATGGATCGATCCACTTGACAGATTAATAGTTTGAATGAATGGATGGAAGCTGTAGGCCAGTAAGGGTTGGCTGAGGAGTTAGGTCCCTGGGGTGTGCTTTGGGTTTCTGTTTTAGGCTGGCAATCGGAAGTCCCTGTTTCCTGGCGATCATGAACTGGGCAGCTGTCCTCCACACACCCTTCTCCCACAGAGTTCTGCCTCACCTCGCACCCAGAGCAAGGGAGTCAGCTGGCCACGGACTGTGCCTCTGAATCTGGGAACCAAAATAAACTTCTCCTCCTCTAAGTTGTTCTTGTTGGGATGTTTGGTCACAGTGATGAAAACCTGGTTTAGGCACGAAGAGGACTCTCCAGTCAGGCCACTCTGTGGGACAGGCTGCGCACGCCAGAATCCCACAGACAGTATCACTGGGCAAGGTCGGAGTCTTGGGGTATGTTTCCCTCCTCCTGAGCATCAGCTCCTTGGCCACTGACATCTGCTGGTTTCATTCCAGGATCAAGAGTGGAGCTGGCCGTGATTACCTGGCGCCAGCTCACAACAGGAGAGGTGTGGCATCTGGGAGGCCCCTGGGCTGGGTCCTGGGCTCCTGGGGGAGTGGAGCTGGCTCCTGGCCATCCATCAGGGCAGTGGACTCCTCTCCATGAGAAGACACATGGTAGCTTAGCCTGTGGATACAACTGTGTGGTCAGTGGGTCCGGCAACTTACCAGTCAGGCTGAGGAGGATCTAGCTGCTGTAACAAATGTATCCTGACAGTGGCTTTGCCAAGTTGGCTTCTGTTTCCCCCCCATAACCATCCTTTGCAGGTGTGCTGGTCCACAGTGGCTCTGCACACACCATGCAGGTCCTGCTCCCGCCCTCCCAGACAGGATGCGGGTCCTGACTCCCCCCACCTCTGCCTTCTCTTCCTAGGTCAGGCATTCTGTTTGACCCTGTTTTGGTGCCATGGATACATGAAGCAGCCAGGGGGAGTCTGTGGATCCCTTGAAAAATAAGATTTCAAAATTAATGAAGTAAAAATACATGATTACAAAGGAAACGCCGAAGGTCCTTGTGAGAATATCTACACACGTATTTGAGGAGTCACGCAGGGCTTTTTGATGGATGTGTCCAACACCAGATGAAGGTCTAATTAAGCTCCAGGAATCTGAGGGAGTGAGGAGTGTCATGTGTCTGCAGTCACTGTTGTGACACGAATATGCCTGTGATCTCGGGCTGTGACTGAGCCCTGGGTACCGTCAAGGTGCCTCTGTGGTTTGTGGCCCATTTCTCAGCTGAAGGAGGGGCTGTGTCAGAGGAGCCTCGTAAACATCAGCAGGCGATTCATCTCATCCAGGTTCACAGCCCTCGGGCCAAGAGCCGAGTCCCAGGCCTCACCATCACTGGGAGGGAATGGGGGGCACCCTGCTTTTAATGGCTTTGGCCTAGAAGGACAAACTCGAAGCCCCCCATGTTCTGTTGGCCAAATGACCTGCTACCCTACATGCGAGGGAGCAGGGCAGCTGCAGGGGGACTCTGAGGGGACAGGACTGTCGGTGCAGTGTGCTGGGTGAGCGCCCTGAGTCCAGGGCAGAACGCATGGCCCGCTGACCCGGGCCCTCCCTTCCTGCCTGGCTTTGAGCCCACCACATTTGCTGAACCCTGGGCCGATGCCGGGGGTCTTGTCAGTCTGCTGGCCACCGTGAAGACATAACAGTCTCCGTCCCCACGCAGGCAATGCTCAGAGTGGAACCATGTCTCCCACGCTGAAGGCCCAAGCCCTGACTCCTAGGACCCGTGAAGGGACCCTGTTGGGAGAAAGGGTCTTTGTGGAAATGCGGTTAAGGTGAGGCCATTGGGGCAGCCCTGGCTGCAACGTGACCAGGGCCCTTCTTACCAGAGGGAAATGTCGAGTGAGGACGAAGGGGGAAAGGCGTGAGACGACAGGGCCGCCAGCCGAGAGGCACCAGCAGCCAGGGAGGCAGCAGGTTCCGCCACACACCAGCCGCGTGGCCTGCTGAGACCTGGGTTATAGACCTCCAACCGGGGGAGCTCATGGTTCTCTTGGCTGAAGCGCTGGACCCATGGGGTGTAGCCATGGCATCCCTGGGAGACCAAACGCTCCCGAGTGGACGGCTCTCGCACTTTCAGATGTGACGGCGTCACACCCACCCTGTTTCTGAGCAGACGTCACTGTGCCCCTGCTCTGCACCCTGAGCTGCACTAGGTTCTGGGGCTACAGGAGCAGGAGGGACCCAGTCCTTGTTCTCATGAAGCTTTCTGTCCAGGGTCCCTGCGCCCAAGTCCATAGACAGTGTCACGAGGTTTCCATAATGACAGCAGGTGACTCAAGGAGGGAGTCCTAGGAGCACCTGGTGTTCCTCGGGCAGAGGGATGCCAGCGCCCTGGGAGGGTGGTCAGGCTAGAATAGCCCAGGGCGGTCACAGGTGGGCAGGGAGTTCCTCCAGGGGCCGAGTCCTGGGGCCTGAGCTGGGAGGCGGGAGAGCGTGAGGCAGCCAAGGACCTGTGCCGCTCTCCGTGACTGGACGTGGAGGGCCCGAGGGGACTGAGGAGGAGACGGGGGTCACAGAGGCGGGGACAGCCACAGTCATGTGAGCCAAGGTCACTGAGGTCAGCTGAAATATTATCCCCAGAAAAGGAGGACGTCGACCATCCTCATGATCAACGTCTCCTCAATCTCTGACCATTGAGGTCGGCGATTCAAAAGTGGAATCTGATCATTTACATTCCTGTCTCTAGCCTGCCCGGGCCCCCGCTTACCCCCCACCCCCATCCTCACTGCTTGAGGGGCGCCCGGTGGGGGCACGTTCCGCAGCTTTGGAGAAAGCCCTGGTGGGGAACGCGGGAGTTACGGTTTGAAGTGGATCCCTTCCATGGTCCGGGAACTGTCCACGAGGGTGGTGCTGAAGTTGGGCAGGCCAGAGCATCTGCCACAGTCCACCTCGGCTGGGATCTGCAGCTGCCCCACACAGCCACAGCTCGGCAGCCCTGCCCTCCGGCTCCCCTGTGTCGCTCACCGCCTGACCGGGCTGTGCTGATAGCCGACACTCACTATGGGCCTGGAGGTAATGGGAGGACAGGCGACCCCAAGGAGAAGGATGCCATCCGCCGAAGCCTTGCCTTTCAGCCCCTCCCGGGGCTCTTTCCTCTGGGAAGGGAATACGGCACTTCTCACAGCTGGCGCTGCACAGCCTAGGATTCTGAGCCACATTCGCCTCCAGGCCTGGACACGGGACCTGCTCCTTCCTCAGTGCCCCCCAACCCCTGAGCCATTCATTCAGTCTCTTTTATGTTTTCTTCACTCTTCGATTTAATTATGGGCCTGATTTCAGCACCATCTGTCCTCTGGCTGCGAGACACAGGGGTCACTTTAAATGGTGCCGCGGAGGTGTCCCGACTTTGACAGCTACCTGGAACTTGAATCTGTGGGCCCGGCTTCCATTCTCTCTGTGGAGTCTGAGGCTGTTCACGGGCAGCCGCTCTCCTGGCCCTGCGGTCACCATGCTGCCTGCTCTAGTGCCAGTCACTGCCTAGGCTGAGGCTTGTGTCCACTGCCTGCCAGCACCTTGCCACACACACTCTCGGTGGGAGACTTGGAGCCCTGATGCTGCTCAGAGGGTCACCACCCCCTGCCGCCCCCTGACATGCCAACTTGAGCAGGGTGGCTTAGGGAGCAGTGTCACCTAGGGCTCCATCAGGTGGACAATCCAGTTCCAGAAGCCACCTGAGATTCACTCTCTAAGTTGGTTTTGGAGCAGAGCCTCGGACAAGGTCTTGGGTGCAGATATTTTAAAGGGAGGTCAATCACAGGAAGGGGACAGGAACAGACATAGCTCCCGACTGCAGAGCTCCAGTGACCCGCTTCCACCCACCAGGCCCCCCTACGGCCTCCACCAACCCAGTAGTCCATTCAGCGACCAGTGGATCAGCCACTGATACAGACAGAGCTCTCATGATTCCGTCACTTCCCGACAGCCCCGACTCTTGACATTGCTACAGCAGGACCAAGCCTTCAATAGCCGGGACACTCTGGATCCAAACCATGATATTGAGGTGAAGGGGCCTCCATTGCTTCCCAGCAAGCCCTGACCTGGCACCCCAAAGCAGAGCCACACAGTGCACCCAAGCAGCCCCGGGAAACTGTCCACCTCAGTGGTACTGAAGTTAGGTGGGCTGCGGGGCTACAGCCTGGAGTACCACCAGGCCCCCTGTGCCCACTAGGGTGCAGATTTGGATCCAGAATGGATTGGAAATACTTGAACACCTTCTCAACAGCCTGAAGTCTTCCTGCTGTGCTTCATGCTTTTGTTGAACAGTGCTGATTTCCTCGACCTCTGCCCGGCCTTTCAACACAGCTCCTGACTCCCCAGGGACTTGCGTTCTTGGTGGGGGGACCGCACCTGTACCTGGAGAGCGGAGGGAAGCAGACCAGCTGGGCCCTGTTGGTGACCTGTTTGTCAGCTCCTGTTGGCACAGGGGAAGGCGGCCTGCCCGCTGTTGCCCGGCGTGGGAGGAGCCTCGCACCGACTCCTGTTTTTGCATTTCGGTGGAGTAGTCTGCTGGAGGCTGGGTAGGGCGGGACAGGATGCTATAGTCTCTGGCTGGGATAAATAGCGCCTGCCCCAGTTTTCTCAGTTTGGGCTCCTGGAAGGAAACGTCAGCTGGCCCATCAAAAACAAAGTGCTCCCCGTGGGATGGCTTAAGCACATCACCTGGGAGGGCATTTCCTCTCCTGCGTTTCTGAGAAGCCTGCCCTAGTTTCTCTCCTGCCTGCCGCCCTTGAGCTTCCCCAACCGGAGAAAGGACACAGCGCTCCCCCTTCACAAAGGAGGGGCCCAGGAGCGCTGGCCAGGGGCTGCCGTGGCTCTCTGGAGAGGTGCTGAGCCTGACCTTGCTCACGCAGAGGCCTCATCACAGATGGGACCGAGCGGGACGTGAGGACGTGAAGGCAGAGGAGCTGGTGGCAAGCAGGTGGCCCCAGGCCAGGGCCTCCTGAGTCCTCCCCATGCACAGGGCCAGTCAGCGGTCACCGCTCTGCCAGAGGGAAAATGAGGGACCCCGGGTTTGGGGATGTGAAAAGTTCCCCAATTGTCTGTGCCTTTCCTGGGAGCCCAGGCCATCTTCTCAGGGTCAGGGCACAAAAGCTCGTGTCGGGGCTGTGCACTTGTCCAAGGTGCAGCTTGAACGGGTCACCACGTCCTTCTGAGCCCCAGCTTCCTATGTGCAGAGGGCACAGCTCTTGCCCTCCTCAGCTGGTCACGGGGTTGGTGTGGTGACACCAGGGTCGGGCCCCTTCAGGACGTGGCCCTCAATGCAGTGGGCTCCTCTTCCTTCTCCCCGTGGGCTGCTCTGTGCTCGGTTTCTGCATGGCCCAGCAAGCACGTGGGCTGGACTGATGGGCCACGCGTCCGCACGGCAACTCCAGGCAGTCTGGAGAGTGGCTCAGAGCCGCCACAGATGTGGAGGCACCGCGAGCCGCCTCCCTCTTTGATCTCTACTTAAAAAATCCTATCCCCTCAGTAGCCTCACTTTAGGCTGTTCAGTTCTGCAGATTTCCAAATCCTCCTTTAAATAAAGACCAAAAGGAGTCAGTGCCGGGCCTCTGTGCCCCTCTCCTGCTGCTGTTTGTCTGTAGAGCTTGGGCTGAGAGTGCTAGTGAAGGACTCCTGAGGACAAGGAGTACCAGACCCGGGACTTGAAACTAGCGGGGAGACGTGGTCACCTGCGCGGCTCCAGCTCCTCGCCCGCCCCTTCCTGCGCCTCTGAACTGCCAGGGGCAATTGCTGTCATGTGCTAAGCATACAGGGCACCATATGTACCACTCATTAGCTCTCGCCGGGATCTGGAGGGCTGGTGACTGGGACCGTCATCCTGTTTTACAGTCAGGAAGCTGAGACTCAGGGAGGGCAGGGATTTGCCTAAGATCCTATAGAGTAAGTTGTTGATCTGGGATTTGGGCTCTAGGATTCTGGATGGAATTCATGTGTTTAAACACTTGGCCATACGGCCAAGGACTCAGGCAAAGGAGAGTCCTCCACCGCACCTCGGGTCAGCCCATTTCCCGCTCCAGCGCATCCCAGGTGTGTGCGCACGGAGCTGCCTGGGCATTTGGGATCCCAGCACATTTCCAGAGATGGCACCTCCTATGGCATCCTGGAGGACTTGGGACAGGGATATGGAGCAATGCCCAGGAGGACCTGGGGCCAATCCCTATTGTGACAGCTCCAATAAGGAAGAAAATACCTGCTAATTTTGCACCAAGGTCAGTGGTGTGTTCAACGCAGAACTGAGAAGCCATTTTTCTCTGACCTTAAAACAAGGAGGAAGGAGGGTGAGCTGAGTTTGTGTCAGAAGCTGCCAACCCCCACTGTTGCTCTGTCCAAGGGGAGGCCTGGCTCTCCTGCATGTGCCCTGGGCAGCAGGGCCTGTGTGGTTTGGTGAGGGAGGGCACCATCAGTTGGAAGGAGAGCTCTCGGCAGAGGGGCAAGGACTGCGCTGAGCCAGGCTCCTGCATCCAGGGTGCAGCAGGACGGGCCACTGGCAGCACTGCCCCAGAGGAGGGGGCTTTCTAGATCTGCTATGGGGTGGGCCCCCAGGGTCCCCTGGCCCCTCTCAGCACCAAGAGATGGCCTGTGTGCGTCAGGAGGGGAGGGAGGATGAGAAGTGGCTGCCTCTCCACACCCACCTGTGCAAACTCTCAAGAGGGGCCACCTTCCTGCCCACCGCCTTGGCCTCTGCTCTGCGCTGGGCTCACTGGCCCCCTTGGCCTCCACCATGGTGTCCAGGCCACATGGGTTCACTTCAGCTGCCCAACACGGTACCCAGACATGCAGCAGCTCCAAACTACACACACAACCCTGGTGACCTCTCCTGGTTCTGTGGCTGGCCGTGGAGGGCCCTCTGGTCCCTGCCCAGCTGACGTGTCTGTGGCCTCCAGGCAGGTTGGCTAGTGGTGGGAGGTCTAGCGCGGCCTCTCTTACCTGCCTCTCCTGCAGGGGGCCTCTTATCTTCCCACAGGCTCACACCGGCCTGGGCATGTGGAGGCCCGAGGCCTACAACCACAGCAAGAGGGCAAGATCCAGTGGGCTCCAAAGGTCCACGTGGAGAGGGTAGGAGGCCATGGGGTCAGAGAGGGGCAGGAATGGGTCTCCACCAGTGATGAGGGTGTGGGCCATTCAGGAGTCTGTGTTTCAGGGGTGACCACTGTAAACAGGCATGTGGGGCAGGCCCAGGCAACGCTGTCCGTCCAGCTCAGTGCACACAACCTGAGGTCCCTCTGGGGACAAGGCCCCAGGCAGGATACAGTCCTCATTCCCACAGGAAACCCTGCTCCGTGCCAAGCCAGGAGCAGCCGTCCCCTCAGCCCTTCCCACCAGCGGGCAGAGGGCATCTCCTCGGTGTAGATGCAGCGTTGTTTGGAGCAACACAGGCCACAGGAAAACCAGGGTCACACATGGAGTCCTCTGTCTTGCCAGTCTGTCCTGTGGGTGGAGGGCTACTTGGAGAGGACAGCGGCGGGCAGGAGGTGTGGACGTGCCTGCTGGGCACTGCCGGCCCTCACGTGCTCTGCTTGGAGGTGGGAGACCTGCTGCCTCGCAGGCTCCTTAGCATGCGGAGCAGCTACTGTTGGAAGTCCGAGTGGTATTCACGTCTGATTCATTTGCTGTAATGAAGTCTTTCCCCCCGGGTGCCATCAGGCGGGAGCTTCCAGGAAGGCAGAGGAAGTGCAGGTGGTGACGAGAGCCACCTCTGCCCTGCAGGCCATGGGGGCCTCGGCCAGGAGCCTCGTCCTGCATCGCTGGGCTTCCTGCACCTGGACGCTGAGCCTCCATCCCTGGGCCCCTGGAGGGGTCCCACCCCAAGCCAACCTTCAGCTCCATGGCTCTGTGCGAGGGAGCCTTCAGGGTCCCGAGTTCATGGGCAAAGGGGGCTTGTGAGGCCATGTGCTTAAGCTGCAAGGACTTGTCACCAGGACCTGCCTTCCCTGGTGCCTTGTGAACAGCCGTTGGCTTGGGAAGAGCTAGCTCGTGTAGACCGACCACGAGGCATCAGATTTTACAGCCAGTGCGCCATCGCGGGAGGCCCCAGGACCTCCCTGTGCACCTGAGACTCAGAGGACCAGCGGTTACCTGTGTGAGAATCCACTGCCGACTTCCTCCCCGTGCAACCCGTCTCCACAGCTGAGGAGCATCGTGTTGCTATAGCATGAAACAATCGCTACAGTATCAAACAGGTTTATGTATGGAGGGCTTCCATCTGTCCTTCCATCCACCCATCCACCCATCCATTATCCATCCATCATCTCTCTGTTTGTTCGCCTGTCCATCTATCCACCATCCATCCACCCATCCATCTCTCCATCCGTCCATCATCTGTCTGTCCATCTTCCCTCCCTCCCCTGTTTCCACCCATCACCTGGCCTTCCATTCAGGACGGGTGCCCAGGTCACCGGGAGCTGACGGTGGGCTCTTAGCCGTGGTGGGCAGGCAGGGCTCCTCCAAGCAAGTGCCTCAGCAGCGGGTCAGTCCCTGTTTAGAAGGAGGAAGGTGTCCACTCTGTGAGCCCCAAGGTCCTTGTTCCTCCAGCCAAGGAGTCCCTTCTGCTCAGTCTTCCCGCCTCTTCCTGTGAGGCTTGGGGAAAGGACCTCAAAGAGGGAGAACAGCAGCAGATGCCTCAGGCACCCTGTGTGGGCTTGGGAGATGAGGTCCAGGCACAGGGCAGGGCGGGTGTTGGAGGGGAGGGGAGGGGAGGGGCCACACGGAGACCACGCCCCCTGCCAGGAGCCCAGCTCACCACAGCAAGCCCCCTTCAACAGAAGGAAGCCAAGTACCCAGGAAGAGTGTGGGGACCTATAAAACAGGAGGGGCAGTGGCCAAGGGACAAGCCCACCCCTGCAGAAGGGGGTTTTCACTCAATAGATGAGGCTCAGAGCATGATGGAGAGGAGAGGACGCACTGGCATGGACTCCGTCCCAGCCACCCGCAGCTGAGGGCGGCCCAAGGGGATGCTCTCCTTTAATATCGTATCACGTGATTGTGTCCCCCAGAAACACTCCCAGATGCGGGGACCCAGGGCGCGTCTCAGAGGCCTCCCGCTGTCCTCTGTGATCAGGGAAGCACCCTGGAAACAGGTACCACCCAGCCCTCTCTGCAGCTAGCCAGGAAGGAGCGGGGCTCTCATCCTGGCCAAACAGGTGTAGGCAGAAGTCCCTACAGAAGACGTCCCTTCAAAAGCAAAAGGAAATCGTCAACTAGAGGTGGCTTTCGCCTCTCTGCCTTCCTCCTGCTGGGATGTGCACGCCATGCCTGGGACTATGCAGCCATCTTGCAACCTTGAAGATGAAAGCCACCTGCTACGGAGGGCACAGGGAAAGAGAGCAAGTTCATGTCCCCACCCTGCAACACCCTCCTCTGGACATCTGTCTCAAAGGTCTAGGATTAGGCACGCAGGACGGAGAGGTATGGTCAAGAAACGAGAGCAACTCAGGGCAACAAGACATCTTCTCTCAGGCCCAGAATGTGACTGAGTGTGGAGACAGGGTCTTTTGAGGGGTCCTCAAGTAACATGAGGTTTTTAGCTTGTGTCCTAGCCCAGTGTGCTGTGGGGAGGAAGAAGAGCCCCCCGGAGCCCCCAGAGGGGGAAGCAACTGGAGGGAAGGTGGCGGGAGCAGGGGGAAGGTCGCAGGAGCAGAGGGAAGGTGGCGGGAGCAGGGGGAAGGTCGCGGGAGCAGAGGGGGGGTGCTACTCCCCCAGTTGCATCCTCAGGGCTGGTGAGGCCGGGGGAGGGGGCGTGGGTCTGGATTTAGGTTTCTTCACTTCTCTGTTTTAAAAATGATCTAAAGTGTGATTTTAGTAAATAGGATGAAATTTAAAAAAAAACTGCTTCTTTATCGGAAAGAGGGCGGCCACGGCTGGACCTTTGGCACCAGCAGCCCAGTCCTTAGTCACTCCAGTGGGGTCTGACGGGCCACTCCTCCATCTCGGGCTTGTTGCTTTGTCTGTGAAACGAGGGAAACAGTCGGGCTTTCTTGGAGGTTTAAAGGAGGATTACAATCAAGTGGTCTGGGCAGCGTGGGCAGGCCGGTGCCTCCCCCCACAGTGGCTCTTGTTCTATTTTTCTGGCTAGAGCACGGCTTTTGAAGGGGACCAAATAGCTGCTCAGCAAAACTGGAGGGGGGCATTCCTCTCTCCCTCTGTTAGGGAGTGAGCCCTGCTTTCTGGTTTGGAAATGGGTCTCAGGGGAGCTGCCTGTACAAAGGGGCACCCAGCCCTACTTCCCAGGTGGCCTGAGCGACACAGCTGAGCCCTGGCCTTTGATTGGACCCATGGACTTTCTCCAGGTGCATTTGGGGATGTTTTTGAGCTGCTGGGGAGTCGCCAACAGTCACGATGCAGTGCTGGGGAAGCGCCAGGAGTGACATGTCATGGGCGCCCGGGGATCAGAGGCCCACCTCTGCTCGGAGTCCCAGTTCTAGGAGGGACATGGAGAGGAGGATATGTGCTGACCTGGACTTGGCCCTGCCGGTGCTCTCCCCGCTTCTGCCATGAGGCCAGCGTTCCGTGTCATCCTGGGGCCGTGCTCAGCGTTCTGCATGGAGGCCCAGCCGCCCTTCAACCCCATGTACTTGGACCACAGCAGCCAAGAGCTGAGCTGCTGAGGGCCTGGCAAGAGCCCCGGGAACCGCCCCCTGAGCTTTCTTATTACAGAAGCCAAAACCAGCAGCAGTGTATAAAACCACAAAATGACCCGCTGGCAGGAGGCACACACAGGCTTGACACTGGTCCTGGACAGGAGGGCCCCGGGGCAGGTCCCCAGGCTGCCTGTCCCCTACACCCCCAAGCAGCTCCTGGACCCACATCTTCACCCTCCTTGTCTCCCGGGCCTGCACAGTTTGACCTCAGAAGACACCTCCAAGGCCACCCAAATAGTCCCGCAGGACAGGGACTCAAAACCAGCCAACCCTGTGACACTCTCTGAAGGGGCTGGGCAGACGCCATCGTCACCAGGCTGCATGGCCAGGAGGCAGGATGTGGGGCCTTCAACTCTGAGCTTCGAAGCCGGCCAAGCCACAGGAATCCTACAGACTGCATTGAAGCCTGTGTGGCACAGGAGGAGGCGCTGCCCGTGATGACCTTGTGATGTCCTTGTGACGCAGGACACATGAGGCTAGACACCGGAGGAAGTCGCAGGACGCGGGTTTACTTAGACTGCCGCGGTGCAGAGGGGCTCACGCCCAGACACCTCTGGACCTTGAGCCTGGAAATTGCTTTCGACTCATCCTCAGGGGGTGGTTTTGTGGCAGTGAGTGGGAGCGGTTGCTCTCTGTCCTGTGGTCTTGGGCCACACAGAGCTTTCACACGTCTTGTCTGCAGACCTGGCGCTTACAAGAGAGAGAGCTACCATCCACAAAGCCCTCTGCAGGAAGCTTCTGCTCTCCTGTGGACACCCTTCGGAAAATCCTTCTGACAAGAAGAGAAGCTTTATTATGGCAAGGGTCTCGGGTGGGGGAACTGGTCTGTTGCTTAGGGTCACTTCCCAGAAACCTGTGGCACCTCCCAGATGAGGAGGAATAAACACTGCTGAGGAGACCAGCGGTGGTGGGTTCGGGGATTCTTTCCCCACAGGTCAGGAGGTCCTCTGCTGGTGTCTCCCAGGGCTGGCAGCCGGGCTGGAGAAGCAGAAGGCCATGGCGGCAGGCTAGTGTCCCGCTCTGCTGGCCCAGACGTGGCCCAGCCTGGACAGGGGTCCTGTCTACAGCTGGCTGCTGCCTGGGCTGCGCTCAGCTCTCGGGTGGGCGCTCCTGCCGGGGCCTCCGTGGTGGCGCACGCGTAGATGTCTGCTTCCTCAGGCCAGCGGCGGTCCCTTGGGGAGGCGGGGTTCCTGATTAGCCTCGGCCCCTGGGACACTCTCCCTCCACGCGTCCCCTCTGCCCCCTGAGGTGGAGGAGCACCAGGAGTCCCTCCCCACAGCTCCCACACACCCGAGGGCCCTGGTGCCCATCTCAGCATTCTGACCCACTCTCCCTCCCAGAGGCCCCTGGGGGTCAAGGTCAGGGAAGGGGCTGGGCCTGGGGTGGGTGCTGCCCAGGCCCTTGGGTTTGCCTCCCATGCCACCTGACCACAGTGGGCTCCTGCTGGCCTGGCCTCTGCTCCCTCAACCTCACCCCCAAGGAATCGGCCCTTAGGCCAACCCTGCCCTGTGTCTGCATCCCAGCTCTGTAGGGGACACCCTAGCAAGGGTGGTGCTGGGGCAAGGACTCCGAGGGGGACAGGAGGTGACAGGGGAGGAGTGGAGAAGGCTCCTGGTGAGGCTGGGCTTGAGTCGGTCTGGAGGTGAGGTGGCATGTCAGGGCCAGGGCAGGGAGGTGCGGGGACAGCACAGCGGAAGGCACCCAGGGTCCGGGGCAGGAGGCAGGGACAGGATGGCCTGGTAGGCGGCAGAGGGTCTTTGGCTGTGGGTCTCTGCCTCTGGTCATGATGCGTGAGCCCTGGGTGGGGGACAGGGCTGTCCGTGCTGGAGGACACCTGTGGTTTGTACAGTGGCCTTGGGCCTCCTCCGCCAGGCTGGGAGATCTCACTTAAATACTTCTGACAGCTCATTCCCAGTGACAGCCAGAGGCTGTGCACCTGTAGAGTGGGCCACAGAAGCCCCCAGTGCAGGGAGAGCGTATTCTTTCATAAATTGAATTTGGCGGAGGCATGCCAGCTGCCCGGCCTTGGACACTGTGCCCTCTGGTCTCCCCGGGGCCCCTTGGCCCAGCTCAGCAGCTCCACTGCAGCCGCGGGGGGTGTGGCCCCTGTACTCAGCCTGCCACCTGGTCCTCCGTGGACTTCCTCTGAGCCACAGGGGTCTCATCAGAAGACTAGGGTCCCGAGGGATGGCGGTCGAGGAGCCAAGAGGGGCCCAAGGACAGTGCATGGGGGCTCCAAATACGGCTCCCAGGGTCACTTCTGGAGAGGCCATGTCAGGCTAGGCTCCCTCAGGGAGGGGCTACCAAGGGGGAGGGTGTGGCTTGGGTGGGGGATGGTGGGGGAGGGCCTGGGGGGAGGGCAGGGCATCATGGGGGAGGGCAAAAGGAGGGGATATCGGGGGAGGGCATGGCTGGGGGGAGTGGATGGCATGGGAGGGGCAGCAGGGGGAAGGCCCTGGGGCACCTGGTCCTGTGGTGGGGGATGGCTCTCCCTCCCTGTAGCAGGGGAGTTTGCTGTGTGGCGGCGCGGGCTTGGCAGGCAGCTGGATGCTTTGAAGGACAGCGCTGTTGTCACCCAGCAGGGTGGCCCGAGGGGTGTTAATAGAAGGGGAACAGGCAGGCTGTCTTGCTAAAGAGTCATCTGGGAGATGTGGCCCAGCCTGGCAGGGGTCATGGCTACAGCCCAGTAAGTTCTGATGCTGAGGAGGAGCTTTAGTGCTGTCTTCAGGAGGAAAAGGGGCAGTGCCACCGGCGGGCAGCATCACACCTGGATCCAAACTTGGCCTGTGCGGGGCTGGAGGGAGGCGGCCCTGGGCTCTGGGCTGGCCCTGAGCCTGTGTACGATGCCCAGCATCCTCCTGGCTCCACGGGGCCCTCCGGGAGGGTGAGCTGAGCAGGCAGGGAGTCGTGCTGGCCTTGAGAGCTGAGCTCTGTCCCCAGGGAAGGTCCTTCGGACCCCAGCTAGCTTGCCTGGCGTGTCCACAGGGAGCTCTCCTGCCTTCCCAGGGCGTCGAGTGGGGAAGGTGAGGCAGGGACGGCCTCTGTCCTCTCTGCCTTTGCTGAATACTCCAGGTGGCCTTTCTGCTTGGGAGAACTTATAACTAATCGTGGTTAAAATAATTTGATAATAATAATAACAACGAAGTGTGGCCGAGGGGCTCGGAGCTCAAACGTGGATCATAGCGCTGACGTTCTAAAGCCATCCCAGCAGCCCAGATCTCTCACCCAAGGTCCCTGTCAAAGACGGTGACGTGGTGACCAATCGTGTGTGGCCAGGTCAGGCAAGGCCAAACAATCCCACTGCACCTCACCGGCCTCGTCAAAGGACAAACGGAGCCCCAGGAGCAGATCAACGAGGTCCCAGTCTGCCATGGAACAACAGAGCAGTACTGGAAGAAAATACAGATGACATGTTGGTTGAAGAACCAGCCCCGGGGCTATGGTAGCTCAGCGCAGAGCATTGCCCAGCGCACAGGCCTGGGTCTGACCCCCAGCACCACGTCCTGAACACAGAGCGACTCTGGGATTCCCACTCTGGCTCTTGACTCACTGGGTTCCAGAACCAGAAGAGAAACCCTGGGGCAGGAGGTGCGGGCTCCATTTCTGTGACCCAGGAATTTCCAGAACACAGGACCCTGAGCAGGAGGGAGTTGTGTGTCCCTGATGGGGGCAATGGTAGTCCCCGAGGGCGCTGCTGAGTCTTGAGGGGACCCCAGGGCCAGGCTCTGTCTCAGTCTCTTCTCCGACAAGGGAAGAGGCAGAGAGAGTGCGAGCTTGTGTGTGTCAGAGCCCCGCATGGACTGGGCTTGGGTGTCCACTGTGGGGTGGCCACGGGGGCTGGCTACAGCAAGTCAGGGAGGGAGCCACTCAGGTGTGGTTCGGCCGGAGGAGGGGCCTGCAGTCCCTCGGCAGGTGTGTGGTCAGCAGAGTGGGATGGGACAGGACCACCAAGACCCAGTACCACACAAGGTGTTCCTGGCCAGGTGCCCTGTCTGGGTGTGAAGGAGCTCCTTTGTCTTTCAGAATGGCCACCTTGCCCTGGGTCAGCACGCAGCCCTGGTCACTGCGCTGCTGCTAAGCCCAGTCCTGGGGCTCCTCTGGCTGTGGTCCAGGATGTGTCCACGTTACTGCCCAGTCGACTTCTCATAGAAGTCAGCATCACGTCCCGGGTGCCGATGTGTGCCCTGCTGGCCCCGTGTCCGTGTTTCCATGGGGAAAGGAGTCCTGCGGAAGGCGGCCATTCTGCTCCTGTTCTTTGGGTGGGGAAACCGGCCTCGAGGCTGGGAGCATGGCCTGCTGTGGGTCAGCTGTGCGGCTCTCCCTGGTTCAGGCTCAAGCCCTCGCTACCAAGTGGACACTGCTAAATATATTTTCCTCCAAAGATGAATAAATGGGCCTTTACGAAAATTTAGTAGGGGAATAGAACTCAGCTGAAAAATCAAACACTTGGAAAACCACTTAGTGTTTTTATTTACAGAGCAGCTTGGGTGGTCCCGAGCTCTCATGCGATTTATGGCTGCAAAGCCAGTTCCTAACGCTACGTGCTCTCGAGCTCACAGGCCCCCCAGGCCCCCGTTTGTACTCCACCCACCTCCGCAGGATGAATGGCAGAGGGTGCGGGGAGGAGGGTGCCGCCCCAGCCAGCCAGGAAGGGCAGGGCGAGGGGCAAAGTGCTTCCCGGAGGAGACACTGCAGTTTGTTCAGACGCTCATGTGTCATTCACTAGAGCAAAAATAAACCCTATTGGCCAGGAAAATAGAAGCCCTTCTCCCCGCCCACTCCGAGCCATCTGCAGCACAGCGGGGATGAAGGGGACAGTGGTGGAGTTTGCCCAGACATCACCCCACTTTGAAGATCACACTGCTCACCAGGTCCAGGGACGAGCCTCTGCCACCTCCCCAGGGACAGCAGGGACCCTGAATGCCTAAGCCAGGGGCTGCGCTAGGACAGGTGGTGCCGTCAGTTCCAGAGGCCCCCACCTGCGCCATGCACATGGGAGGCTCCTTCAGTCTCTCACTCACCCACTCACTTACTCACTGTCTCACCCATTCACTCTCACTCACTCACCCACCCATTCACTCACTCACCCATCCACTCACTCACTCACTCACTCACCCATTCACTCACTCACTCACTCACCCACTCACCCACTCACTCACTCACCCATCCACTCACTCACTCACTCACCCACTCACTCACTCACTCACTCACTCACCCACTCACTCACTCACCCACTCACTCATTCACTCACTCACCCACTCACTCACCCACTCACTCACTCACTCACTCACCCACTCACCCACTCACTCACTCACCCATTCACTCACTCACTCACTCACCCATCCACTCACTCACTCACTCACTCACTCACCCATTCACTCACTCACCCATCCACTCACTCACTCACTCACTCACTCACCCACTCACTCACTCACTCACTCACCCACCCATTCACTCACTCACCCATCCACTCACTCACTCACCCATCCACTCACTCACTCACTCACCCATTCACTCACTCACTCACTCACTCACCCATTCACTCACTCACTCACTCACTCACTCACTCACTCACTCACTAACTCACCCATCCACTCACTCACTCACTCACTCACCCATCCACTCACTCACTCACTCACTCACTCACTCACCCATTCACTCACTCACTCACTCACTCACCCATTCACTCACTCACTCACTCACTCCCTCACCCATTCACTCACTCACCCATCCACTCACCCACTCACTCACCCATTCACTCACTCACTCACTCACTCACTCACTCACTCTCTCACCCATTCACTCACTCACTCACTCACCCACCCATTCACTCACTCACTCACTCACCCATTCACTCACTCACCCATCCACTCACTCACTCACTCACCCATTCACTCACTCACTCACTCACCCACTCACTCACTCTCTCACCCATTCACTCACTCACTCACTCACCCATTCACTCACTCACTCACTCACCCACTAACAGGAGAGTTTGAAGTAAACAAATGACAGGAGAGTTTGAAGTAAACATATTTTGATGAAGAAAGGTGCATAAGTTAGAAATATGTGTGAGTTAGATAAGGATATAAGGTAAACATGTTTTGGTGTATTTTAGCACAAACAAGTGTGATAGTTTAGGATAAGCGAGTTGTGATGCAATATAGACACAATCTGTTAAGATAGGATAAGAGATAGAAGCCACGATGTAAACATGTTTTTGGTTTGAAGTGTTGCAAACAACTATAGTATTTAAGGGCCAAGAAGGCTGAGCTCTTTGGTCAGTTCAGATCCACGATGTCCGTGGGTCAACATCGAGCGAACTGAACCCCGCCAGTTCCTGTGCCTCGTGTGATGTAATGAACCTGGCGTGAATAAACCGAGCATTCGAAAAGGCATATGGTGTGCAGCGGCTTCTTTCTTCAAGACACGGATCGTAGGCTGGGAGTTGTTACCTGGGGCAGAGGTGATCCTGACTCCAGGACCACCTGGGGACGATCACGGGACCTCGCTGCAGTCCTCTACTCGTGTCACATACTCACTCACTCACCCACTCACTCACTCACTCACTCACCCATTCACTCACTCACTCTCTCACCCACTCACTCACTCACTCACCCATTCACTCACTCACCCATCCACTCACTCACTCACTCACCCATTCACTCACTCACTCACTCACTCACTCACCCATTCACTCACTCACCCATCCACTCACTCACTCACTCACCCATTCACTCACTCACTCACCCATTCACTCACTCACCCACTCACTCACTCACTCACTCACCCATCCACTCACTAATTTACTCACCCATCCACTCACTCTCTCACCCATTCACTCACTCACCCACTCACTCATTCACTCACCCATTCACTCACTCACTCACTCACTGATTCATTCACCCACTCACCCATTCATTCACTCATTCAGTTGTTCACTCACTCACTCACCCACTCACTTTCACTCACTCACTCTTCGCCCTCATCCACCCTCTCCTCTGCTTTCCTAAACACCACGCCCACACACTCAATCCTCTCAGCTCCATAAAACAAGTTAAGCCTTAATTTTTCAGGGTGACAGAAGGAAGGCTCAGCGAGGCTGAGGAGTGGGGTCACCAGCAAGAGACCCGTGGGTACAAAGTGCAGGAGTGGTCTCCAGACCCGAGCCCAGATTCAACTCTCCCCTGTTCTTAACTCTTGCAGTGGGCTCTAGGGTGTCCCTCAATTCTGGCCACCTGGACCCAGCCGGTAGCCTTTGGAAACAGGGACTTTGTACATGCAGTTTTTAGATGAAGTAATTCCAGATCAGGATGGGCTGTGAACACCTTGAACAATGTCCTGTGAGAAGAGGAGATGGGACCCAGGGCCCCCTGAGTGGTGTCCTGTAGATAGAGGACAGGGACCCAGGCCCAGGGAAGAGGGAGGCAGAGATAAGGTGGTTTGGAGTAGCCCAGGACTGTCGATGCACCAGGAGCTGCAGGAGGCTCATGAGGCACAGCCCCCCGCCCCCGCCATACGTGAGCTCTGGCTTCTGGCCTCCTGTTCTAAGAGAACAAGCATCCGCTCCCTTAAGCCACCTATGGGTGGCCATCTGTTAGAGCAGCCACCGGGTGCTCACTCCTCAGGTAGGAGAGGAGGCCTCCTAGGACTCCTGGGTCCTGCAGACCAGGACACAGGGCAACTGGTGTGGCCCTGCCCAGCATCCAGCTGTCCTCCTGGGGGCTCTCTGTGCTGGCCTGGTGAGTCTGGGCTCTGAGTGTCCAGACCCAGGATGGTCACCAGCTGGCTGTGGCTTCCTGGGAAAGTCAGTGCCTGAGGCTGCAGGAGCTGGGTGGGGTGGACTGTCAGCTTAGACCCTTGCAAGTTGCAGGGATAGCTCAGGCGATGCCCCAGAGCCAGAGAGAGAGGACGGCAGTGCTCTAGGCTCCGAGCAATGCTTCCAGGGCAGGCTGCGGGGACCAGGGCTGGACTCAGATGTCAGCATGGAGCTCTGGGGACACTCAGGAAGGAGGGTAGGAGACCAGAATGATCGCTCTCCTAGGCTCTAGTTTTGGAGGAACTGTGAAGGGTGTCGTCTGGATGGAAGGACAGATGGAAGCCCTCCATACATAAACCTGTTTGATACTGTAGCGATTGTTTCATGCTATAGCAACACGATGCTCCTCAGCCGTGGAGACGGGTTGCACGGGGAGGAAGTCGGCAGTGGATTCTCACACAGGTAACCGCTGGTCCTCTGAGTCTCAGGTGCACAGGGAGGTCCTGGGGCCTCCCGCGATGGCGCGCTGGCTGTAAAATCTGGTGCCTTGTGGTCAATCTACATGAGCTAGCTCTTCCCAAGCCAATAGCCCCCAACAGCTGTTCACAAGACACCAGGGGAGGCAGGTCCTGGTGACAAGTCCTTGCAGCTTAAGCAGATGGCCTCACAGGCCCCCTTTGCCCCATGAACTCAGGACCCTGAAGGCTCCCTCACACAGAGCCGTGGAGCTAAAGGTTGGTTGTGGGTGGGGTCCCCTCCAAGGGGAGCTGGGCCTCCCTGGAGCTGGGCCTCCCTGGAGCTGGGCCTCCCTGGAGCTGGGCCTCCCTGCCGGTCTCCTCTGCCTATGGATGAGGCAGGGCCATCCTTCTGGAAAGCTGTCGGGGAAGCTGGCTGCTCTTTCCCCACTCACCCTCAGGCTCCTGCTGCAGCTGTCGGTCACGGGGACCATGGGGTGCCTGCCGGGTCTTCCTAGGCTGCGTCTGCATCTGCAGAGCTTCTCTGGTTGACCTGTGCTCCTTCTTGGGCTCTGGAGGGACATTTGTCTTCTGACTTCCACCAGAGGGGGGTTGTCATGGAGCCCAGACTTTCTGTCTCTTCTCCAGCCCCTTGTGCACCTTCTGTGCAGCAGAGAGAGGTCCCCTGGTGCTGGGCAGAGACCCAGGCAGGACCTCTGGGAGACTGTCCGAGGTGCCATGGCACTTGAGGCTGGAGACTTGTGGGAACTAAAACTGGAAGAGCTACAAGTTGACATTAACAGGCTGCTGTATTCGGACCTGGGTGTTCATGCGTCATGCCCACATGTCCCCCTCAGGCTGCCTCACGGGGGGACATCACCATCATTGTGAAGTCCACAAAACATAGGCAAGACCCAGACTCAAGGTTCAGAAACAAGAGAAGAGCATAGGATGCAACTGTATCCACAGCTCTGTCCATCACCTACTCACCCAGAGGCACAGCTTCTAAAAGGGCAGAGAGAGAGGCCAAGTACGGAGACCCACGGACAAGTCCGAGTCCCAGAGGTGTAGCCTCCTGGGCGGACACAGAGCCTCCCTGACACACAGAGGGCATGCACACACAAAGGAGCGGAACGCGTCACACTTGGGGCCATAATGCATCCACACATTTCTAAGAGTCAATAAATAACTACACTCTCCAACCACAAAAAAATAAAGATTCAAATGGACACAAGGATAGTTTTTACAAAATCGTAATTTTGGGAATACTAACTTTTTAATTTTTGTGCCAGAGATTAAACCCTGGGGTGCCCAACCGCTGAGCCACATCCCCAGCCCCACACCCCCTTTTTTAAAATTTCAAGACAGGGTCTCACTAAATTGCTTAGGGCCTGACTAAGTGGCTGAGGTGGCTTGACCTTGACCTTGATCCTCCTGAGCGCTGGGATTGCAGTCGTGTGCCACTGTGCCCAGTGAACACTAATGTTCTTATGAACACTCTGGAAGTCACAAACCCGCAGAGTGGCGGTAACATGATGCGGAGGTCAGAGCCAGAGCAGCCCGGAGGACGGGAGCTGGAGCTCCTGGCAGCGAGCCAGCGAGGCCAGGAGATGCCCCGGCAGAGCCCAGTGCGCGGGCACCTGGTGTCCTGCAAGACAGGGCTGCGCGGTTACCCCACTCCTGGGCCTCAGCACCCATCAGCAGACAGCAGAGAAAACAAGCCTGAGACACCTCGCACATCACCCAGAGTATGGAGAGTAAACAGACCTCCAACCAGCGTGTGCTTGGCAAAAGGATAGTTTCCATTTCACACTCCACGTTTCCATGGTTAATTACGATCCATGATAGGGTTTATTTAAAATGACTGATTCTGAGCTGTGTCTGAGGGGGGTAAGGGCTACGTCTTCCTTAGCTCTGCTCCTAAGGGCTTGGGGACAGTGTCAGAGGGTTAATTTTGGAGGTCTGTGTCCTCATGGGCTGAGGCCTTAACTTGGGCTCTGAGCCTGCTGGTTCTGAGTCCCTAGGTGGGAGGATGGTGGCCAGGATGCAGTAGGGCTCCTTGCTATCGCAGGAGCCACCCAGGTGTCCCAGCTCCCTCAATGGCACCTTGTCATGGGTGTTCCTGATGTGGCCAGGGCCATGGAA
The DNA here is from genome assembly GCF_052094955.1 of Ictidomys tridecemlineatus. NCBI lineage: Eukaryota > Metazoa > Chordata > Mammalia > Rodentia > Sciuridae > Ictidomys > Ictidomys tridecemlineatus. Next base: position 23,020,091 of record NC_135488.1, on the reverse strand, counting down.
ACAGGAGGGGACGGCCAGCCGTCTGCATGGGTTGGGCGTGGGCTGAGCTGAGGTGTCTGCTGAACCCCATGCAGAGGGTGGGTCTCGTCCTGAGCCTGTGAGGCCCACGCTCTGCTTGTTTTCCTCATCCTACAGTCAGGACAGCACAGAAAGGGGGGTCTGCAAGGACAGGCAGTGAGGACGGGCCCCCAGCTAGTGACAGTGGCAGCCACCATGTACACACACACACACACACACACACACACACACACACGGCAAGCACACCCCTTCTCAGGGTGGGCGTGGGGTCCAGGGATGCTGATTTTTCTGTAATAAGATGAGGTCGCCCTGACAAACTCTTTTATTAGATTTTGTGTCTCTGATCAAGTACAACCAAGCCCAAGGTGACGCTCTGTTGCTTGGTGCCTCTGAGGCAGCGATCTGCAGAAACTAACACAAGGGGGCGCGGCTCTTCTTGTTCTTTAAAAGGCTTCCCGTTGTTGCCGCGCCTGTAGCAGGGCCTCTCCTCTCGGCCTCCTGCCAAGGTGGCGGGTCTGGGGGCCCCAGGCTGGCAGACATGTGCTTGTTATCAAAGGCCTCCCCACACGTGCGGATTTCTGAAGCAGGTGACTGGCCGGTCCCTGCTGCTCCGACCTGAGGAGAAACCCAGAGGAGGGAAGTGCCTGGCGTCCCTGTGTGGACAGTGGGGTCAAGTGTGGAGCCAGGTGGTGGCCCAGGTCCGGGTGCTGGTCTTGGGGGTCAGTGGACCCTTATATCATTGAGAGTGCCCTTGTCTCCAAGCACCCCCATCCCGCTAGATCCTGCCCTGGCCGCCCTGCAGACCTTTCTGGGCCTTGCAGAAGCACCCTCCCTCCCCGTGTGCTGCCCCCTTTCCTGGACACTCCGAGATGCCACAGCCTGAAGCCCCTCCACCCTGTGCGTAACCCCCACCGTGAGTCAGAGGCCCCCGGTTCCGGCCTTGCTTTCTGTCCCTGAGAAAGTCCAGCCTGACCTCCCACCTCTGCCTGTCTCTGCCACCACTGGCCAGTGGATCACCTGCCCAGAGGCCTCCCCCTGGACAGCCAGGTCCCCGTCAGGAGGTGCCCGTCCCCTCAAGGAGGCTCGGCCTTCCTCTGGTCCCTTCCGTCTGTTCTGCCGCATCCCAGCTGAGGGCCAGGTCTCCTGGCAGCTCAGGTGGACAGAGCTCTAGGACACCAGACCCTCCCCTGCCCGGAGTCAGATCCTCTCTCTACAGCCCTCAAGCTACATCTGGGGTCTCCGGCTTAATTCTAGGGGAGCCGTCTGCTCGTTCCCTGCCCTGTCCCTGTGGCTGGTGACCTCACCTTGACATCTGGACCAGGGACAGAGGGTCTAACCTCTTGGCCGGCCACCTACCTCCCAGCCCCCTCCCTGTGGGGCCTCCTATACTGTCCCCTCCCAGGCCTCCCTCACGGCTCCTCGCACCCGGGGCCACAGTGGTCACCTGCAGGTGTGGTCTGCAGGAAGCTCTGCTTAGGGCTTCACCAGGACACCCCAACTGCTCATCCGGCCTGCGAGTCCCGGGGCTGTGCCCTTCTTCCCGCCTCTGTGCCCAGGCCTTTGTCCTCGCCTCCCTGAGCTCCCACCTCCGAGCTGTTTGGGCTCCTTCCCTGCCCGTGCACGTCCGCGGCTCTCCCACACCCAGGCTCTGCTGAGCCTCCCCAGGAGGCTCCCTCACTCCATATTTCAGGGTCTCCCCTCCCCGGCCCCCTTCTCATGGCTCCCGTGGCTCTCTGTCGGGACGCCCCTGGGTCTCCCTTTTCTGTCTAGAGATTAATTGCTGACTCTGGCTTGGCGGGAAGCCCCCTTTGAGGCGAGAAGCCTCCGCGGAGGCAGGGACTCAGCCATGGCAAGTCACACGCGATGCACGGGCCCAGCTGAATGGACGGGTCAGAACCAGCCTCCTCCAGGAGGCACGTGGTTGACCCACAGAGGAGGTGGGGCAGGTGACCAGGGAGCCTCTCTGTCCTGCGCAGGATGCTGGCCTAGGCAGGGTGGACTGTGGGTTCAGGTGCCTGCTGGGTCCTTGTGGAGCAGGATTCCACCAGGGCTGAGCCCCTGGAGGGTAGTCACTCTGTCACCTGGGCCGTGGCCTCCCTGGGTGGCTGCCGAGGATGTTCCTCTGCTGACTGCTGGGGACAGGGAGCTGGGCACGGGGGCTCAGGGGGTCACCTCGGCATATCAGAGGAGCCCCAAGATGGCAGACACTCTCCAGGCCTTGGGCAGACTGCAGCTTCAGGGAGCTGGGGCTGCCACGCTGGGTGTGGACGTGGTCTCCAGCCTGCAGCTCCGGTCTGGAGCGGTGGTACCCAGCGCAGGGTGGAGGGGGCAGGGAGGCCTGTCCTGGAGTCAGGAGGACCCACGGAGAAAGCACTCCGGTGAGGCTCAGGCCGGCTCTGGCAGTGCTGAAGCTGGCCAGAGAGCTCCGAGCCCACGTGAGGTGGACCGTGTGGCAGGGGGCTGCTCAGGGGCTTGCGGGTGGAGCATGTGGGGGAGCACCCGGCCCTCCAGGACCCTGACAGGTTGGATCTGCTGAGGAGTGAGCACTGCCACCCATGCTGCCGGCGATGACCCTGGTCCATCCGTGCCCAGCACCCCGCCTGCCCTGTGGGTGGTGCAGTTGCGGCAGATACACCTCCCTTGTGAGGGGAAGTGACTGGACCCAGGATGGCCCGACAGGCCAGCCCACGAGGTGCTGGACAGCTCCCGGATTCCCTGGAAGTGTCTCCTCCTGCTGTTGTGCCTGAGGTGGAGGCTGTGCTAGCCCAGGGCTCCAGGGTCGCAGGGCAGCGGGAGAGCTGTCTGTCTGTCTGTCTACCGTCTTTCTTTTTCCTTCCCTCCTTTCTTTCTCCACATTCTGGAGGGCCCTCTGTTTCCCCAGACCTTCACAGCCACAGCCACTCTAGCCTTTAACTGTTGGCCTGGGTCGTGGCTCGGCCAGGTGGACACAGAACTGACCACCACAGAAGCACAGGCCACAGATAACAAAAGTGTGGGAGGATCCTGGGGCTCCCTTTGGACAGACAGAGGTGGCTGAGGGTGGTCCCGAGAGCCATCTCTGTGGTTCTCGGAGGGCAGCTCTCGGGGACAGGGACAAGGTGGGTGTGGTGTGGTGAAGAGGTGCTGGAATCTAATGGCACACACAGGCGGCTCCTCAGGCCTGGGCCGCTGGGGGTCTCGGTTTCTTGAATGGAAGTGCAGGGCACTGGTCTCTTCTGCACCCTGGGGCAGGGCTGGGATGATGTGATCAGCCCTCGGTCCACAGGCCAAGGCCGCATTCAGCAGGGAGCGGGGCAGTGCCCAGGCTCAGAGTCGCCAGCTCACAGGCTCCTTTCCAGTGCTGCCTCTGCTGGTCTTGAGGCAGATACTCTGCTTTGAGCTGCGATGGCCACACTTGCTCCCCCCACGGGGACAAGCCTAGCTTCATGCTTATGGCATTCGGGCAGTTGTGCTTGAAGGCACCCTCCTTCGGCCTGGGCAGCTCCCTGGAAGGCTGGCTTAGGGCTGGCGCTGGGGACAAGGGTGCCGGGGACCTTGCTGGGAGGACACAGAGGGGAATCTGACCTGTGAGTTGCTGAGAGACCAAGGAGGGAGTGGAGAGGCTTGCTCAGGACAGACGGAGAAGCGAGGAGGGGTGGGGCCTTGGGTGGGCGCCTGCACATTGACACAGCCATCGGCTGCGCCCGGTCTCCAGGATCCTCCCCTCCCCAGCTCGGGCTCCAGGTCTCCCGGGGGCTCAGTGCCCTCCTGGTGCTGGGGGCTGCGTGGTGGGCCCTCCAGCACCTGCTGTGCCCGGCTCAACCCCGGAAACACCAGTGCTCCTCTGGCCTGAGTTCCTTTCAGTATCTCAAATTAATTTCATTTTATTTGGATCCTGATGTAAGATAACAGCAAATCTTTGCCAACCTCGGGCAGTTTAATAACTGAAACCTTTGATTAAAAATTTTAATAGTCTAGAATGATGAAATTGTACAGGGCTGGGACAAATTAAGCCTCTGCTATCCACACTGACTTAATGATGCTGCCTGGGAATGGGGAAATCTGTTTTCTTATTTTTTACCCCAAAGGAACAACAACGAAAAATTAAACTCTCCAAAAACAAGATTTCCTTACAAAATCAACTCTGATTCTTCTGTCATGGTTTCTCTATTTAGCGCCCACCACGGCGCAAGCCACGCTCTCTGGCCCAGAGGCAGCAGGGGCGAGTCTGAGCCTCACCTGGGCCTCCGTGGCTCAGCGCCTGACCCTGTGTGGGTTTGCTGGGCACCATGGGAGCTGCCCCTGGACTGAGGACAGCGGCAGTCGCTCTCACTGAGGCAGAGCCCCTCAGCAAGGGGGCCAGGGCCGTGCCCCTCAGGCGCTGGGAGAGCCCTGTGCCTCTTCAAGGTCCCTGTGGCTCTGCAGCGGCTGGCCCCTGCCATCTTCTCACCGTGTGCTGTTTGGGCTCCTGTAGAGGCCCTGTCCCTGGGTGTAGGACCACTCAGATGACCGGGACAGTCTCACCTCCAGACCTTGACCGAATCACATCTGCTCTCAAGGTCGTGTTTTCCAAATCAGAACATCAAGCCCAGGTTCCAGAGATCAGGGCTTGAGCGAGTCTTTTGGGAGCCGCCGTTGTACCCGTTGAAAGCCTTGCGTCACCCCAAGACGAGGTGGTAGGTAAAGACACTGGGTTCTCCCATCTGGGCACAGGAGGCCTGAGGGATTCTCCGTCCCTGAGCAGAGCGGCTGGGCACCAGCGCCACGTGGGCAGCAGGGAGAGCTGGATTTTCACACTCAGGAACCCTGAGCCCCCAGGTGGTGGATTTGGAGGTGGCCCTGGAGAGGGGAGCAGGGTTGGACGAGGCCAGGAGGGTGGGGCCCTGAAGGGATCGGGCCATTCCACGGAGAATCACCAGAGAGGTGACCCCTGTGCCCCACGTGAGGTCACAGAAGGTGTGTCCACAGCCAGGAGACAGTCCTGCCAGTTGGCCTGCCCTCGCAGGCTCCAGACTGTGAGAAGGACTGCGGTGTCCAGGCTTCTGTTGGGGGTCTCATCATGGACGTCAGCACAGCGGACATGAGCCCAGCTTTGCAGGCGGCAAATCAGCTGCCACAAGGACTCTCCGGTTCTCCACTGCTGTGACCCACCTGTCTATTAACCAGTTGTCTACCTGTCTGTGGATCTGTCCAGCTGTCTCGTCTATCACCCACCTACCTATTTCTGTCTCTCTAGCAACATCTCCCTATGTACCTGTCTTTACACCTATCATCTGTCTACCATCTGTCTGTCAGTGTCTGCCATCCATCTATCATCTATTATCTATCCTCTATCTGCTATCTATGATCTATGTATCCATCCATCCATCCATCCTTCCTTTTATCAATCCATCCATCCATCCATCCATCCATTTATCTATCAATCTATCCATCCATCCATTTATCTATCAACCCAGCCATCCATCCATTTATCTATCAATCTATCCATCCATCCATTTATCTATCAATCTATCCATTCATCCATCTTCTATCATCTATGCATCTTCTCTTCTCTCCTCTCTCCTCTCTCCCTTGAAGACGTATCTATCTTGGAGCTGTGGTCTCCCCTCCTGGCCATTCTGTGTCTGCGGAACGTGGCAGGACAGGCCCTGCACCCCGGACGCTGGGTGAGGAAGGGTCTCTAGCACTAAAACATGGCAAGTGGTTGCAGCGTCTTCGAGCTCAAGGCGGTGTTTACACCTTGAACATTTCTAATAATTGTTTGAAAGAGCTCAGCCTCCCCCAGCGCCCCTGGAGGAGGACCAAGTCCCACAGCAAGCCTCGCCCACCTGCCTGGGGCCACCTTCAGCCTCCCCTCCACTCTCCAGTGACTTGGGCGGCCTCGGCCCCTGGGCTGCTTGATGGGAGGCCCCGTCTCATAAAGTTACCAGGGAGAGGAAAGCAGCAGGGCAGCGGCCAGACCAGAGGCGGAGGGGCAGGGGTGAATCTGGAGGCAGAATCAGACATGAACAGCGGCTCATGGGAGATCTGAGGCTGCCGGTTCTCCGGAGGGTCTTCCCTCTGTCTTTCAGAAGACGCTGGCAGGGAGCTGGCCCTCAGGGATGTGCTTTTGGCCCCAGCAAGCTCCTATTGTAGCTGGGATAAAAAGACAGGTAGGCAGGTGTCTGTGACGTCACCCAGCCACACAGGGTCCTGGAATAGACCTCAGACAAGTCCTCCCTGGGGCGGAGGCAGGAGCAACGCCCTCCCGCAGAGGTGGGGCAGGCAGGTTGGATGGCGGCTGCAGGGGGCCAGGTGAAGCGCACTGTAGGGCTCAGGCTCCTGGGTGTGGGGACACAGAATTGAAACACTTCTCTGTAAGTCGGGGTGCCCAGCAGGGAGATCAGACAAGTCCATCATCCCACAGAACTGTCCATCTTTTATTTTGAGGTGAGAGCACCTGAGGTCTCTTAGCAAGAGACCTGGGTCCACAGTGCCATCAAGGCCAGACCTCAAGTTCTCAAGTGCCCGGATGACTGGCTCCTGGCTGTTCCTTCTGCTCGCCCACTGCTCTGTCTTCCTCTCCATTGTGCACACTGTTGTGTTCTTTTTTTGTTTTGATTTGTTACTGGAGACTGAACTCAGAGGCGCTTAACCACTGAGCCCCATCCCCAGCCCTATTTTGAATTTTGTTTAGAGACAGGGTCTCGCTGAGTTGCTTAGGACTTTGCTGTAGCCGAGGCTGGCTTTGAACTGGCGATCCTCCTGCCTTGGCCTCCCAAGCTGCTGGGATTACAGGCCTGAGCCACCGCACTCAGCTCTGTTCTATTCTTTATCTCTGTGCACTGGACAGTTTTCTAGATCCCACCTGCAGATAGGAGATCTGGTGCTGTCCATGGCTCCGTGTGGGGTTGGGTCCTCTCCTTGGGGCTGGGGCATCCCTTGGGTTTGAAGTGGGTCACCTCTGTGTCCCACTGGGTGCTGTGGAGCATGGGCTGCAGGGTACTGGTTCTGGAAGCAGGACACAGGAGCACAGGGCAGTGACTGGCCTGGAGCCTTCCTCCTCCCCCTGGCACACATCCCCTCTCGGCCCTCCGAGGTGGGCCTTGTCCTCAAGCCGACAGATGACAGGGAAGCAGGACTGTGCGCAGGGTCCATGTGGCCCAGTGCCTCCTCCAGGGCCTGAGGTGCCAGAGTTGGCAGGCTAAGTTCTGCATACCCCGCAGCCAGCCAGCAGAGGGGCCCGGCTCCCACCTGGGAGGTGTTTCCTCCTGGAGCCGGGTGCAGCGGTGAAGCCTGTGATCCCAGCAGCTCGGAAGGCTGAGGCGGGAGGATGGCGAGTTCAGAGCCAGCCTCAGCAATGGCGAGGTGCTAGGCACATGGAGCACAGATGACAGAGGCGGGGGCGGGAAGCAGACCCCGGAGCAGCAGGCTCTCCTTCATGCTGCAGCGGGTCAGTCCATCAGGCACGGGAGGACTCATTTTCTGGGCACGGGAAATGGCCCCGGAGTTACAGAAGGAGTCTAGGGTTTATAGTTTACCATGAGGGAGAATCAATCCCGGGAGGCTGTGGACGTGCCGTGTGGACATTCGGGGACCTGGTTGTGCAGGTTTAGATTCTAACTCAGAAAGGAGTTGTAAAAAGTCGGAATCTCCTTGTCACTGGGAAAAGCTCAGGACTCGGTGTTCACAGTCTGTGATTTTTCCTCACTAAAAGAATGTCATGTATTTTTAATACAAAATATAAAAAGGTAAGTTTTTTGTAAATGCATATACGCTTTCCTTTATGGTATCATCGTTGCTTCAAACCAATGAAAATTATATAGCAATGGTATAATATTCTCTTTCAGGTAATGTTTGTTTGCTTAGTGCTTTACTTTTGTACATAATGTTTTATTTGGGAGTTTGTTCTCTAGGTGAAAAAAAATCAATAAAGTGCCATTGATTAACAGCACCTAACCTACATGTTTTATCAAACTGAACCACTTTTCCTGTTGATGGTGTGGTAGACTCTGTTTAGTATAAAATGTTGAACCAGAGGAAGCAAGCAGTTTCTCTTTTAGAAAAATGTAGACAATAGAGAGGCAAATGATTCACAGTATAAGAAGTTAAAAACATTAAAAGTCACTCAAAGAATTAGTCATTTATGCATGTACAGGAACATCATATTGTCTGCTTTTCAGGGACTTAAAGATTAGTGTTCTATTATGTAGTGTTAAATGTGTTGCATTAATGCCTTAAAATAACTTGGATGATTATATAAAAACCAGTTTAAAACCTGTTTGAAAGTATCTCAGGAATGATCATTTTGCTCTCCTCTAACCAGTTATAATACTCAAGATACATTATTTAGAGTAAATTAATGATATATGAGTAGGAGAAGAGAGCCTAACTATTATGTTTTAAGTGGCTGCTTATTCAGAGCCCTTGGGCATCAATTGTATCTCGCAGTTATAAATGTGCTACTTAAAGTAGCATCCAGTGGAAAATAATCTGAGAATTGGTTAACAAAGGTTAAATCACAGTTGGGATATTGAAAGGAAAATTGATGAACAGATTGTTGATGGGTGATTCCAATCTCACTAAGAGAACATCATCCCACCAAAAGAAAGAAAGGCCTGTGCATTATTAAAAGCCTGTTCTGCAACACTGTTGGGAATTTGGTTGGATCATGAATGCTGGCAGGTTGTCAGGGAAACAGAAATAACACTATTGAATGCATTCTTATCTTATGAAATGGGTCTAACATTGCTACTTTTGATTTTCTAATGGCTAATATGGAATTTCTAATAGTAACTTTAATGGAGAGGAACATACATTCTAATTTAATTACATATACCTCTCTGTTGGTACAATAGTAATGAAAATATTTTCTCTATGCATATAATACTATGTTTATAATCTGAAAAGAAAATGCTTTTTACAATTGAAGTTTGAAATTTATCTTTTGATAGCTAATAGTGTATGTTATTTGTTTGTTTATAATGTTATTACAGACCCATTATTACATACTGGTATACTTTTCTGTAACAGTAAAGAGACTTTTTCATGTGTTTATTATTGTTATGATTTTGTGGTGTTGGAGATCAAACCCAGAGCCTCATGGATGTGAGGTTAGGCAAACATCTTACCATTGAGCTAAATTCTTAGTCCACGGATTAATGTTCAAGTCAGCCTTCTTTATGTTGTTATGGCTCCTTTTCCAAATGACTGCTGTGTAGAAAGTCCCCTGTTCTATTTCCAGTTTTTTGTCTCTAAGAAAGACTTTCTGATAGATGATTAACACCCGCCCCAATAACCACAAATGCAAGAAGAAAACATCTAGTAATATTTTGATCACAAATATTTGAATAACTAAGAGTCACAGAAATGCAATAAAAACTGGTCTTTTTCTCCAAGAGATGTGAAGAAAATCTGAACTGGAGATACAAAATGGTTATTCATAAGATTGTATTTGACTTTTGAAAAATAAAACCAATCATACGACCATAAGTAGTTAAATATTTAAATTATGGTTCTATTAGCATTGCACATATTTTAAAAAAGACGAACATTATATAATAGTTTATGTATATGGAAAATTTTTATCATGGAATACCTTTTTTTTCCTCAGTCTGCTTAAGCAAATCTATCATGTCTTCATAATACTTACAGAAGTATTATTCACTTAATCTCAGCATTTAGGACCTGTCTGTTATGAGTTCCCCTAAAAATTCATTCTTAGCTGTTCTCCTCCAGGGTTCAGGAGCTTAATAATTCTGATACCCTACCCTGTTTTCCAGCTGTTGAACTTGTTATGTGATTCTATGCAAATTATGCCATTTCTACATCTCTTTATCTATGACTTGATATAAATAATAGTGGTTAAAATTACAAAAGTGCCTAATAACTACTAGCCTTTAAAAAAGTCACCATTCCCAACTATCTGATTTATTTATGCAGCTTCTGTCTGCAGTGTTCTATATTCCTCAGGCTACCATTCAAACTGCCACGTTTTTAAGTCATATTAAGTGATTTTTTTCTTCAGCGTCATTTGTGTGCAAGAAATCCAAGACCCTGCCTGTCACTGTATTTTACCACTACTTGTGAGTTGGGAATAACATGTGGCATTCCCCTGTGATAGCAGAAGGGGCAGACAAGGGTCCCAGTGAGGCTTGTCAAGTAGGAGCACTGGAGAGAAAATAACAAGAATGACATTAGAAACGTCTGTTGAAAAGCATGCCAATTTTGAAAATATAGAAACTATTCGGAATAGCTTGGTATTAAACAAATTAATAATGGATATTGTCTCTCCCTTAAGATTGATGTCGTGTGGATAGAGTGTAATTAGGAATTCTCTATTATACCTCAGGCCACATGTTGTATCCATAATGTCATTGATTTGATAGCCACAAAGCCCACATTGTATTTGGCAGGCAGGTCTTTTCTCAAGGCCACATCTTCAAGTAGAAAATCTTTTAGAGCAAGGTAGTTGGGGCTATGAAACCGCCTTTAACCTCCTGTACTGTTTACAGACTGGTGTGGCATTTGAGTTGTGTGTTTGGGTTTGAAGCACAATCTGCACCCCCTGCCCCTCCACACACTCCTTGCCAGACACACCTGGCAATACGTTACTTGTTTTTATTCACTCACCTGTTTGCTGAAATGTCAGGGAAAGTGTAGATTCTCCTGATCGCCCTCACCATTGCAACTTTTCTATAGTCTAGTCCAAATATTTTTATACTGTGTTTGTTTAAAAGTGAAAATGGCGCCTTTACATCCAGCCTAAGGGAATAGTTTCTTTAGAAAGAACCTTTCATCTCTTTTACTCTGAATATAACAGATACTTATCTTTTATTGAGGAAACTAAATGTAGAGTTCATCAGCTAATCTCTCTCATGTATATCTATTTTGGTTCCTTTACAAACAAAATATTTCACAAACCCAAGCGCAGTAAAAGAAATCCCTGACCTTGTCTATTTTCCAAAGAGTAGGAAGTTAAACTACACCCCATAGCAATCAGTCGTCAAAATCATTTCTTTTCTACTTCAAAAGTGTGTATGTGGTTTTTTTAAACTGCTAATGAAAGCATTACAAAGATTAGCTTTTGAAGTGGTGAGCAGCTTTCATTTATTTTCCTTGTGGTATTTCCTCTGCCTCCAGCTAAAATTTAGAACCTTAAAAAATGTTGCTGTTCACTACTAAATTCAGTTGATGTTCTATCAAAGTGCATTTGGATTATCAAAGCTTCATTCTTATCTTGCAGCTCGGTATTCCTGGGAGAATGCTAGTCAGGTTAAAATTGACAAGCCTGTGTCTCCTTTCAAACTAGAATATACTCCTTTCTCTACTGCATGCCTGCCTACCTGTGCTCTATGTCCTGCTGCCCTATGGGAAGGTGAGAATCCCCAATGTGATGTTGGGGGAGGCAGTGTGTTCCCAGGAAGCCAAAGAGCAGCTCAATCCTTAACACAGGGGAGAGAGTCACCCAGAAATTTCCAGCAGGAAGGGATGCATGATGAGATAAGTAAATTCACAAAAATTCAATGTTGAAAGCTTTTATTTTTCTGCATGATTTTATTACCTAAAGATATTATATTTGGGGGGTTTCTTTAACAATATCTGACATGAATACATTTGGACCATAATTATTCCAGTGATGATTTTATGTGAATAATCTTTCCCTTTTTGAATATCATAAATCAGTACCAGTAAAATTTACTTTCCTAATGTTTCCCAAATGTCATTTTCCCCTCTCAATCTCCATAGTAATTGACTCCTGAAAACATGTAATTTGGAGATTCCCTACAAGTTGTTTCAGTTAAAAAATATTATCACAAATCAAGTGTAATAATATAATTAAATCATATTAAACCAATCTTATTTCCCAAATGCCCTAAATAGCATCTTGAGGAAGATTTAGAAACTACAACATCTTAGCTGGAGTTTTTGTAGATCCTTGGATACCATATTTCAAACTAGAATTAACTAGTTAGTTAGTACTAGTTAACTAGTATTAACATTTATCCAAAGACTAAAATAACTGATTAGCATTTAGAATTCTGCAGTTTTGTGGGATTATGATAAAACAAATTTATTTAGAGTAATAGGAGCAAGATTCAGCTTTAATGAGCTAAAAATGGGATGGTAGTACAAGAAATGGAAGTATTTATTGAACCCTGAATATGTTCAAAAGTTTGACTCTAAAAGTCCTTTCAAAGGAACAGCAGCTCAAATAAATGAACTTCCGAATAAACCTACTTTTTAAAAACCAAGCTCATATCATTCCCTTAAGTTGTCTGGGGAGTCCTATGCCTAAGGAAGTTCTTCTCTAGGGACATGTGTTTGTGTGAATTGAGGACAGTGAAAGTGGGGTTTAAGACACCCTTGTCATTATGATCTTCAAACCAACCAAAGCAGACAACAAATTTCAGGTAATTTAGATGAGGTGAAAATATAATAGGTAATTTAGTGAAATGGCTCTCAAGTCAGCTGGTACAAAACTTTCATTTTCATTTGGTTATTGATTATTTCTACCTGAAACTGATCAGGAAATTTAAATCCCATATTCTCAAATGGAAATATGAGACCCAAGAAGTATCTAAATGTTGACACATTTAATTATCTTTTCATTGTACTTTATATAAGATTTGAAGGGAAAAAAAAAACCTAAGAAATCCTTGAAAGATACAGAATACTGATTTCCAGTACAATAAGGATAGGATTATGCCCTCCTCTTCCTCCTTCTTCTTCCCCACTTCTCTGTCCTCTTTTCTTTCAAACAAATGCATATATACATTCAAGTACAAGTTTATTTTATAATTTCAATACCACAACTGACTCAGAGAATAAATTCTAAGGCAATTTTGTGATATATGACTTTAATGAAATGCACCCAAGGAATTTCATTTTAATATATGTGTACATAAGATCCTGGTCCTTTATGAGAACTGTGTACACATTGATACTTTCTGGTGTCCTCAAAAGCCAATTGACAGAGAGTTCAATATTTTATAATTCCTCTACTTAGAGTCAAGCGTGTTTAACCAGCAGTGTATTCCCTCAGGAGATCTCTGATAACTCTTAAAAGTCTACTTTCAGATAAGTTTTCATGGTCATGAATGAGAGTTGAGAGTTTAATTCTTATACACATGCTGTTTCTCACATAAAAACAATATTCTTTCATGAAATTTTCAACATCTATTTAAGAAGATCTTTTACTTAATTGAGGCATACTTGTTTTAAAACAAGTGGCTAAATATTATGAATAAAAATAATAATCTAAAATACCAGAACTGAAAGCTATCTCTACAAGTAAGACAATAAATAAGTTCATTGCAGCTCAGGACAATACTGTTTTGATTATTGTGGATTTATACTACAAAATAATATAGAACAAAGGGCCCTCAGTAATCGTGTTTTAGTAAGCTTTTGCATCAATGGGACTAAAAGACCTGACAAAAACATCATAGTAAAGGAAAAGTTCATGTTAGCTCATGGTGTGACAGGTTCTGGGCCCAAGTTGAGGTGTAACATCATGGCAGAAGGGTGTGGCAAAGGAAAGCTGCCCAGGACATGCAACCACAAAGCAAAGCTAGAACTATGCTCACCAGGGACAAAATATAAACCCCAAAGACATATTCCTAGTGATTCATATCCATAACATAATTTTAAAAATAGATATTTGTTAATTTCTACTAGAAAAAAATTTATCAAGAAATACCTTTTTATTGAAAATGTTCACATACATTTACTCAAATTTGAAAATCACATGTTATTCCATTATCCATATCTTATAATTCTGTTTTCTAATTTCAATAACTTATCATTCCAAAATAACTCAAATTAGAGTGAGCCTAATTATTAAAAAGTTTTTTTTTATTGTTTTCAAGGCATGACTTTGGATTATGTTTTGAAATACACTAATATACATCCCATTCTTAACTTTTCTCTATTTCTTCCCTGCCAAAACATAGACACAAACAGCTCATGATAAACAGGTGTATATCCATTTGTACCTATATTCAAAAAACTTTTTTTTTTGTCATAAGAACCTGCTGACAACTAAGAAATTTTACATGTCATTTAATAACAGATTTTCTAACAGAAACCTATCTTTAAAGTTTTAAATGAAGCCTCAGAAGCCTCACTCAATCATATTTTAATATAGTATCTCATTTTAAAAATTTTATTTATAAATTTCACTAATATTCCTAATATTTATTTTTTAAAAAAATTAGTGATGGATAACAATTAATGAGATTTTTCTGTCATACTCATAATACACGTAATATGATCAATTTCATCTCTCAGTACCTCATCCCACTCTTGATCCTCTTCCTCTACATTTCCGGTCTCCCTTCTATTTTCATTCTATCTTCCATTTTCCCTATTTTCTCTCTCCAGCTTCCAACTATGAGAGAAAACATGTGACCCTGGATTTTCTGAATCCAGCTTTATTTCACTCAACATGTAACTTTCCAGTGGCATACATTTTCCTGCAGAGAATTTCATTGTTCTTTATGACTAAACAGAACTCCATTGTGTATTTGTGCACATTTTCTTTATTCATTCATCTGTTGATGAGCACCTAGGCTGGTTTCATAACTTGACTTTTCTGAATCATGGTGCTATAAACATGGTATGGACGCATCACTATGAAATGCAGACTTTCAATTTTTTTGCCTAAATACCGAAGAATGATATAGCAAAGTCATATGGTTGATCCATCCTTAGTCTTTTGGGGAACATCCATACTAATTCCCACAGTGATTGTACTAATTTGCAATTCCACCAACAGTGCTTCATTGTTCCTTTTCCCCTGCATCCTTGCCAGCATTTATTATTGTTTGTATTCTTGATGATTGTCATTCTCACTAGAGATGAAATTTCAGTATAATTTTGATTTGCATTTCCCTGATTGCTAAAGATGTTGAACATTCTTTTCATTTTTATTTTTCCTTTTGAGAAGTGTCTATTTATTTAGTTAATTTGCACATTTATTGAATAGTTTTATTATTATTTTTATTGGTGTTAGGTGTTTTGAATTTTTCATATATTCTAGATATTCTCTGTCAGAAGAGTAGTTGGCAAAGGTTTTCTCCCATTTTGTAGACTCTGTATTCATGCTACTAATAGTTTCCTTGGTAATATTTTCTGAGCTTCAGGAGTCTTTTTGAGGAAGACATTTCCTGTAATTATATGTAAGAATGTTTTCCTTATGTTTTCTTCTAGCAGCTTTGAAGTTTCTGGTCTAATTCCTAGGTCTTTGATCCACATAGAGTTGGCTTTGGTGCAGGGTAAGAATTGAGGGTCTAGTCCTGTTCTTCTACATAATCCCTTTTCCCAGCATAATTTGGTAGAGAGGCTGTATTTGGTGCCTTTGCCAAGTATCAGAAGACTGTGTCTGTGTGGGTTTCTTGTGTCTTCTTTTCCTTTGGTCTACGGGTATTTTTTATCCTGGCATCATGCATTTAATTAATATAGCTCTTTAGTATAATTTGAAATGGGGTATTGTGATACCTCCAGTATTGCTCTTTTTATTCAAATTGATTTATCTATTTTTCTATGGGTCTTTTATTGTTCCACATCAATTTTAGAACTGTTTTATTCCCCCTAGATCTGTGAAGAATGTCATTCGTATTTTGATGGAGATTGCCTTGAATCTGTAGGTAGCTCTTGGTATTATGGCCATGTTAACAATATTAATTCTGCCTATCCATGAACATAAAAGGTCTTTCCATGTCTTCCATTTTTTAGCATTTTCTCTTTATTTTTCAGTGTTCTGTAATTTTCATTGTAGAGATCTTTTATCTCTTTGATAAATTTTTTTCTAGATTTTTTTCTTTATTTTTTTCAGGCTATTGTAAATGAAATTGTTTTCTGATTTCTTTATCAATGGATTCATTATTGGTGTGGAGAAAAGTTATTAACTTTTCTATGTTGAGTTGTGTATCCTAATACTTTGCTGAATTTGTTTATCAGCTATAGGTAGGTGTCTTCTGGTGGAAATTGCAGAATCTTCTAAGTATAGGGTCATATCATCTGTAAATTGTATAATTTGATTTTTTCTTTCTTATTTGTATGACTTTTATTTAGTTCTTGTCTAATTGCTGGCTAAAATTTCAAGTACCATATTGAATAGAAATGTAGAATGGATTAGATGTCCTTCTCCCTGATTTTAAAGAAATGCTTTTTTTTTTTTGACTTTGAGTTTGTTGTAAGCTTTTATGATGCTGAGGTCCAAAGGGTGATTTTTAAAAAAAAATAATTTCTAATTCCTTACTCTCTGCCTTTACTATTATTACATATTCCTTCTGCTTTACTTTGGTTCATTTTGTGATTCTTTTAAAATTTTTAAGTTTAGTAGTTATTTTCCTGTTTTGTTAATTTGTATGACCATGAATTTCCCTCTGTATAATGCTCAGTCATATTTTGAAGATTTTATACTGTTGTTTTTATCATCTTTGCTGAAATTACTTCAGATATTTTTATTTTGCAGCCCTTTTGATTTTTGTTGTTGTTTTTATTGGCTCCTGATTTTTTACCATTACTGTTTTCACTGCCGTCATTGTTGTTATTATTAACACGCACTAAGTACCACATTTCTTGCTAAGATTTTGGTTGATGGTATCATTTAATGCTCACCAGAAAACAATAATGTAGAATCTTTCAGATGAGGTGTAGGGGACTCTTATATGGCATTTGTGTTTAAGCATTAGGCTGTATCTGGGCTGAAACTTCCTAGGTCACATATTTTAAACTGTATTGTCATCAACAAGTTACTAGCACCCTTGGTTTTTTATATAACGAAAGAGGATGATAACAAGTGGGGATGCAAAATTGAATGGTATTATATTTAAGTTTTTAGAATTAATGATTGGCAGAGAGGAACAGAGCCTGATTCTGGTGTTGAAGGTAATATTGTGCTACTACTGTTGGACTCCATTCACGGACTGCTAATTTGTGTACATCTATTCATTTGGGATAGCTCAAAAATTGAAAGGGAAATTTGTAAATGTGCATCAACAAAAACATTTTAAGAAGTCATGTGCATACACTTTGGATTGAACTGTTGTTATAAGAGAGGGTGATGTGATTTTCACTTGGTGTCTATTGTTATTGCAGTATCTATTGAATTTCTTTAACTTGATTCATAAGCATGAGCATACCCCAGTGATTGTCTTCAACTACATGTCTTTATACTTTTAACAGTGATTATCTGGTTATTATTTCATACTATTATGAGGACATTGCTGCCCTAGGGCTGTAGAAACTGATGCAATAAAGGAGACTTCTGCCTTACCAAAACCGTATTGGATTAAATGAAATCCTGGAAGTTTAAAGCCAAATTGAGTTCCTTCAAACTGTATGCAAATATTTACATTTTGTTAATTTTATTCTATTGCCATTGAATGAATTTGATATTCAGCTTTTTAGCTCTGCTTTCCTGGTTTGAAATGTAAATGTTATTTCAAGTAGATTAGTGTCATATCAGCTAAAAGGAATTAAGATTTTACTACAATCCAGGGGTTAAAAATTCCTATATTTATAGCTTGAGTTTGTATGTTTTGCTATAAAATATTTATACTGGACAATATTAAATAACATTTTGTTGCTATTAATAATATAGAAAGGCTGGTCAGTGCAGAAAGTGAGAAAAAGGAAAAGAACGATTTATGAATATGTTCATTCACATTCACATTATTTCAAATTGGGTAAAAAAATGAAATCATTGAAGTCTAATGCTTTTTAAAGTTACTTGATGAGAGTAATCTGATTTTTTATCTAATCCCTAGGCATTCATCATTGCCAAAATTTCCTCTAGTAACTTGGCATTTTAGTTAACTGTATTATTGCAAAGACATATAAGATGTCCCTGCCCTCTGTCACTTGCATAAACTGCAAAGAATATATTATTGTTACTTATGAATTCTAAATAAAGTGGAAAAATTTGAAATAAAGTTGAAGGATTCCTTTGCTTCACCATCTGAATGTTTGGAAGATGCCATAGTGATATGAAAGTGACTAGTTTTGATTATATTGGGCTTGCCACTGAACAGAAAACTTTGGATTAAAATTATGGTTCAATTAATGATAGTATGCCATCATTTTTTCTTAAATGTATAGGAACAGAACTTGACTTGTCTTTCACTGTGCATTCATGTCATTACTTATGCATCTCATAGACAGTGAGCCTTGTTCATTTAATAGTTGTCAAGATTTTTGAAGCCTGAACAGAAAGATGCATGGTTGGAGAAATAATATGGCACTTGGCAGTGGTATTGATAGCTCTCTTAACTTCACATCTGGTTTCCAATGCTCTAGAGCATGTGGTTCTAAGATGACACTAATGGGGTGGCCCCGTCTAGTCTCCAGTTTGGAAGCTGCCAAAGCCTCCAAATCTACTGCAGTAATTAGAAAGCTCAAGGCTAGTTTTAGATTTATTCATTTTACTGACACAACTTGGGAAATATACATTGGTTTCAGGATTCACTTTGCTGATATAAATAAAATAACCCACAGGCAATCTCTGGGGAGTATACTAACTACCTCTCATATCTACAAATTTTGTGGTGTGCCTCCATGCCTTGCACCACACTGAGACCAAAAGGTTCACTGGCTGAGAGACTTAGCTTAACTGTATTAACCCACAGAAATCTTGAAAGCAAATGAATATACAGTAGAAATCTAGTTAACAGGAATAAACAGAATATTAAATTTTCTAAATTATTTAACTTTCAAACAACTATCTCTGAGACTCAGAATAAATTAAATTTAATTAACTAACTATTTATTTATTTATTTAGTACTGAAGATTGAACTCAGGGGTGCTTGACCACAAGTTACATCCTTACTTGGTATTATTATTATTATTATTATTATTATTATTATTATTATCATTATTAATTTTGAGATAGGATCTCACTATGTTGTTAAAGTTTCTCTCAAACTTGTCATCCTCCTGCCTCAGCCTATCATTTCCTTGAATTTATTAGGCATGGGCTGCCACATTTAGCCAGAATACATTTAAAATGTGAATGGTAATGATTAGATGTCAAAGTGAAATGAAGAAAAAACATATACAGTTTGAAATAGATTTTGTACTCAAGTTTAGTTACATTAGCATCTTTTTGAGAGGTATTTCTCATATTCTGTTAGGATGAATGCATTAAGTAAATGAACTTAATTCCAAGTGGAATACCTTGCATTGTGGTATATTTAGCACATAGAATAACTCCCTTAATAAAATGGAAAATTAATTTTAATAGAACTCTTTCCTCCTCTTTCTACTAAATAAATACTAGGCAGATGCCTAAAGAATATTTATTTGAAGGGTGCTAAAACCTTCCCAGCTATTTACTATGAAAGTTCTATCTTGTATGACAGCTACTACTTAAAAAATGTTGTATCTACTATAGATATCAAAGCTGCTTTATAAAAGTGAAAGTTCAGCATTTCTAATAAACATACGCAAATAGGGAGTCCTATAGCCTTTTGCCAGTGAAGCTCTACTTTGAGAATTTTAAAAATAATACCTCTTAAAACAAAATTTGCTAATATACCTATAAGACCAAATAACCAGATGGTAGCTAAGATCATGTGTCTTTAGAATCATCACTTTTAAGGATTATAGAGTTTGAAGAGGATTTTTGGCAGCTTGTTTTATATTTCTAGAATGCTTAGCTTTCAGACAAATTTATTTTTTCCTTCTGATTTAGTTTATTATTTTTAGGTAAATTTTTTGGTACATATTTGAGGTTTAGAACATGATGTTATGGTATACAAATTGTAAAATGGTTACTATAGTGAATGAAATTAATGTCTATCATGTTGCACTGTTACTATTTTTTAAGAGAATTTATTTAAAGTCTACTTATTTAACAATATATTTGATACATTGCAATTTAGTCACAACAGTCCTCATGCTGTGCAAGAGATCTCTAGAGTTCTTCCTTCTATGCATCTGCTACTTAGTATTCTGTGAACTACATCTCTGGTTTCTTCTTTTTCTGTTTACCCCAGGTAACCAAAGATTCTCTGTCTGTGAATCTTTGAGCAGTTTTTTGTCTTTCTGTGTATAGTATAATCCACTCAGCCTAATGTTCTCCAGTTCCATCCATGTTTTGGTCAATGGCAGGAACTTTATCTTTCATTTTAATAATAATAAGTAGTCCATTGTAGATATACAACATTTTATTCATCTACTGTTCCACAGTTGATACTTTAGTTCCATATTTTGCCTATTGTACATAATGATTTAGCGAACGGGGAGTGCCACTGTCTTTACAAGGGGCTAATCTCTCTCCTCTGGGTAGACAGTGTCCTCACATATGATATCACTGAGTGGTAAGGTAATTCTATTTTTTATTTCTTTAAGACTCTCCTATATAATTATTATGTTTTCCATAATGCATACAATAATCTACATTCCCATTAACAGGGTGCTAGGGTTCCCCTTTATTCACACCCTTGCCAAAATTTTTCCCTATCCATCTTTTTTTAATACTAGCTGTCCCAATGACTGTTAGGTGATACCTCATAGAAATTTTTGCATTTTACTGATGGTAAGTGATTCTGGGAACATTTTAATATTTCTATTGGCCATTTTTGTGTTATTATTGAAAAAAAGTCAAATCCTTTGTCCGTTTTTTAATTAGACTATGTTTCATCTTTCTACTGAGTGTAAATTGTTCTTTAGAAATTTTAGTTATTAAGCCCTGAGTCAGATATGTGATATGCAAATATTTTTCAAAGTCTAGAGGTTGCAGTTGCATTTTGGTGATTTTTTTTTCGGTGCAGAAGCTTTTTAATTCAATGTAGTCTAATTTATTTATTTTACTATTATAGACTGAAATTTTGTGTGATATCAAAAATTACTAAGGTCAAAGTCACTAAATACATCTTCTATGTTCTCTTCTAAGAATTTTCTAGTTTCAGTCTTTACATTTAAGTAGTTTATCCTAAAGTGTATTGTGTAAAATAAGGGTTTAATTTCATTCTTTTGCATGAGGACATGCAGGTTTTCTAGCACCAGTTATTGAAGAGACTGTTCATTCCCCATCATGTCCTCTTACTACTCTTGTTGAGGGAGAGTTTACAATATACATTAGACTACTTTCTAATATGTTTCATTAGTCTATGTTTCTATTTTCATGTTAGTGCCATATGTTTTGTTTACTGTATCTCTGTTTTATAATTTTATTTTTCACTTACTTTAAAATTTTTTTATTTATAATGACAGAGGAATGCATTAAAATTCTTATTATAGATATAGAGTACAATTTTTCATATTTCTGGTTGTATACAAAATATTTCACACCAATTCATGTCTTCATACATGTACTTTGGATCATAATGTCCATCACATTCCACCATCATTTCTAACCCCATGCCCCCTTCCTTCTCCTCCCACTGCTCTACTCTATCTAGAATTCATCTATTCCTCTCATGCTCCCCCTCCATACCCCACTATACATCATCACTCTTATATCATAGAAAATATTTGGCATTTGATTTTTTGGGATTGGCTAACATCACGTAGCATTATCTTCTCCAACACCATCCATTTACCTGCAATGCCATTATTTTATTCTCTTTTATTGCTAAATAATATTCCATTGTGTATATGTGCCATATTTTTTGTATCCATTCATCTATTGAAGGGCATCTAGGCTGGTTCCACAGTTTAGTCATTGTGAATTGTGCTGTGTCCCTGTAGTATGCTGTTTTTCAGTCCTTTGGGTATAGATCGAGCAGTGGGATAGCTGGGTCAAATGGTGGTTCCATTTCCAATTTTTCAAGAAATCTCCATACTGATTTCCATACTGGCTAGTTCCACTAGCAGTGTATGAGTGTATCTTTTCCCCCCATATCCTTGCCAACACTTATTATTGTTTATCTTTATAATAGCTGCCATTCTGACTGGAGTGAGATGAAATCTTAGAGTAGTCTGTTTTGGTGCCAATGACAGGAACTACTCTAAGATTTCACTCACAATAACTAAACTGTGGAACATTTACAATAACTAAACTGTGGAACCAACCTAGATGCCCTTCATCTCTAAGATACACTCACAATAACTAAACTGTGGAACCAACCTAGATGCCCTTCATCATATATTCAGTAGATGAATGAATACAAAAAATGTGGCATATATAAATAAATAGAGGACACAGAGACTAACCCACAAAATTATAATTATCTTATGTTAGACAAAGTGCCAAAACATGCATTGGAGAAAAGATAGCCTCTTCAACAAATGATGCTGGAAACAGTAGAAATCCAATGCAACAATATGAAATTAAACCTTTATCTCTCACCAAGCACAAAACTTAAAATGGATCAAGGACCTAGGAATAAAACCAGAGACCCTATGTCTAATAGAAGAAAAAGTAGGCCCTAATCTCCATCATGTGAGATTAAGCCCCAACTTCCTTAATCAGACTCCTTTTGTGCAAAAATTAAAATCATGAATCAATAAATGGCACAGACTCAATAAAAAGCTTCTTCTAAGCACAAGAAAGAATCTGTGAGGTAAATAGAAAGTCTACATCTTGGGAGTAAATCTTTACCCGTCGCACATCAAATAGAGCACTAATCTCTAGGGTATATAAAGAATTATTGTATAATTTTAAATCAGCAAATATGATGCTTCCAAGTGTGTTTTTCTTTCTTGGGATTGATTAGTTATTCAGGTGTTTCTTCTTATTATTTTTATTCTATATGAATGTTAGTACTGTCTTTTTATATTCATTTAAATTTTCATAAGGATTACACTTTATCTGTATATTTTGTTTCCATAACATAGGTATTACCAATATTAAACTTTTAGTCTATGGCTATGGGATAATATTTCATTTTTGTGTGTGTTGTCTTCAGACTCTTCCATCAGTTTGTATAGTTTTCAGTGTACAAATCTTTCATCTCCTTAATTATATTTACTCCTACATAGTTAATTTTATACTATTATAAATGAGATGGCTTTATTTATTTTTCAGCTAGGACATTATTTCTGTATATAAAGTGCTAATTTTTATGTGTTCATTTTTAATAGCCTGCAATTTTATTAATTTATTAGTTCTAACAGGCTTTTTTTTGATGGAGTCAGACAAATCTATATTAAATGTCAGTGTGTACAAAGCACAGTGTCAGGCATTGAGGACTGAAAAGGAAGTGCTCTCCACTTGTATGTGGGATGTTGCACAACTGTGGATCACACGTTATTAAACACTGATTCCCCTAGTAAATGCAAGCAAGATGTCCTATGACGTATTTCAAAGTTTGGAAATACATACTACTACTTTGTTTGTTATTATCTAGACAAGCATTCTGAACTCAGAACTTTCACTTAGGTGAATCAGCACAGTTTGGTGATAGGACAGTTGGACATGAAGTCAAGACTCTGCTTTCAGTCCTTAACTAGCTACTTGCAACTTTTAGCAAATTGCTTAATATTTTCACAGTTAATAGTTTACATTGCACCAGAAGAGGCTGTGATTTCTAGGATCTTTGAAAAACATCTGGGTTCTGTTTTTGTACTTGTTGTTTTCTTTTTTTGTTTCCACTTTACTATTGCATTTGCCAACAGTGTCACAATTTCTCAAAGGACATAGTAGGATTTTATAAGACATTACATATGTTTTATTATAATTATTAACATGCATACTTCCATATATCCATCCACCCTTCTACCCTTAGTACTCCTTCTCCTGCTTCAGCCCCTCCCCAGCACCCTTCCCAGTCTTGAAAAGTCCCGATTCTTAATTTATTTTTGTTCAGTCCCCCATTTCCCTGTCTCCTTGATTCCATTCTGTACCTCCACAAGGGATGTCCATAAATGAGTAAGAATGTGGTATTTGTTAGTGTCTAGATTGTTTCATTCAACTTAACGACCTCCAGTTCTATCATATTGCTACAAATGACATAGTTTCAGTCTTTTTATGACTGAATGAAAAATATAAATGTAAGGCATTTTCTTCATTTATCCACCAAAGGGCATGTGGGTAGATTCTGTTTTGTGTCTGCTATGACTGCTGCTACAATAAACATGGGAGTGCAGTTGTATCTTTGGCGTCGAGATTTCATTTTCTTTGAGTTTATACCTCACAATGGAATTGCTGGATCATATGGTGGTTCTATTTTCAATTTTTTGAAGAATCTCCATACTATTTCTCTTAATGAAGGTATCAATTTATATTCCCACCACCATCCTATGAGAGTTCTCCCTTCTCTCCATCCTTGTTAGTGTTTATTTCTCATTTTGATCTTGGCCATCCTAACTGGGATGAGATGATACCTTGTTGTAGATTTGATTTGTATTTCTCTGATAATTAATGAAACTGAAATTTTTTTATATATATTTGTTGACCATTTATATGTCTTTTTTGAAGTATCGGTTTAGTTCCGTAGCCCATTTTTAATTGGATTATTGGTTTTGTTTTGTTTTTTGGTTCAGCTATTTGAATTTCATGTATATAATTTGGACATCAATCCCTTGTCACTTGTACTACTTTCAAATATTTTCTCCCATTCAGCATGTTGTCTTTTAATCTTGTTTTTTATCTCCTTTTCTGTGTAGATGGTTATTAATTTGATATAAGTCCATTCATTTTATTTTCCCTTTAGTAACTTGTACTGTCTTAAAAAAATTGTTGCATACACTGATGTCTTTAAGGGATTCTCCTGTTTTTTTTTTTACTAGAATTTAATAGTATTCGGTTTATTATTTAGGTCTTAGGTCTATTTTGAGTTGATTTTTTGTGTGTGTGTGTATGATGAGACAAAAGTACCTTGTTTCCTTTTATATATGCATTTCTGTATTCTCTTCCATTAGTCTGTGTACCTGTTTGATGCCAGTCCCTTGCAGTTTTAGTAACTACAGCTTTGTACTATGTTTTGAAGTCAGGTATTGTTATGCCTCCAGCCTCCCTCATACCCCTCCCAGTTGCTTTGACTGTTCTGGGTCTTTTGGAATAGCATATGGATTTTAGGATTATTCATTCTACTTCTGTGAAGAAAGTCATTGGCATATTGGTGGGAATTTCATTGAATCTATACACAGCTTTGCATAGTATGGTATGATCATTTTAACAAAATTGATTCTTCAGATCTGGGAACATGGGGTATCCTCTATTTTTGTTTTGTTTTGTTTCATGTCTTGTGTAATTTCTTTGATCAGTGTTTTATACGTTTGTTCTAGAAATCATATGCTTCCTTGATTTATTCTTGAATATTTACATATTTTTCTTATAACTATTGTGAATGGAATTGCTATCTTAATTTTTTCCCACAAGTTTATTATTTATGTATTGAAATATTGGTTTTTTGTATGTTGATTTTTTAAAAAAATCTTGTTTTGCTGAATTTGCTTATAAGTTGTAACAATTTTTGATGGAATATTTTGTTTTTCCTATGTGTAGAATCATGCAATCTGCAAACAGATAATTTAATCTTTCGTTTTCAATTTAGATGGCTTTTTTTTCCTTCTTCTTTCCTATTTTTTTGCTGACTTCAGTACTCTGTGTAATAAGAGTGTGAAAAGGTCCAAATATTTTACATGGTCACTGTTAATGCTGCAATTAATTTGCAACCAAAGCAAAAGTAGTAAGTTTTAACCACACTCTCCCTTTAGTAACTGTTGTTTCTCTAGTACAGACTCTTTTTTTTTTCTTTCCCCTTTCTTTCTTTCGGACTGTGTATAACAAGTTCCAAAGCCTGGAAGTTCCTTCTGAAAATTGGACCCATTTGTCTCATGCTTTTTTTGTGTGTGTGTGGGATACACAGTCTGCTATGATTTAGCACACAATGTAGGGCGCCGGGGTCCCTATAGAGTTCTTTCATGCTTTTTCAGCACAATCTGTGCATTAAGCAAGGCCATTCACCTGGACAGAATTTAATTGGTATTTTTGACCTTCTCCTTTGTGGGTCAATTGCTTTGGCAGAATATTAACCTTTCTTCTGGATGCTGATCAGTTATTTGTTTTTTGCACCATCTTCAGATTATCATTTAAGTATGTTAAGGATGGAGTTTTGTTATTTACAGTAAAAAATGAAATCAGAAAAAAAAACTTTCCTTTAAGTAGAATAGCTGAAGTTGAATATGCATAATCACTATAAAGAAAATCATGGTATTCTTCACTATTCACCACAACTTGATGCCTATAGGCACCCTAAACTGAGTTTTCTGAGTCTTTGAAAGGATGGAAGCTTTTGTGCCTGGAATTACACAACTGAGATAGTTTGGGGAGCTCATCACAAAGCTTTGCCTTTCTTAACAAAGCTGTATTTTATGTCAGCATTCACCTTTAGAATTACTTCCTTATATGTTAAAACCTTATTGATAGAATATATATGTATATAAATATAAAAAAATTATGCATATATATTCTAATGTATGTTTCTGATTCTGGTGTTTTTGCTGTTCTCTGGTCCATTAGGCTCTTTCATATCATTGCAGCTGAATAAACACTGCTTGAATTAATGAAAGGATCCATAACACTTTGTCATGGAAAAATGAAAAGGTTTTTATGGAATTTATGTGATGCTATACAATAAAAACTGCTCTGTTTCACAGGTCTGATTAATATTAAACACATTTCCAGAGAGGAGAAATCTTTATAGATGTGGTTATAAATATAGTTTATAACCTCTTATTTAGAAAACAATTGTGTCTGCCCTTGCAAAAGAGATCAGTTAAATCCTCAAAATTAAGCACTTAATGCTCATCAAATAGAAAACAAGGTCTGTAGCCTAGTAACCTTTGTATGCATTGGAGGATTGAAATGAGGCTAAGTGGTGATTCATGGAGATGATGATTATGTGTTTCGGTTTATTCTAATCTATAAATGACATTTAAACTATGTTCTGTAATTTGAAACTGATATATTATGGCTTTAAAAGGTTAGTAACAGTAAGTCTTATCAATCTCTGACCCTTTCAGTAAATATCCAATGTTTAACTTAATAGCTTAATATTCTTTTGATATATTACTAGAGGTACATGTGTGAGTTTAAATTTAAATAATTATGAAATTCACAAACTTGAGTTAAGAATTGGGTCTGTTGAGAAATTGAAACTTGTAAGTCTTTTGTGAGCCTCTGGCTTAGCCTTCAAGTACAGAATAAATTAACTAATTAGCAGGCATTCTAATAATAACTATCCAGTTCAAAAGACAGAAAAGAACAATGTATTTTACTTTTTTCCTGCAGGTTTTCAGGAGTTTTGGTTTCATAATATGTTTAATGAAATCCGATTTTAGTTGTGGGCTTAAATCTATTAGGGTGAAGTTATTATCTTCAAAACTATCTACTATGTATCTATCTATGGAATATCCTAATATACAATGAATACCATTTTTTATTTAAGTTACTTAGATGAAAGATTAGTTCATACCAAATTTAATTCAGTCATTTTAAAGTCCTTAAGAAAATGATATTATTTCATATGTTATATTCCAAGAGTACTGTGTTCCATAAAAGAAAGGATTCCATAATGAAACATGCTATATAAATGCTAAATACCATTACTATTTTGGAGTTTCACTATACACATTAGCTCCTTTAATACTCTAATAAGTTATCCAAAAAATAAACTTGTTTAACTTAACTATTTCCCAAATTCTTTTGACCTCTTGATTCATTTTGATTCTGTATAAACCCTTTTAACATTTCTTAATGTGGTAGGTTTCAGGGGTGCAGAGGTTGAATTAAATGATAGAGTTGATTTTATATATTGGCTTAGTTCCTCCTCCCCTCGCCCCATTCATTAGGAAGAGGAAAAAATCTGTTCTTCAAATATAAGGAGAGGGTTGCTCAGCTATGAAGTGAATCTCTAACAATTGACTCATGAGTCCAGCTTTCAATTAAAATATATTTTGTGGCAATAGGGAAAAGAAAAGGTGGGAGGTAGAAGTGAAGGAAAATTTAACGCATAAGTTAGTCACTGAACCAGGGTGTAAATTTCAAAGCCCTATCTGTAGCATGCTTCTCAAAATATGATCTTTGAGTCACCTAACATCTTGTTAAAAAGGCAAAACTACCAGATTTCCTGTTAACAGAAATTCTAGTGCCTGTTGGCTGCAAGCTGAGTTTTAATAAATTGTGCACATTCTTCCCATGGATGCTAAATGTTAGAAAGGACTGGTCTATAGGTATAATACCATGAAAGAGAAGATTCTGCTGCCTGAGTCCGGTAGAAAGGATTGAGCTCCCAAGTCTTATCCATGGGATGAGTGAGCTCTGAAGTCTGATTTCTGAAGTGCTTGTTAAAAAGCTGCCAAGACACAGAGTGGGAGTCCTATGGTGTTGGTAATGATGATAGGAGGTATATCAAGCTATGAAAAATGCCACACCCACTTCGTAAACAGAAACCCATTCTCCATGTTGGACCAGAGCTCCTAAGTCCAGTCTTTTCAGTTTGGAGCAAAAGACTAATACCTGAACCTGAACCGAACCATTTCTTCATGATGTACTTTCTTCTTAACTTTTTAGACTATGTTTACTTTCTTGTCTTGAGAAACCCTAAGGATAGTCCTAGTAGTGGAGCTGTAGGTCTTTGAATTTGCCACATGACACATTTTTCTTCTCACAGGAACCACAACTTTAATGGAAAGAAATCGAACTACTCAATTTGGAGCTTCTCAAATCTTGGCCTAAAATGAAAGCTGATTTTGCAACAACTGAATATGTATATTATCGCAAATCTCATGTATCTGTCCCCTTCAAAGTCAATATAACTTTACTTTTCATACATCTATAAAATGTAGTGAAAGTAAATATAGACTATAATAAATAGGTGGGGAATACTTACTGTAAACCTGTAATTAAACGAGTAAAAAACCATGACCTTATTGATATGAGTCTGTTGCTCTGGACCCCTAGGGTCACAGGAGGGATAATAATATGGGAGGTGGAGCTTCTCCACTGGCTTATAGACTGTGTTTTTTCAGAGGCTGTAAATCCAGGTCTCTCATTTGTCATCTACCTTCAATGATGCAATGAACAACACCAGCTCTGGCGCCCAAGATATTCTGAATAGTGACTAATTCCTTTTTAAGGCAGAGGGCAAGGGCTGTATGTGTAATACCAGCCTAATTCTTGGCACTGGATTTAACAGTGATAAAGAAAGGGTGAAGACCTTTTATCAGTCTGTCTCTTGTGATTCTGCAGTATTCATCTTATTGCTGTATAAATAATAAAAAATGTGGCTAGCCTGGGAAGGTGTGTTATTTCTCATTTTGGCAGACCTGATAAAAAACTCTGGCATTTCTCAGAATCTTAGGCATATGAATCAAATTCTAACTAGGTTCAGCTGGATTTAACTTTGTGCTTCAGATATATTTGAGCACTTTCAGAGTGATATGTCTGTGACTATCATTTATTGATTATATTGCTTTAGTGTTGGCCCTTTTCTTTCTGAGTGGTGCTGGGGATTGATCCCAGATCCTTGCACATACTAGGCAAGCCCTCTGCCACTGAGATAGACTGCAGCCCTTTTAAATTTTTTGTTTTCAATTTTGAGTCAGGATCTCACTATGTTGCTGAGAATTGCCTCAAACTTGAGATGATTATGCTTCAGCCTCCAAGTAGCTGGGATTAAGTTGTATGCCAAGTAGTTGTATGGCAACTTGCTCACCTAAAATTTTTGATCCCTTTGTAGAACTGAACATATTTTTTCACACACTTATCACCTTAGCATCCAGTGCCTCTTGGAATACACTTAAGCTACTAAAGCACTTCCCATAACTTCCCTCTGCTCTTCTTCCTATGGAATAAGAATATTTACCAAAGTAACACATGGAGTATTGAGCTATATTCTAATTGTAAGAACAAAACTATTTCTGTGGATTACACAAATGTTTTATTTTTGAATTTTTCACAAACAAAACTGATGTTTGAATCACTTATTTTGTAGTGAATTCATTTCTTGACTATATTTCCATTACCCCAAAAAATGACTGTTTTGTTGATCAGCTTTATATTACCATAATGAAATATCTAAAGTAATTAACTTATAAATAAAAAATTGTTATTTTGACACTATTTCGGAGGTTCCAGTCCACAATTAATTGGTCACATTGTTCAGGGCCTGTTGTGAAGCAGCAAATCATAACAGGAGCATACAGTAGAATTACACCACTGAATTTAGCAAAGAATCAAAATTAGAGAATTATTAAGAGATTGGAGTGCCCTAGTCCCCATCCCTTTGAGGGCATGTCTCCAATGACCTATGTGGCTCACACTAGACATCCTAAAAGTTCTACTACCTTCCCATAGTGCCATCTTGGGCACTAAAGCTTTTGCACATGGGCCTTTGATGGGACATTTATCCAAATCATAGTATCTATAACTTGTTTTTTCATCTTTTATCTGTAAACATACACATTACATGTTGGATATAATATTTGAAATATTAGAGAACTTATTTTGCTTAACATTATGCACTATGTGCTTTTGCATTTATTAAAAAATCTTGGTGGGCTGTTGCTGTAGCTGAGTAGCAGAAAACATGCATAGCATGTGCAATATCCAAAGCTTGATCCCTAGCAACACACACACACACACACACATACACACACACACACACACACACCAAAAAAAAATTTTGGTAAATAGATATTCATTGCCTCCAACATTTCTACCATGTGGACCTATTTCTGCAATAACTAATGCTCCTAAGGATATCTCTGAGATGCTTTGTAATTGTAAAGAACCTGAAAAATTATCAAAGAAATATCATATTATGCTTATTAATATTTATACTTTTAATTTGTTTCTTCTTAAACTACCAGTTTATCCATGTATGTAAGCTACAATAAAATATTAAATAGCATATTTGATAAGTAAACATTATGGCCACATAAGATTAGAGGCCTGGCAAAATCTGCAATGCTCATTAATTTTCAAGTCATTTTATAGCTCTCTGGAGGTTGGATGATTGCTTGGGTTCTAGATATTTCAGATTTAGCAAGTAATAACAATGTAAGTTATTTTCTTTAAAAATGAATTCATTTTGAGGAAAATAATATTTTAAGAAATGTCTAAGAATTAAGAAAATATTGAAGATATTTCAAGGAAACTTTATAAAACAGATTTTTGCACTGATTGATATAGTCCCATCCTCCCCAAAAGGTAGAGTCTTTATTCATGGTAAATAAATAACTTAGTGTTACCTTAGGGGGGAAAAAAGGAAACAACTATGGGTTTATAGGGTATATATGCAATTAAATACAGATATCTGATAATAACTTAAATCCTCAAAAAATAATAAACTACTTTGAAACAAACAACATTAACAAATGCTTATGAAGAATAAGTACAAGGAGAATATGTGGTATGTAGGTTGTAGCAGAAACACAACCACTGTTAAGCATCTAAAACAGGAAATCATTTGAAGAAGAATTAGGAAAGTCATGAGAAATAATCCAAACTAGATTCACAGCCCCTTCTGATGGTAAAGAATGCAGATCACAAAGAAATATGAGTATTATTCTATTTATGCCTGAATGAGATTTCTAAGTCCAGGAAAATATACTAGAATGGTCATTCAAAATATTGTATGAAGAGAAAATGTTCTATGGTTTGACTGAGGACTCCTGTTGGCTTAGGAAATGAAATGATCCTATCATCACCCCTGACACATATTTTGAATAATAATAGGTCACTTCCATTGCAACTTTGTCTTCAAGTGCCTTTCATTCCTAGCACTTTAAAGATTCATTGAGGAGCGTGGAAAGGATGCAAAAAAGATAAAAGAGGGAAAAGGGAAAATAGTATAGTTGAGGATATATCTGTTGTCAGATGCAGTGAAAGTGAAGGGGGAAGAGAGCCCTGAGGCAGGATATATGATGAATGAAAATGTTTCTGTCAGAGGTATATTCTGGTGTCTTGATAAAGAAGTAGAAAAGAAAAATTGACTATTCAAGTTACTGACTCTATCTTGATGTGACTATAGGAAGCCAACCATCCTTAGAAGAGCAAGTGACTGTTAAGGATGAGTGTGCAGTTACCAGTTGGAGAGAGGACATTCCAGTCAGTGAAAAGGACTTGAGAAAAGTACAGAGACAAAAGCAGCCTGTGATTTCCAGGAACCCAAGCAGTTAGAGGAACTATAGTTGGGAATGTAAAGTAGGTACCAGGATTACATCAGAAAAGAAGTAGGCCCAGTGGTTTTGAACTCAGATTGTAAAGGCTTCTTCTGTGTTACATAAAATGGAGATTGGACTTACTCACTATTCAGTGGGAAGTCAAAGTCCGTGAAGAAGGATTTTGAATAGGGAAAACATGACAGATTTATGTTTGGGAATATTACTCCAATAGAATTTTATAGGGAAGGGGAAAAAAATCTGTTAGTTGTAGCATTAAAAGTAACCATTATAGATGGTAGAACAACCTATGAGATGGTTCCGTGAATGCCCTAACTGAGAAGAGAGGCAAGACAAATCTCTGAGATCACCTTCTTTGTGCACACAACTAAGCAGGCTTCTATGTGATGTATAAACAGAATGAGAAAGACTGTTTCAGGAAAACTTTTCAATACTGACTTATCGTTAAGGCAGGATGGGTAAATACTTCTTTCTGACTGATGAGTCTGTCCTTCTACTAGTGGAGAATAAGCCAGTATCTACACAAGACTGACGCTTACTTTAAAAATGTGCAAGAAACAAAAATGTCTTCTGGTCTATCAATTCCTGGGGACAATTTTGTGTTTCTGTGATGCTTATCAATTGATTGAAAGGAATTTTCATTTTGAAATAAAGAAGTATTATAAAGTTTAGCTGTCCACGGGAAAGTAAACAAAGGAAAAAGCAATATTTTTTTGAGACATAGCAAAACTGCTTTATGCTGTTATGGTAATTTTCCTAAGTGCAGGTCTCAATCATATTAGGTCTATATTCTAGGCTCTCAATCATTAAAGGCTAGAACATTTAATAAATGGAATATGGCTTATGATATAAATTTATCAAATGTTGTTAAAGGGAGTATGTAGGACCTTTTAAAATATGTATTTTTTATTGTGCTTATTGTTTAGGCTTTAGTTTTATTACTTATTTATTTTGGTACTGGGTAATTGAACTCAGAGGTGCTTTAACACTGAGTCACATGTGGCCAGTTGGTGCCCTTGTTCTCAGCACAAAGAAATCAAGCTAAATATATTTATCTTTCTTACAATCATCTCTATTTTTTAATTTATGTAGGACTGTTAATTCACTCAAATGCAATATTTGTTAAGTATAATTCAGTCAAAAGTGTTTTTATTTTTTTCTGCTTTTCAAAAACTTGAGTGTTTCAAGTGACATAACCTCTAATATTCAACCAATATTTTAAAATTGAGTGCATACATTGTATCAATGAGAGGTTTTAGGAATTTTTTCTTTTGCTTTAAGAAGCAAAAAAGAAAAAGAAATCAAAATAACTTAAATATCAAGAATATACCTCTGGAGTTATCTGCTATAACAGGTTTAATTTATAGCATATAATGCTTTCAAATATAAATCCATTTTATTTTATAGGCTATTTAAATTTGTATCAGTGAATACCTGTGCCAAAATATTTGTGTTTTTTACATGCATTTGAACAGATAATATTTTAATGATAGTCATGGTAAACTTTATAGACATTTTTGTCTTTCTAAACATCCCCTCAGAGCCACTCTGCATGCATTAGATTTAATTAGATAATATCTCCCAGGTGCTTAGAGTTTTTTGGAGAAAAAGGAATGAAGTACTGTGTTAAAATAATTATTGCTGAATTCAAAGACAGCTATATGAGAGCTCCCAAAGAACATTTGTTTTATTAGTCATGACTCATAAATGCCATTGAAAAATAGCATTATATGGTATTACAAATGGACATTTGTCCTATTAACAAGCCAATCCCCTTTTATTTCTTTATTAGAAATCTTGGGGATGAATCTAAGAGTTTATGAGACCAAGTTTAAGAATAGGAAGCAATAAAAGGAAGCAAAATGATTTGATAAAATGGATTGGATAAGTTCTCTAAGGGACATGAAATAACTTATTCTTGGCCTCTCTGGAGGCATTGATGTTAGTGATAACCAGAAAAAGACCAAAGCAAATAAACCTTACAGAATTTAGTTTCTTAGAGGTTTAGGGGGGTATGAAGAGGTGTAAGTGATGTCACTAAAGGAAGAAGCTTAGTGCAGGCAAAAATCGGCACATGGCTGTTAATCATTACCAAACCTTATGGGACTACCTCCAAGAGCAGGGACATGGTGAGCCCACTACCAGGTGGTAGGAGATATTCCATCTCTCTGTAAGGTATACTGAAACTGTGATAATAATGCTAATAATGTTTTCATGTGACTTTGACAGAATTGTTTACATATTATTTAATCATCATAACTCAGTGAGGCAGGTACTATTATGCTCATCTTATGTTGAAATGATTTAGTGATCTTCCTAGAAATATGCAAATTATAAGGGACACCATCAAAGGACTGGAACTTACCTTTCCTTTAATTACAGTATAGTGCTCACAGAACTCATTGGGCGATTGCTCCCAATTTGGTGAGCTAAAGAAAGTAGTCTGTGGAACTGTGAAGCAGATTCTGAGATATGTTTGTGACTTTTTTCTGTTTATTTCTACTAACTTCTTCTTGATAGTATCAGCCAGACCTTTTTACAGTAATGTCTTACTTTCCAAACATGTTTCAATACATTGGAGACATTCTGATTTGGTAGTACTCCTTAGCTATATTCTGCAGCTCATTCACAGTGAGAGAATATATACAATTGATTGTGTTAGATTATTTTGAAGAAACTTTTATTAGAAGTATAATTATATTTGCCCTATCAGATTTATACATTTTCTATAAGTAGAAAGTTCTTCTAGATTCTATTTGAGATGACTGTCAGGTTTATAATCTCTTCTATGATGAAAATACATTTTTAATTTTTCTCATGTATTTTCAAATGTTAAATCCTTTTAAAGGTCAGGTATTATGTTTATATGGATAAAATAACCTCACAGTTTAGATTATTTGAATATTCTGTTCTTCCAAGCATACAATTTTATAAGAAAAAATGGCTTTTACAGATAAAAAAGCTATTCCAAAGGAAAAACTAAATACAATTTCATAAAGAAAATTTTTTCATGGAATGTATGCCATGATTTTTTCCTTAAGCATTTTTGGTAGCTATGAATTGTCTGTTCTTCATATCTATTAATGGGTGAGTAAACTCATCAAACATGAAAATATCATATGGCAAAATAAGATATAGGAAAAAAGATTAATGGCATCTCTATTTTATGAACATACATGGTTATATTTGTCACTTTTACTGAAAAATAGCAACATATGAAAAATACTGCTAGAATCTAGTTTTAAAGGCATACATGTATCATGCATACATAAAAAGCACATAAAAATAACAGTAATGTTTATTTTGTCATGAATTATCATAAGTATAAAAGATAGTGGTTTGAGAATGTATATTAAATATATAAAATAACTGTATAAATAATGGTTTGAGGATGAATAAATAAAGTCTTTAATGCAGGAAAATATTGTGTAAGTGATTAAGGGTTATATTTCATTGAGTTAATCCAGTCCTGTATACATAATTTGTGTTACACAGTCAAAGCCTAAAAATGAACATTTTATTCAGAAACAGTGAGTTGATATACCCATACTAAGAGGAGTTTAGATAATTATTTTCAACATCACCTTTTAAACAATAGTTCTTAACCAAAATGTCCCAAGCTATGGCTATCTTTATCCCAGAGTAAAAAGAGCTAGGATTCCATATTAATACTTTGGGTCTCACCCACCCACTCCAAAGCATATTTTATTCATGTTGCCTGAGGTCAAGTGACACAGATCCATGCACTTGTATTTCACAAGTGTGAAAAAGCCTGCCCGTCTATGAAAATAATGGTAAGAAACACAGATTTCTCACGCGTGCGCACACACACACACACACACACCAATTTCTAGTCATTTTACTTGAATATCTTTTTTAGTGCAAAATTCTCAAAGAGCAAGAACAAATTGATATGGTATTTTTTATTAACAGATGAACCAAAATAAGTTAAAGTTTTTGATAATGGAGCGCCAAATACAACAGCTATAGTTGATAACATAAACACTGATTGTTAAGACATAAAAATTAATAAAATATTTTTGCCTGAAAAGTATGTTTTACGAAATAAGCTGCAAAAAAATGGTAAGGTATTTGTACCAGGAACTATAACAGATGGCTGAACATGGTAAATGTTATAAATTATGTTACAAAAAATGTACCTAGTGTTCAAAGGAAAAAAACGATCATTTTCAGTTCACATGACAATGGAGAAAATCAGAAAAATAACAAAAATCATATACTCTAGGGAGTGTTCCAGGTTTGACTGTTCTGGGTCCCCCATCTCCAGTGATTTGAATGTAGGCAACAGAGAAGGGAAGACAAGTGAAGACTCAGAAATTAGAATAGAGAATTGGCAAGAGAGGGAGGGATGAGGGCAGATGAGTGGGGAGAGGGAAGGAGGAAAAAGTTAAATGGTTGAGATCAAGGAAGGAGCAAAAACCATTAACTTCTTAAATTTAACATCCAAGCGACAGGCATGTGTTTATGAGAGAAAATAACCAGATGAAAATGCTGATTGACAGGAGAAAACTCACAGATCAAAATGTAGCATAGAAAAAATGTTGAAAGGAAAACACTGAAAGCATTTTTAATTATACCTCTTATTAGTCTCTGTCATCATTTTCTTGGGCATTCACCACCACCTTTCCTAGACCTTGGCAAAGGGCTTCATGCTGCACCTTTATAGATGTAGGCAGAATCATTGCTTTATTAACTTCCTAAAGTCCTTGACCGAGACAGTTTATGATCTGGCAGTCGCCCAAGGAGATGCAGTGTTGTTATCTTATTTAAACCATGCTCATGGCCTAATCCTTCCTGTGTTTCTAATGTACAGTTAAGACTAGTGTCTTCAGTGGGTTTGGTCCACTGAATTATTAGATCAATTTTTCTTCTATAAATGGCTTGCATTATGTGTAGTGCAGTGTGAAATGTGTGCAAGGATAATAATGTTAGAATATTTCTAAAGAACTTGAAGAATATCCAGTGATCATGAAATTTTGAATCTGGATTAATCTGGTAGTTATGAGGTTATAGGAAAGGTGAGTCCATAATGTTAGTTTGTTACCCATCCAGTTTCCAAAGTCCCTGAGATTAGAGAAAAAAAAATTAGTAATAGTAAGATTGATGCTTCACAATTTACAGTATTGGAAGATGGAACAGTCTTTTATTATAAAGAAGGAAAGAAAATAGTTTCATAAACTAATGTCACAAATAGAAATATCTAATATTTACATTTGGTGGACAATTTAACATTATCTGTGTTGTTTTCAACACAGTGTTTTGACTTCTCCAGAAAAGTCAACCTGAGAAAGTCACAGGAATTTGGATAATATCACATCAGGTATAAGTGGGCAAATAGGCTCCAGACCCAGGTCTCCTGATTCAAAGCTTTGTTATTCCTTTAATTTTTTCATTGCCTCTTAAAAAACCTTTATAATTTGGACCTGGAGTGATCCCAAAGACCCATATGTTGAAGCTTGGGCCCTAATGTTGACACTCTTGGAGGTGGTAGAAACCTTGGTAGTTGGGGCCTGTTTGGAAGAAGTAGGTCACTGGGGGCTTGTCCTTAAAGGGTGCATTTTGTCCCTAGCTCCTCATCCCCCTCACTCTTGCTTCCTAACATCCATGAGGCAAGCAACTCTGCTCAAATGCATACACCCTTCCCCATGATGTTCTGCCTTGCCAAAGGCACAAAGTAATGGGACCAAGTTATATTACCGTGGACTGCAATCTCTGAAATAGTAAGCCAAATTAAATCTCTCTTCTTTTGAGTTGGTTTCTGTCAGGTGTTTTGTCACAGTGACAGAAAGCTGACTGACACAGAAAGGTACTGAAATAACAAAGGTGGGAGACCAAGTAAGGACTTTCTGCTATGTCATTGGACTGGCACATGGGTAAGAGACACCTGGGGGTGTAAAACAGGACAGAGCTACATGAGAATAAGGGATTTGAAAAGGTAGAATTTGTGTGAAAATCTGTAATAACAACAGACATCAGGACACAGCAGGGGCTTTATAGAAGAAGTGACACATGTTATAAGTTTTTTACTGACCGTCTGAATTAGAACTGGCAAATCTACTGGGATCCTCTGATTGTGTTCATAAGTTATTGGAAAAAGTGATCAAGATGGAGAACATCACAGTCAGTTTTATTTATTTATTTTCTGTCTTTTCCTATCACTTGGGCCATAGGATTAGAATGAGAGATTTTGTTTCTCAGCATTACACTGATTACTTGGTCACAGAGATCTGTGAAAGGAAGGGCACTATATCCACAGTGGACACCTCTTGGAGGCTGTAAGAAGCAGGGAGGAGGTGGGGTTCTTCTGCATTCTGGCCTCAGGTTCCAGTGGTTTGGCTCTGTTACTGTTCTTCCTATGGCTGCCTAGAGGAATCAATAGCTTCCCCTTTATTTCTGTGAGTTTCTCTCACTTATGACTAAATGTGCCCTGACTGATGTAATGAGTAAAGATTTTCTGGGTAGACTATTATAGTATAATCTAAAGGTAAATAATCTTTAGTTCTTTGCCATTGACTATGTGTTTTCCACTAGAACTATTAATTTTCAAATTTGACTTAAATTCAGATGAAATGTATTTCAAACACTGTTTCACCTAGATCGTGTTTTGTATTTCTCATGTAAAAAATGCTGCCTCCCAGAGAGAATTTTCTTTTATCAGTGGCAAGTTGGAGAAACAATTTGTATTCTGAATTCTATAAAGATTTGTATTCTGAATTCTGTAAAGAATGTTGTTGCTATTTTATTCCTAAATAAATGCCACTATATTTTTTTCTCTTTCACATAAAAATATAAAAAAGAATGTGTAATTTAAAATATGATAACAGTATGACACTATTGAAAGAGTTGAATTTTCTTTTAGAAAATAGTGCCTTGGGAATCTTTTAAATAGAGAACATACTGATTTTATCATAAACTAAAAATCCTGTAAGTTTTATGAGATAGAAATTTTAAACTGGTCAGGTGATTTGAGAATTAAATAGAGAATATTTAGCTCCTTACCCCTCTCCACCAGCCTTCTAACTATGCACTGCATTTTGAAACCCAGCAAGCCAGTTCACCTCTTTTGTCCACATGAGACTAGACATTTAGGAAAACTGGGAACAAGAGTCCCCTTAGTGAAACCTTGCAGCTCTGGGTGGAATTCCTAATGACTTGGTAATTGTAAAGCTCTAAAGTAAAAGTCACAGTTAATCACTATGACTTTCAAGCCCAGGAGAAAATTTTAAGAAAATGTGGGGCATGTTCTCCTGTTTAGACTGACTTTGTAAAAATGACTCTTCTGGTCTGTCATTTGTTAAAATTAACAAAATATGTATCCTTTTCATGGATCTTAAGAATATAAATGCCAAAAAATAGGGAATTCACAAGGGAAAAAGGATGGATTCAGCCTTAAGTATCTTAAGCTACATGATATAATGAATCAAGATTTGACTTAAAATGGATGAATTTGTCTTTCATTTTGTATTAAATCTGTTTTTCATGAGTTTCTTTCACCTACCTTCGTAAAGCGGGATAGCTGCCTCAGGATGGCACTTGACTTGGTCTGATCTTGCATGCCCGCTCTCCTAATTCCATTGCCCACATTTCTTCAAGGACCAAGATGAATCCTGTGCCTAAACACAACCTTGCAGTAGATCTGGCTGAGCAGCAGGGTAATAAAAGTAATGAGGCCATTGAAATCCCTTTGGCTTTGTGCTGATGCCTGGAAACTGTCATTTATTTAGTAGTGCCTTTAATTGAGAGGTTTTTTTTAAATTGTGCCCAGTAATTGGTACTACAGTTTTTTTTCTCATATTAAAATAAAATAAGCAGTGTATCTTGCTTCTTGACTCTTGGTAAACATTGATTATTTTTGTTTTATATAAAGTTTTATTATTTTTTAAAATTTTAGTATTATTGTCACACAAAAATTAGATCTTTGATGCAACCAAAAAAGCATGGAGAGGGATGAGATAAAGGCCAATTCTTGTGACATTTATGTGCACGTGCAATTGAGAACCTACGTCCTCAGTTCAATGATGCTTCTTCTACTCTTTGCAGTGCATAATACTCTCTAAATATAGGTGAATAATAAATGTGTATCATTAAAAGTTAATAGGATTGTAACAAAACACGGTATCAGCATAATGCTCTAAGACATTGATGGGTACACGTTGCCACTTTAAATAATGGCATGAAAGGCAGTGGTGCACTCTGATATGGATTTACCATGGTAAATGAGATTGTGTTACTGTATATATTTTGTTCTACATACTCAGTTATCAATAATCATCTTCATGCCTCTCAAATGGCAGCACAAGCAGGAGAAGAATAATTGCCATTCTTCGTGGAGCCAGCTTATTGATGAGGTGGACACAAATAATATTTTTAGCCTGATGGCTGTCCATCTGTAAGCAGTTTCCTGGCGCTGTCACTTTTCCTTTCTCTGGAAATTGTTATGGCTTTGTCTTCCCAAGGAAAATAATGAGATCCATCTATCAAAAAAATAAAATAAAGTAAAATAAACAATAAACTCTATACCTTTCAATTAACTTGTTTTTCACCTATGTTTACCCATGTGCATTCAGTTAACTATCCATCATGTTATATGCATGGAAAGAAGTGCATTTTTCAAAAGGTTGAATCCATTAACCCTTTTGCTAACTAAATATATAGGCACCCCTTGTAGCTAAATCAGGGGCTTGTAAAAATCAATCCTTTCAGAGAGCTCATAAACTCTCACTCCATCTTTCCCTTGCGTGCCCGGTATTGATAGATCTGCAAGCTTACTATGAACCTAACAGGTTGTTCTCATTTATTCCTCCAATGTGTGTTTCTCCTTAAATTCATCTTTTGATTTTAATGCCATCCTAACATTTTCAAAAATTCATATGGAATGAGGAACTTAAATCAACACCCTCAACGTGATATATTTAAATTTGTTAACAGCAATTGAATGGAAAATGATAGTGTACAGCAACAATTAAATGATATCATTTTATCCTTTTCCATTAAAACCCTATATTTCCCCCCCTCAAATAAAAGATACATAAAAAATATCTGGGAAATAATTTTGCTGAAATTTGTGAGCTGTTTAAGCTTCACTACTTCCTTGTTGCTGGCAAGAAGCTTCAACAGTGGCAGTGGTCCTGGAATTAAGTACCCTCCTCTTTTATATTCATCTGTACTATCAAAATAGAGAGACACTGTTAAATAAACACTTGTCAAGTGCTTTAAAACCATGAAGGATTGTCTCAGAGTATGCTGAGAGCTCCAGATTTAAAAACAACCTGTGTTCCAAGACTTCATTTGTAAAGAGTTGTTTGAAACACAGAACCTAAAGTCCTCAAAAATGGTGGTTAAAATTCCCAATTTAATGCACTAGGACTACAGAGCCTCACAGACTTAAGAATGTGGAATAAAGCACCCAGCCTACCCAGTTCTTGACATCATTTGTTGTGCAAACAAGGAAAGTGAAAAAAAAAGTTTATATTTGCTCACAAGACAATTACTAAGGAAAACGTAATAATACCAATTGTTTAAAGAACACAATGAAATTAGGTAATTGGTACATTTCTACTTAGAAAGCAAGTATTTAGAGAGAAAATAGTTTTCATTCCAGGAGCATGAAGGGAACTGTTATGGTTAAGAATACTAAAGAAAACTTCTAGAAATTATTAACGATGCTGGAAGTTAAAAATGTAGGGTTTTTTTTTTATTCAGTTACATTTAATTTTTATATTTTTCCCCTCCTTTCCCCCTAGTTCTAGACATATAACTCAGTATAGTTACAATTTTTATAGAGAATAAGAAAAAGATGGCATTAAAAAAAGCAATAGGGTATACTGAGGAAAGAAATGGAGAGTAAAAATATACAAGAATTAGAAAAAAAGCGTGCAAAAGAAAAATGTCCATGAGGAGGGTGAAATGAAAATGGATTGTGAGACCATTGAGCAGTGAGGTCCACAATGCAGATTCTAAAACCTTTTTTTCTGCCATTTATTAAATTGGAGATGCTGTGTGAGTCTCATAGGCTCTTTACATTTGTGTTCATTGAAAAGCACGTCTCATAACAGTATACACCCCATAGGCTTTTGTAAGGATGGCCAGGCCATGGTAAGCTCTTAGAAGGTGTTGGTTATGATGAGTCACCACCTAATTTATCATGTAAACAGTAGATCAGAAAACTACAACAGAGCAGCCAAATCCAATCACCTATCTTCATATGGCCTGTGATCTAAGAATGGTTGTTATATTTTAAACAAATTTTTTTAAAAAATGTTTGTGAAACACTAAAATTATATGAAGTTCAATTTCAGTATTCCTTAATGAGTTTTATTAGAACAAAACTGTGCTTTTTCTCATTTACATATTGTCCATGGTTGCTGTTTTGTTACAGTGATGAGAGTATATTTGCTGTCTCTTCTGCAAAGCTTCAAAATTCTTGCTCTCTAGTATTTATGGAAGAAATTTGGCAATCACTCGTCTAAATCAGGACACATGTCAGGGTGAATAATAATTATTAATAAGTTAGGAGAACAGGTATAAACTGAGGATATCTTGGATCAGCTAGTAAGTTAAGTGATCCTCACTATATTATGTACAAGATGAAATAAATATGTTAGAATTGTGGGTAATGGGAAAAAAATGATGGAAAGAGGAAACATTTGTGCAAGCGATTTAAAGAGGATAATGTATTAAAGTGTGACTCTTACGTTTTTTTCTCATATTAAATTTATGATTTAATCCAGTTGTACTAGAATAATACCCCAAGTCTTTCCATACAAACTTCTATGACATCTGATTTCTGCCTTTCTCGGCGCACCTTTTCTAATAGCTTCCTCCTTTGTTCATTGTGCTTTGGACACTCACTTTTTTGTTCCAGGAATATATCAGACTGTTACTATGTTAGGTGTCTCCCAAAGCTCTCTGCTTGTAATGCTCTTTCTCAGGATTACAAGTCTGGCTCTTCACGGTGCCCAACTCTTGTACTTAGCAACATTCTCAATTCCATTATTATCTCTGTAGAAACTGAGAATCTGAGCTCCACAATGAGAAGTATTTTTCAAGTCCTCTGCTTTTTGTAGATGCAGTGCCTCCCACAGTTCTGGCACTGTGTGGACACTCAGTTTGTGAGGCCTCCTTTGCCTGTCAATTATGGCCATGCCTTTTGTGTTGAGTGTGCTTACTGGTTCCACCCACTGCTCTTCTCCTCCTGTGCTTCCAACAGTTCTTTGACCTGAAACACACATTCTAATCTTTTGCTCCAGATAGGTTCTATGAATACAGAATCCCTCTGACTGCTTTGTATCTCCCATTGTCATATGGTAGTTATGCTACTTGTGCTCATTTGTTTAGATATCTGAGCAACTCTTTCTCATCATGGTGCTTGTTATTGAGATTCCTCAAAGACTATAGAGAAAAGTACCTTGCAAAATAGTTTCCCTTTGACTTATCCCACATTATTTTCAATATTTTTGTCTGCAAGGATTTTCACCGTGGACAGAGGTTGTGCATTTTTAGCAGTATTCGTAGTGCTTGGCACAATATTGAATTAGGCAAAGATGCATGCTCAAGGAGTAGAACTTAGTGGAGA
This sequence comes from Ictidomys tridecemlineatus, assembly GCF_052094955.1. Classification (NCBI taxonomy): domain Eukaryota; kingdom Metazoa; phylum Chordata; class Mammalia; order Rodentia; family Sciuridae; genus Ictidomys; species Ictidomys tridecemlineatus. The sequence goes on along the minus strand of NC_135488.1, from coordinate 22,976,436 downwards.
GTATGATTAGCTCTCCATTAGGCTGGGCTAACAGAGTAAGTAAGCATAGCATGCCTGATTATATTAATATCATTTGACCTTCAGAGACACCCTTTGATCCAAAAACCCTGTCAACTTTGTCCCTCACAGGTTTTATCTTATTTGGATTTTTGTGAGGCTTTTCATTGATTTGTATTCTCATAGCATACACAAGCCATCCTGCATTATATGAGTCTCTATGCAGTTATCAGCAATTGACTACAGAGCTTGAAAAAAAGGACAGAGTCTCTTACACAGACCTCTTCCACTCCACTGAGATGGGATTGGAGCTACATTAAAAAAAAGTTGGGAAAAGCAGAAAAAAATGCAGGCTGGAATAGTGAAATCTACTGCAACCCTAGTAGAGGCAAGGAGAAAGCCTTGTGTCATTTAGGAATTCAAATGACTTTGGGGCTTCCAAAAACATAATAATAACTAATATATTACTCCCCAGGACAGAAGTTGCAAAAAACAGACATCTGTCTTGTTTAACAGATTATTTGTTACAAATCAGGTGCTTAGAACAGTATACAATGAAAAAATATTTATGGAACAAAATGATAACTTTCACTTCTATTTTCTCACTTAAATACTCATTAAGTAAAGTCTAGCAGACTGCACAAGTAAAACTTAAAATAAATTTCATCCTAATTGTTCCATTATAAAACTTTTCAAGGAAAAGTTTTTTTTTTTTTTTAAGTATGAAACTTAGCTATAGGAGATTTACAAAATGTGTAACACAGGGTTCTCTATGGGATTTTATTGTCAAGTGCTTTGGTATGAAAATTTTCATCCACTAAAAATAAAATGTCATCCAGCAGTGGGAAAATACAATACTGAGAAAAATGGTGGGGGGAAAAAAGTGCATTGCTATAATGGTTAATGAAAATGTGGCTTTTTATTGTAAGTACATGCTTTTTAGGAGAAAGCTTTCAGCATGTATAACATGTTGAAAATAAGCATTCATGTGATTTGATCAAAGAGCTCCAATCTTTGAGAGATAGTAAATAATACAGTATTTCGGGAATTGCTTTAAATATTTATTTCTCTGATTGGCTAAGATTGCTCATAAATTGCTGCGCATTTTAGGTATTGAAAAAAGCAAGTCTGAATAAAACATGCATCTTGAAGATAAGTAGAAAGCCAACACCATATACATACTAGAGATAGCAGAAAACATTCTTAATGGTAATTGACATTCTCACATTCTTCAAGGTATTTATGATTGACTCCCAAACAGTTGAGAATGCTATTACATAATCTTTTTCATTAACCTGCCTGGATCTTTTGTGGGAAAGTTATCTTTTCCAAACTTTCTCAAAAATCCATCAATCATTTTTTCTCTCTTTTTACCAACAATTAGATAATGCATGCCAGATACTTTAGTAGGGATTCCATTAATTAAGATGCATTTTAAATGATGAAATTCTTCTTACCTTACCAGTATCTTTTGCTAGAATGCAGACAGGCCTAGTATTCAAAGAAAATAATGGAGAACTATTCAAATATTTCTTTCCTATGTTCTTTTTTGATTCTTTCACATTTTAATGGTTTTTGTTTAAAGGTGATTTTAGTATTAGGGGATATACTGCCCCTAAGCAGCATCTACAAACTATTGATGGTGCTCATAGTATATAGTGATTTTAGACAGCAAGAGCTATCACTACAAAGAGTTTTATTATAAAAATATCAGAAGTGATTCCACAAATACATATTTAAAAAGTAATCTCCAGAGCTTTTATAAATAATATTCATTTAAGAAAATTCAGAAATGAAGTTTATAGTTAACCCCAACCCTTTCAAGAAAATGTTCTTTATAAGTGATGTGAGGCTAAGGACAAGAGGGTGGAGAAAACACAGAGAAACAATCACTGTGTTTCAACATCAAGGTAGTGCTGAAACTGGGCATGAAAATAAGCACATGTCTACCAAAAAAATAAAACCACCAGTATAACTTTAAAGCATCTACCCATCTGTTATCCAAATAGCCTGTCCTTCACATATGTATATAAATAGAAATAAAATATAAGCATAGACGTGTACAATTTACCAACCTATTTTTTTTCTCAAGATGATGGCCTAAATTGCTCCCTATATTTACTGTAGACTTCAACATCAAGACTTTAAGATCAAGATTAATTTTAGCATGCCTGTTGAGGGAAATAGCATTCATTGTTATGCAGTCCCCCTCCTAGAGGGCTTTTTATTACTGTTGTAAATATTGTGACAATGACTAGCTTTGTGTCTGTGAATTTGTGTATTTCTCCAAAATATTACATATTTCTTTAGGATAGGTTTCCTGGAATACATGAATGCTAATGAACTCACTGTGACTTTTGATACATAATCCCAAATATTTAATCATGCGCAGGGCACAATGGTAAACAATTATTGGGGTCTTCTTGTGTGCTAAGCCCTCTTATAGATGAATTTTATATGAGTTAGCACATATAATTCTCAGAACAATCTGTAAGGTACCTAGTGTTATTATTCTTATTATAGAAAAAGAAATGGAAGAATTGAATGTGAAGAAATTGAACTCTTAAGACAAGAAGTAACTTGCCTAGGGATTAATAAGCAGTAATGAGGGTACCAGTCTATGTCATCCTTAATATTAGACATGATAGATTTTACTTTTGCAAAGTTAATGGGCACATCATAGCATACTATTGTTTAAATATGTTGTTTAAATATACAGAATATACATGAGATAGATTAGAGAGAGAGAGAGAGGGAGGGAAGAGAAAGAGAGAAAAAGAATGAAAATGTGTGTTTATTGTTGTTGTTATAGACCACTCTTTTTTATCATTGTAAAGAAAATTAGTCCTAATTTAGTAAATTTATTGGGTATATAATTGCTCCTGAAAATAAGGTAAACTAATATACAATTAAATGTACTTTCTTGAACAGAGAAGACTTTTGGGGGACATTTTAGGATACATATCACATAACCTCTGCATGCTTCATTTTCCTTGCCAGTAAAATGGCAATTATAATGACACCTATTTTATGACATTGTTATGAAGATAAACTTCAATGAGTTACTATATTTAGGAGTGTTTAGAAGTGTGCCAGTCACATAGTAATCACTAAATAAATGCTAGTTTGTTGAAACTGTTAATCACTAAGGCCTTTTAATAGCTTCCTATATGAACAACCTAGGAAGAGAAACACAACTTCCTCCTGTTTCTCTAGTTCATTGATGTCCCTTCCCCAGCCTCCTCTTTTTAGTTTGGTGGAATGGTATTCATGGAAATTGCATCTGTGGTCCATATCAGCCTGGCTTTGGCCAATGAACTATCTCTAGGCTTTAAAATGGAGGTTTATTCATCTCCTCTGTGCTTAATAGTTCCTAGTCCTGACTTAGTTCTTCCCAATGAACAAGAAGGCACATCATGAACATCTCATAGATTTATTTTAATGTGTTCTTATTTTCTGTCACCTGATAATTACTTTTTTCACAATCTCATATAAAGTACACCCTTTTCTTTATTTCTACAAAAGTAAAAATACTCATGGTGTCTCTTTAACTTGCAATTCTGTTACCACAGTATTTTCGTTTTTATCTTTTATCTTCATTCCTATCAGACAGTCACATGAACACATACCACCTTCAGCTAACTGAGAAGATCCAGTGACATCATCCTGATTTACTTAGACTGTGAGCTCACAGTCTTCCCACAGGCAGCATGCATGTATATCAGCTCCTGTTCCTGGCCTAACAGTTGCTAAGCCTATGCTGTGGTCTGAATGTGTCCTCCAAAGTTCATATGTTGGAACATAATTAACAATGTGATAGTATTAAATTGAAACCCTTAGAAGTTAATCAACTCCTGAAGCCAAAGCACTCCTTAATAAGATTGGCACCCATATAAAACAGATGTAAGGGAGTTGTTTTCCGCTTTCTACTCTTTTACTACCAAGGACACAGCATTTATCCCTTTTTATCTTCCCCTTCCAACATGTGAGGATGCAGAAAGATGGCCCTCTCCAGATATCCAATGCAGGTGCCTTCATCTTCTAGTTCTTGCCAACAGAACTATAAGAAATAAATATAAGTTTATAAACTACCTAGACTCAAGTATTTTTTAACTATGCTTTTTTGACACAATACCTTTATTTCATTTTTAAATTTTATTCAGTGCTCAGGATAGAACCCAGTGCCTCACACATGCTAGGCAAGAACTCCACCACTGAACTACAACTCCAGCCCTAGACTCAAGGTATTTTTATATACCATGATCAGGTCATGTAAGACACCTGTATCTTTTATTGAATATACAGCATTACTTTACTCTCTTACTCAGGTGCCATGTTAGACCTAGTTACATATTTAGTCATTTTAAGTTCTCAAATACTGTTATGGTTTAGGTATAAGGTGACTCCTAAAACTCATGGGTGAGACAATGCAATAAAGTTTAGAGGTGAAATGATTGGATTATGAGAGTTTTAACCCAAGCAGTGATTTAATTCCCTAAAAGGGATTAACTGGGTGGTATCTATAGGAATGTAGGATGTGGCTGGAAGAAGTGGGTCATTGGGGAAGTGCCTTTGGAGTACATATATTTTGTTCCTGGTCTTCTGTCTTTTTCTGTGCTTCTGGTGCCATGTCCTAAACTCTTCTCCTCTGATACACCCATCTGCCATGATGTTCTGCCTCACCTCAGGCCAAGAGCAATAGAGCTGAGTGTCTGTGAACTGAGACTCTGAAACCGGGAGCACCAAATAAACTTTTCCTCTTCTAAAATTATTCATGTCAAGTCCTTTGGTATAGCAGCACAAAAAAGGTAAGTAAAGCAAAATACAAAATACATATGTATAGTAAATCTCATAGTTGACATCAACATAATAAATGTCCCTATATATGTAATATCAATATCTGCATGTCTGTATATATGCATATGACTGCATTCCTTAAGTGTATATGAATGCCTAGATGAATGGAATAGAGCCTAGGAAATGGAAAGCATAACCCATCTGTTATCCAAATAGATGACTCAGCTCTGTATGAACAGCACCTTTGCATCACCTCAATTTCTTGAATGATATCTCCAGGGTCGAGTACCCAGAGATATGATATATTTGCCATGTTGAGAAGTATGCACAAGTGTGACCTCTTAGTGTATCTCTATCATCTTGTTAAAATATTATCATTATATAGATTTTTGAGCCTATAGACAAGGATGTGTATCTTTCTGTTTTCTGAGCCTTGTTGTGAATATAGGCACCCTTTTTGTTCTCCTCTGCTATTGCTGTGTCTCTCTCTTTGTCTGGTTGTGGCTTCTGATTGCACTGGCAGGAATATGCACAGCTTTAGCTAATTAATTGCTTTGGCAGAGCAGTAAAGTGTACTTATCTAGAGTGCACTTCCAGCAGGCACTATAGAATTATTAGGAAAGAGTTATGGATCTTGATTCATAGCTCATATATGCATATGCACATTAGAATTAAATTGAGTCTTTATAAATAGTATGCTAATGACCTTTCAGCAATAAAAAGGTCCTGAGACCATTATAGATTTGAGAACTAGAAACAGCAGGACTTAATTGTAAAAATAAAATTATAACACATGATTTAGCCATATGTGTTTATGTGTAAAATGCTTGTTATTTAAAATAGACTTTCTTTTATTCTGTAACCACTTTAATAGGCAGGAGAGCATATAATCCTTTTAGTGAAGAGTGTATTCTAAAGATGCTATCTCAAAACACATTGATGCAACTTGAAAGTATATTTCTACTGCACTACATTTTCTTGTGTGTGCATTAAAAGCAGCAAATACTCCAACTCCCTGCTTGAGACTATCTTAAATGCAATGTGCCTTTATTTGTCAATCTAAGCCGGCTTTCTCAGGCCAGGGGAGAATTTTTTTTTTTCTATAGCTGATGTGTGAAGTATGACAAAGGCATCTTGTAATGGTTTTTTTCATGAATATCACATGGCAGGTTTCTCCTTATATTTTTTAATCTGCTTTCTTGTCAGCTACTCAGCTCCTTTTAGCCTCTTCCAAGTTCTTCTCTCTGGAGTCTGAGGCAAGCTCACAGAGCAGGTGGGACATGAGTGTGACAGCTGGGCATTCTTCCTAGAACAGGCCCAGCATGGAGAGCATTATTTTTGAATCACATCTCTCTCTCTTTCTCTCTTGCTCTCATACTCAACCTTTTCTAAGAAAAACATTAGTGTGGGTAGCATGGCATCTCTTCACTTTGAGGAGACCACCCTCCCAAGACTGTCTATATTTATTTCTCCTTTTGTTTCTGCCATTCCTTTTTATTCCACAGTTTTTTTTTCTGACCACATTCCATCATAAGAAACCCTTATTCTCACTGCACTTCTCTTGGATGTACTCATTATGGCGACAGAACAAATGCTAGAAATAGAAGTCTGAGGGTGATACCTAATTACTGAATTACAGTACGAAACTCTCCGATGAAACAGAATATAAAAACATTCTGTGCTGGACTGTCATTGGTAAGCATTTTCCCCATGGAATCTTTCACACTGTTGTCTTTTGAATGGCAAAGCTTTACATTATGCTCAATCACTGTGTGGGACAGCCATGTGATTACCCGCTTCTCTCAGTTTCAAGATCTCCATTCTGCAACTGATAGCTGCATTTCTTCTTGAAGATCTATTTTCCTCAGTGATAATCTATGAATAATGATAGCCACCATAGGGGCTAGTGCATATATTAAATTAAATCCACCAAGTTAGCAAATATTTATTGAACACCTTTTTTGTGGCCTGCATGCAAATTCTGGAGGTAACCCTGAGGAACAGAACAAAATCTGGTTGGAGAAATAAACATATTTAAGAGAGAATAGTAGTAGTGTGTGCTCTGAACTATTCTAATAGCTGTACATGTACTAACTTATGTATTCAATAATACAACCTTATGAAATAGGCACAATTTTCCCCAATTTATACACGGGGATTCTGAAAATCATTGAGTTTTAGTCACTTTCCGTTATGTACTTGGTAAATGGAAGATTAGAATATAAACCTAAACAGTCTGGTTTTATTCTATGAATATCATTTCACTATAAGAAAATGAGAAGGTAAAAAAAAATGAGGTTTGTTATGGCAGCACTTGAGTTAGGGAAGATGACTCATAATGTGCAAGGTATACATTAGGCATTCAAACTACATTAGTCTTATTTCCTAATGTTTGGTTGCTTGAGTTTCAGATTGCATGCAACATTTCACATGTCAATAAAAGATCTAAAATTTAGGCATCTCTCTCAGTCAATGATTGTAGAACATTCTTTGATGAGCTTGTGATTTCTTTCTTCTCATCTGAGGGGTGGTTGTAGAGCATGATTCACTAATGTGCTCCAGGCATGCATGTGTTTCTTCTGTGCTGGTTCAGGGAAGAAACATAGAGCACCGACTGTGTCCAACAGGGCAATTAGTTGGTGGATGTGAGCACTGTTTTAGAATAGTTTTCAGTCTGCAAAAGGTATTTTCTTGCCCACTGAACTTCTGAAGTCATTTTGGAAGATAATTTGGCTTAATTATAAAAATCTGAGCAAGTCACGATAATCAAGCCATTATTTCTTGAGGGGCATCATGCCTGGGATTCCAGGGGGGAAAATAGAGGAGCTTCTTCTACAAAGAGGCCTTCTTCTGTGAGAAATGAGAAGTGAGTGGTGGACTGCCAAACCCAGGTCACTGGTTCCATTGGACTTGAAATATGTTAGAGGAGCATCAATGGTAGGTGAGCCATGCTTTGTTCTCACAATGACTCCTCAAAATTATTTCCAATACTCTCAACAGAGACCACAACTTTTTTTCTGTTTCCTTTTAAAATTCTATTGTATACAGGAAGCACACTCTATTTCAAAAATATCCTATTATCTTGTACTCTTATTTCAAAAATTTTTGAGTTACCTTTCTGCACACAATTGACCAACACATCAGGAGTCTCGCTTCTACTGTATGTGGCACTTCATCATTACTGCTCAGGTTCTATTAAATTTTGTTACCTCTTTTTAATGCATTCTCTCTGAAATTGTTCACAATCAGATCAATTCCGTGGAGCAGTGGCTTAGCAAAATTTTCACCTGTGACTATATCTTCATTAGAATTGTCAGAAGTCCCTGAGTTCAGGAAAATTCTAAGCAAGAGGCTGGCACCCTGGGCAAGAGACTGGCACACTGACCTTCTCAACTAGAGGGGTCATTTACTTAGAGTAACTGGCTGGTTAGTGTGGCTGCTGCAATGACTCCAATGAAGAGTATGCAAAGTGGACCTGGATTCAAGTCATTTGGGAAAGCAACCCCATTCCTTTTTTTGTAATTGAGAGTGGATTTTCAATTGTGTAGCCCAGAGGAGCATAGAGAGAAGAGAGTCTGGAGCCCAGAAGCAGCTCCTGATGTCTAATTAGCCAGGTGACCTGAAGCACATCCCAGTTGGAGTTTATGGCTCATTCAGTCTCAGCTTTCCTGTGGAGATATGGCTCAAGCATAGAAGAATGAATGAGGGCCATGTACAGAGGTGATGCTGCTATTTTTATTCTCAGAGTCCTGCTAGCAGGTGCCACCTGCCTCAACCCAGGCCACCTCTGATGGCTGCTGGAAGTCAGCAGCCAACCCTGGAGGCATCCTTCCCCTTCTGGAAATCATACCAAATTCCAGATGGTCTCTTATAAATACTGACCTCAGTTACCATGGCAGGGTAAGCTGTGACCAGTCATGACTGTGCTTGTCATTTATGACATTTTCTATGTACTGAAGGTTGTCAATTTCTTGGTACAGAGTGGCACTGAGTCTCAGATTCTGAACCAGGAGAGTTATCATCAGTTCATTATTTTAACCTAACAAATTATCTTACATTTTACTGTTAGTCTCAATGTCAGCATATGTCTTTCCTTTGTGGCTCAAAGCCTTCATCTCATTTATATCTTCTCACCTGTAGCAGCCACAATACTCTGCTTTCTTTCAGTTAAGTCACTTGTGAGCTTTTATTCTGTTGACCTTATACACATTTTAGATAACTAATGAACCTGTGTTTGTTCAAGGCATGACTTTTAGTCCTTCATCTGTTTCAAATTTGCTCAGCTCTCACTTCTGTTCTGGCTATGCTCAGACTCTGACCATGAGGCAAAGGCTGTGTATAATCTCTTTTTTATGATCCACAAACCTTCAGCCTTCCGTGAGTTCCTTGAACTTGTTCTCACTCTTGCTTTTCATTCTTCAAGCCTGTATATATTCTTCTTTTTTAAAAATTTTTTTTCATTTTTTTAACAGAGAGAGAGAGAGAGAGAGAGAGAGAGAGAGAGAGAGAGAGAGAGAGAGAGAATTTTTAAATATTTATTTTTCAGTTTTCGGCGGACACAACATCTTTGTATGTGGTGCTGAGGATCAACCCGGGCCGCACGCACACCAGGCGAGCGCGCTGCGGCTTGAGCCACATCCCCAACCCATGTATATGTTCTTCTTCATTCTGGATCTGGATATACATTGACAGACACATTGTAACCCATTGTGGATTGGATTTTTCTCCCCATGCCTTAACCTATCCTGGATTTGGCAGTATTAACACCCCTTGCCATTTAGCTTTTGGCTTCCCACCTTAAGAGACAATCCTAAAGTGGATTATGACTAGAGAAGCATCTGGACCCATATTGCTAGGGTTTGGATTCCAGCTTTGATCATTTCTATCCTGATCTGAAACTTTCACACTTATATTCAAACACCTTTTAGTGACTTGTGTTACCTTCTAGAAATAGCTCCTTCCCCTAGCATTCATAAGCCTTCACATTTGTCCATGACCTTCATTCTCTGCCATATAGACCATTTTGTCCCTCTTTCTGCTGCATAGGCCAGACCTCTAGGACATTTACTTTGTTCCACTATACTTCCTGCCTGAATGACAGAGACTTGCTCTACAAAATGTCGATAATTTCTAGATTTCAAAGAAATATTTTAAAACCGACTTTTTCTATGAAACATCTTTTTATTCGCCCAACCAATTTATTTCTTCCTCCTGTGCACCCCTGTTGCTACATTCACCATAGTAGACCTCATATCTTGCTATTCACTTATTTTTTTTTTATTGATCCCTGCTTTCATGGAACACATGTTCTTGCTCTACCTTGATCCCCAATTGAATTGAAGGATCCTTAAGGAATAAGACAAGGTCTACATCATCATTTTTGGTCCACTTGTACTGACTCTATTAGTTCATTTTCTCCAGAAAATAGACTCTGAAACAGAGATTTGCTCACAGGTGGATTATTGACTAGTCTTCTTGAAAACAGTGGTTGTGACAGAGTGAGGAAAACAAGACTGGGCAGAAGGAGAAGTGGACAGTGGTGAATTTGCTGAAGAGGTTAAGCTAATCCCACAGGGAGCTCTAGCGCTTGAATGTTACTCCGTGTTCCCCAAATTGAGGCAAGGGAGTTAGGGCTTCTCTGACCCTAAAACTGACCAGTTGTCGGGTGCAGCAGACATGCAGGAAGGAGCCATAACCTTAGGGAAAACAGCTCCCTTTGGCCCAGACAGCTCCCAAGAAGTCAGCTTTTAGCTATGAGTAATCATTGCTCCCTGAGGAAAGTGTTTCATCCTGGAGTTGGGAGAGGGGAGCATGGCACACTTACCACCTTAATGAAACTTACACAGACTCTTGCACATGGCCCAAACTCAGTGATTGTCTGCTAGGCTGTATTTAAAGTGATTCATAAATGTCATAACTTAAAATAAAGTGTGCTTAAATATCTAAAATACTGCAAAACTATTAATTCATCTGATTAGTGCTAGGAACAGTTTTCTGAGCTGTGGCTTTATTTCTTAGAATGACTCTAGGTGGGGGCTCTACAGAGAGCTCCGGATTTCCTTCCCCAACTGAGAATCACACTAAGACATCTGTTAGGCTTTAGCCTTTCCACAATAAGTATTTAAGCACCTATATTTTGTATGTTAAAGCCATTAATATTATCTACACCACTTATTCACAAGTCTCTGCACTTGTAAGTTATTCTCAAGGCCACTGACATAATGTTGATTAAAAAGACATAGCCTCAGAACCTCTAATGTTTAGCTTCAGTGATAAGTAATTCCCTGATTCCAGCCAAACTAACTCTTTGATTATGTAACTTCTTGACTTTGCATGTGCTGGTCTCATTTTAGTACTGGCTCCTTTCTTCTCTACACTCTTATACCTTGTTTAGTTTGCAGCCCAGAAGTCACATCCTCTTGAAGTGCATGGACTTGACATTGCTGACTTATTTTGTCCTCTGTGAATCACAATGAACCATATATTCCTTACCATATTCTTATGATAAGCAAAACTTCCCTGTATACCCCATGACATTTGAACTGTTTAAGAGCAAAGCCCATTAATTCTTCACATTTTTTTTTCCTGTGGATGGTATTGTGCCTTACATATAACATATTATATTCACATTTGTTGCATGTTGAAGGATGAAGGTACATCATTGACCAGGGTCACAGTAGCACTGTAAATAATCCTCTAATAGAGACTAGTTTAACTTTAATTTTTGTTTAAGTTTTGAGGTTTAAAATATTAAATTTTGAAATTAGATATCAGTATTGGTAGTATAGTGGTATTAAAAAAAAGTCTGCTCTTATTCTCTTCAAGACTGGAAACCTATTAGAAAATCTTTAGGCAGTCTCTATTAGCAGTAAATAATCACTAAAGAAACAAATAAAAACCAAGCCATATGACCCACATAGACTTCCTTTTGAAAGCTTGGGTATATTTTCATATAACTCTGTATGCCATACAAAGGCAACTTCTTGTTATTTATTTATTTAGTGACATTTGTTAATATTATTTCTTATATCTGTAAAAATAAGCATGATATCTTCATTGATATTAATCAGAATTTAATTAATTTTATTAAATTTTAAGAAAGCACTGAAACTTGTTATTGAGATAGGCATGATGAACTTTGTTGTCATAATTTCAGGATGCATTTCCGTATCCTACCGAGAATCCTCTGGCTCCATTATATGTCATGCACTCTTTCTATGAAACTTTAGCAAATATGGTCTCATTTTAGTACTTGCTACCACTCTTGTCAAGTGAAATAGCTATATACACTTGTATGTTTTTATAATCACTGATACATGCAAAAGACAGAAGTGGAAAGAGGAAAAATAATATTTATTGCATAACCACAGGAAGGCACTGCTTGAGATTTACATTTAAACTGCCCAATGAAGTTGCAGTTGGGTAGTTTCCATATAAATCCCAGCATTGGCTATCAATAAATATTTCTTAACTTAGCGCTCATGATTTCTGTGAAAAATCATCTATTCTGAAATAATATGTAGCTGAATAGATGGTGAGAAAAGGACGATTCTCAGGAGAAAGAGTATTAAAAAGGAGAGGCAGGATGTCAACTGTCTGAGCTGAAAACAGTATCTCACTTTCAGGGGTATCAAGATGCTTGGCTTGAGAGAAGTGAAGAGATGTTGAGGTGATTGACATTCCCCAAGGGTCTCTCAATTTGTGTTTGCTTCAAAGCCTTTCTCTGGTGGCAATAATTACTGGATTGAAGGTTTCTGTCTTGCTAGACTGTCTATGAGTAGATTACTAAACAAAGACAAGGGAAAGTCAAGTGGATGTGGAAGAAGGTAATGTACTCTCTCTGCTATCTGTAAATGAAAAATGAATTGTTGACTGAAGTTAGCATTTATAATGTATAAATAGCAGGATTTTCCTTTACAAAATGTCTTAAGCACACAAAGTCCTCACTTATGTGTAATTGACATGTGTTAGTAGTCAAGAGAACTCAGGTTTTGGTGTTTAGGTTTAACCCTTGTCAATCCTTATAAATGAAAGAGCACAAATCTATAATACTTAGATCTGGAGTCACACTTTGCCTTTATTAGCTATAGGCTTTGGAATCTCCCATAAATTTTACCTCAGTTACTTCTTCTGTATCATAAGTGGGAGAGTGAATTCCATCTCAGGTATTGTGTGCAATGATTAAATGGAGTGTTTTATAGGTACCTTATCATTATTTATTCAATAATATATATAAACCATTTACTACATAAGGGACTTAGTAAATACTATATCCCAGTGGTTGTCATCCATCTTGTTAATGAAACATACTGGAGATAACTTGAATATTTTCTTGATAATTCAAGGTTATCTGAATATCCATTACTATTGTGTGCTGAAACACTCTGAGAAGGTTCCCATTTGATTTGAATACATTAGGACAGCTTATGTACAAGCATGCACATGCACACCAGCCCATACAAACCCATGGCTTTTTAAATTTTTTCGTGATTATTCTTTCATACATTCGTTTTCCCTTTTTCAATGCTTTTATATCCATCTCCTTTCTCCTTCCTTAATTTGTTGTGTCAAAGTTGATGTTGGATCTGAAACCATGTAAGAGAACTTGATAGAGTTATGCATAAACTCAGAACATGCAATTTTACTTGAAAAGGGAGAGGTGTTGTGTATTGTACAAGAAACATATACTTGATGGTTCTTTGTGACCTATTAAAATTAGTCATCGGGGAGTTTGGAAAAAAAAATCAATGCTGTAGTCATATGAAATAAAACTTAAGTTTGTTTTTTCATTGCCAATGCAATAAATTTCATGTCACATTTTAAAATTCTGTTATATTCATTATGAAAATAGTTTAATGATTTATGAAAAATATCTTAGCATTGAGGTTAATTTCTATTTTGCATTTTACTTCATTTGACCACAAATTATATCTATCTATATATAAATAATAATATATAATAAATATGAATATATAAATAAAATAATAATTCAAATATATAATATAATACATAAATTTATGTATATAATTTAAATATATGCCGCAGTCAGGCTGCAGCAAAATAAACGGGGGTGATGAACAACTTGTGTATTGATATAGCAGGAGTGGAAGCCGTTTATTGTAGGACAACAGAAGTATTTATACATTTCACACAACTTATCTTAATTAGCATAAACTCCATACAACAGTCAACCAATAAGAAATCTCCACACTTAATAGCTCGCTGGCGTTACTTCACAAACCACTCCCTCTAGAATTTTGCCAGGCACTATGCAGACTTGTTTACAGAGTCTAACAAATATATACATTTTTACATATTATAAATATATATTTCTATAGTTAGGTATATATAACTTAAAAATATCTATATTATATAGAGATTTTTTTTTGGTACTGGAGATTGACCTCAGGGGCACTTGACCACTGAACTACATCTTTTAAAATACAAAATACCAGCCCTATTTTGCATTTTATTTAGATACAGGGTCTCACTGAGTTGCTTAGTGCCTCACTTTTGCTGAGGCTGCCTTTGAACTTGTGATCCTGAAAGGCTGGTGTTACAGGTATGCGCCACCACGCCCAGCACAAATAATATTTTTTGTCCCAGTCCACTTAACTTTATTTCCTTTAGGATATAATGAGATTGGAATATTCTTCATTTGTCGGGTTTGGAGAGCGGCATCTTTTTAAGTGGTACTGGGAAGCAAACCTTGATGGTATGAATTAATCAAGTACCCTATAGAGTACTGACCATTTGTAATGCAATTTTCTTGCATGAATAGGTCATTCTTATATTCTTATATTTATTGCTTTGGTCAAGATTTGATGAGCTGAAAATAATCACTTGAGGATGCTTGTCCAGTAACAAAACGTTAATTCCTTTTAAAAATCAAATATTTATTAAAATACCACCTGTATACCTGTCCGTGTTCCTAATACTTTACAACTACAACCCCATTGAATCTTAACAGGGCCTGTTAATATAATTACCATTGTTAATGTCCACTTTACAGATAGGAAAATAGCAAAGAAAGGCTAGATAATTTGGCCAAGGTTGCACAGCTAATAAATTGCAGAACTGGATTTAAATCCATGCAGCTATCTACTTAATCAGACCTGAGAAATATCTTTGTGGAATAGAAAATTAAAGTCCTATGAGCTTCCATACAGTGTGATCTTGGTTTTAATAATCCTCTTGATTATTTTAATTCCCTTGGTATTTAATAATTTCACCATTTTTGAACATAGAATATGGATTTAAGTCACAGCAAGTGAACAAACCAAAGATGACTATATGTCATTGAGTATGGTTGTGTGTGTTTGTGTGTGTGTATAGTTAGAAGCCACATAAAATAGTTTTTTTTTATTTTTAAAAAGTAGAGCATAAATATTGCATTCCTAATAAAATTCTTTCACCATTTCCTAAACTAATGGAAATGTCGAACTTATTTGTGCTTGCAATTGTAACAAACACAAGAATGTATCCTAGATTATCTTTCTTCTTGCTCTCACTGTATCATTATTTCCTCATTACTTGCCTTTGTCTTTATCAGACATTATTAACAGTGGCAAAGAAAATGATCGAACTTCAAATTAGGCCATTTAGGCAAAACAGAATTCATGAAGGATTCTCTATATGTGGTTACAATAATTTAAATCATTAACAAAACAAAATTTTGTGTTTTGAGGTCACTTTTTTCCTCCATGTAAAATTATATAATTTATTTTCTTCCTCTTCTGTGTGTCTATGTAAGTATGAGAGAGAAATATTAATAATTTTTAACTTTGGAAGTATTTACTGTCTTAAACAATTCTGATTGTGATCACCTGAAAACATTCATGATATTCTAGTTTATTTTTGTAGCTGCAGCAAGATTTGGGTTAAGGACTTGCAGACCCTCACTTTCCCCCTTCCTACTTACCACTTCCACTAGATTGGCATGCAGACCCATGCCAGGCTGAGTCAATTTAGACTTCCTTGTCCTGGGCATGCTATTTTTTTTTTTTTTGCTAGGCCAACAACACTGGGGAGCATTAATAAAAGTATAATAATTTGCCCTATAGTGAAGGTCTCCAGACTCAGGAAATTCTTATGTCACTGAGGAGGGAAGAAAGTCCCAAGGCAAAAATTAAGGTATTGGGCTGGGAAAAAAATAAATAAATAAATAAAAGAAGTGATGTTTGGATGAAAAAAAAAAAAGATATAACTTTGTCCTCAGAGACAAATGGTGAGAGAAATGGGATTATAAAACCAGAGAGGGAAGGGAAGCTTGGGAATCAAAGGATTAAGGCTGTGAAAGAGACTAATGCCCCTTGGGAATGTGGGAAAAGGCTTGGGTGAGAGGCCTTGTTCTGCAGTCTTTGAGTGCCAGACCTCCACTGGGCATCCTGTCTAGGCCAAGGCATTTTCCCGTCTCTCCTTGGGGTTCTACATCTGTAAATTGAAGTAGATTGTCAGATTTTCCAGCAGTATTTGCTAAATACTTCAAGATCTCACAGGAAATCCTGTCTTGTTCCCAGAAAAGGAGAACTTGGTAAGTTGCTCCCTGGATATTTCTTTCAGATCTATCAGTCAACATACACATGGGTTATACTTTTTTTCCCTTAGTTTCTTACTTATATATTTCTGATGGTCAGTAGCATTTTAAAAAAATTTCAGAGTTAGAAGTTCACTCTCTCTTTGCATTTGGATCATTTTCCTGTGTGTCTGACATATTTTAGGCCTTTCCCTTTTGTACATAGTATGCAAATGGACTGTTGCTGATGTCATATGTAATAATATCTCAACAGCTATTAAATTACTTTCCTTGAGTTTATGTTAGACCAAAAAAAATGTAAGGCCTCAATTCCTCAATAAAAAAATAGCAAAAGGAGAAAAATAAACTAAGGATAATTAGCACTTTAAGTTAATTGTCTTCCTTTATTGAATCTAGTTCTTCAACATACATACATAATGAGTAGCATGTGCTGGGTACTGAACCCAGGGTCTCACACATGCTGACCATGAGCTGTATCATTGAGCTACACCCCAGCCCCTGTTTCTTTCTCATATTTCTATCAATGAAAAAAAAAAAACGTTTTGAAGCAGACATCCTGGGAATATGAATTCTGAACGCATTAGCAAATACCATGTCACATTACCAGAAACTTCAAGGAAATCAGGTGGCCTTGTAGAGTAAATTTTTAGTAATAATCTAACTTGCCTGTATAAGTATAAATAACACCATAGCAATAAAACTGAGTTTCAGTCCAATTGTTCTCAAAGATTCATTTGTTCATTGGCATATAATGGTGTGGGCAACCTAGAAGAAAATATCTTGTCTTTAAAAAAGCACCCTAGGATTTCATACTAAAATATTTGTACTGCATATTTCTTTTCTACATGTTGCTTTTACTTGTCTCTTCTGTTTCAAATGTTTTTGTCTGTGTCAGCGCCCCTTGAAGACCAAGGTCCTTATTTTAGTTGCCAACATTAATTGTAGAAACTATTAAGTATTATGTTTCTGTATAGTAATGAGATCAGTATTAGGTGTGATTTCTGGAATGAAACAAGACAGTTTGAAAAAAGGTTGCATTACTAGTTTACCAAAATTTTCACATTTCATTCACTTAGGTTTTCCATAAAATGTGTTTTTGTTTTATAATAACATATTCTGTTTTTACTTTTTTAGTAGAATTGAATGGTGTTATCTTCAGTAGGTCTAAATATAGGCCTTATGTATGTAACATGGTAATTATACCCAAATTGTGTTTTCTTTTCCAGATATATTTTGCAAAAGGAACATGAAGGAGAAAAATATTTGCTAGTTGATTTTAGGAAAATAATGCTATTATTTTTGTGAACTTATGTTGAATAACCTAGAATATTCATAATATAAACTTCTAAATTTACTATAATATTTATTTAAAATTTTGAGAATCAAATTTCTGACTTTTTAAGACTAATTTGCAATGTGAAATAATAGACTTTTACGACCAGAGTTTACATTAAACAAAATACATCCTGTTACCAAGTGAAGAAAATGAAGTATAAACATTTGAATGAACTCGTAGCTGGAATTATTTTATTTATTTATTTATTTATTTATTTATGAATATTTATTTTATGAAAGATACCATGAAAAAAATGACCTCTCTAGTATATCAGTTAATTGTTTAAAGATTGTAGCTAAGCAAATAGAGCACAGAAGTAAATACATTGCAGGCCCTGTTCTTAAGTGAGCAAAAGAGAGAAAGACAAAATATGATTATTTAGTGGCTTATTTTAGAGCCTTAGAGAAAAAGGTAAAGAACCCAGCTTTATATACTGATATAGGGCTGGCCTGGCAGAAACCACAGTCATGAGTAGTGAGAGATAGCAAAGGAAACCTGAGCTGAATTTGGGGCTCTAAATTCATGGCAAGGACTGAAATAAGTATTAATCCCCTGGCTCTAACATTGATGGCCTTTCTACTACATTCTTGTGCTAAATAAACAAACAATGATAATTAAAGTTTCATTTTCATATGAGACACTTAGTAGATCCTTTATTCCCCAATTATTTGGTATTAGAAGCTGTTGAATCTTTACTATTTCCATCAATTTCAGAGACACTTAAATATAGGCAGTTCCTATTGTAAGTAAGAAAATTATCTAAACATGAGATACTGGTTCCAAATGTATACTTGTGAGCAAATTAAATTGATGAACCCATGGGTTTTGTTTGTTTGTTTATTTTTTTTTGTCTTATGGAGTTCATTTATTATTCACTCATCAAAAAATAGATATTTGGATAAAGTTATTTATTGGAACTTAAACTTTGGATAATAATATCAATTATATATCTGCTTCAATATTTGTTTTTAGCAATTGACCAATATGGAAAATAAGATCTTTATTAGATTTTTTTTTCAAGGAGATATAATTCCATGTTTTTAGTATCTAAATTTCAAATGAATTCTTATAAGTCAGCCTCTTTTTTAGACTTTTTGTATGACATTTGTATCTTTATAGGATTCTATAAAATAGAAATAATTCTGATTTTGTTGGGAATTTAGAAATGACACACTTCAAATATACAGTTTATATAGTACACACTAACAAGTGGTATAGTCGACATTTATGTAAGCAATATCACTTAGAGACACTATTTAGCATGAATTATTTTAATATGTGATCATTATGCCTTTCATATTATCTATTTTATCTCAAAGGAAAAGAGTCTTCTAAGTGCAAAAATATATACTTAGAAGAAAAGTGGAAGAATTCTTATAGCAATTCCTCATTAACTTATACTAGAACATGTAGCTTTTTATTAGATCTATATAATGTCCAAAAAGGATGTGTTTGTATACATGTTTAATTTTTGAATTATTTAAAATTCAATTTTTATTTTTTATTACTGGATATGCAACTCTGAGTGAATAAACATCTCTAAGCATTATTATACTAATCTGTAAAATGGGATATTATGGAAGTTTTTATAGTGCTGTTTCAGGAATTAAATAATCCATGTGAAACATCCAGTAAAGTGCTTGGGCTTCAATAGCGCTTAATTAATGCTAGCTGGTCTCTGCCATTGTTGTTTTATGTTTTAAAAATGAAAATAGCATCAGTATAGACTGAGAAGTAATATTACTGGGTCAAATGGTGGTTCCATTCCCAGTTTTCCAAGGATTTTCCATTCTGCTTTCCATATTGGCTGCACCAATTTGCAGGCCCACCAGCTAGTAGTGTGCCTTTATCTTCAGATCCTTGCCAACACTTACTATTGTTTATGTCCTTAACAGATGCCATTCTGACTGGAGTGAGATGAAATCTTAGAGTAGTTTTCATTTGCATTTTTTTAATTGCTAGAGATGTTGAACTTTTTTTCAATATATTTGTTTATTGATTGTATATTACATTCTGAGAAGAGTTTGTTCAGTTCCTTGGCCCATTTATTGATTGGGTTATTTTTTTTTTGGTGTTAAGATTTTTGAGTTCTTTATGTATCCTAGAGATTAGTGCTCTATCTGATATGCATGTGGTAAAAATTTGTTCCCAAATTGTAGGTTCTCTGTTCACCTGTTTCTTTTGCTGAGAAGAAACTTTTTAGTTTGAATCCATCCCATTTATTGATTCTTGATATTAATTCTTATGCTATAGGAGTCTTATTAAGGAAGTTGGGGCCTAATCCCACATGATGGAGATTTGGCCTGTTTTTTCTTCTAATAGATACAGTTTCTCTGGTTTAATTCCTAGGTGCTTGATCCACTTTGAGTTGAATTTGATGCATTGGGAAAGATAGGGGTTTAATTTCATTTAGCTGCATATGAGGATTTCCAGTTTTTCCAGCACAATTTGTTGAAGGGCCTATCTTTTCTCCAATGCATGTTTTTTGGTGCCTTTGTCTAATATAACTGTAATTACATAGGTTAGTCTCTGTGTCTTCTGTTCTTTAGGACACAGCCACATCAATGTTTATAGCAGCATAATTCACAATAACTAAACTGTGGAACCAACCTAGCTGCCCTTCAGTAGATGAATGGATAAAGAAAATGTGATATATTTACAGAATGGAACATTAATCGTCATTAAAAGAGAATAAAATCACGGCATTTGCAGGTAAATGGATGGATTTGGAGAATATAACGCTAAGTGAAGTTAGCCAATCCCCAAACACCAAATGCAAAATGTTTTCTCTGATGTTATTTATAATGGGATTGGTGGGGAGCATTGGAGGATGAGGAGAACAATAGATAGGGCAAAGGGATAGGAGGGGAAGGGGACAGGTATTGGGGTAAGAAAAATGGTAGAATGAGATGAAGATCATTACTCAAAGTACATGTATGAAGACACGAATGGTGTGACTCTACTTTGTGTACAGAGATATAAAAAATTGTGCTCTATAAGTATAATATGAATTGTAATGTATTCTGCTGTCATATATAACAGATCAAAATTTAAAAAATGAAAAAAATAGTATCAGTAAAATACTGTGGATGTAAATATTTTTTTTGATGAAGAATAATAATTTTATTATGTATATAAAATTTACTCTCCTTTTATATTTCTTTATAAAATTTTGATTGATATTCATATGCATAGATTTTAAATCAGTCCACTAATGTTTATTGAGGTTTGACTTCTTATTCCATGTTAAATTTAAATTCAAACTAGCTCTTAATTATCTGAGTCTCTAGAGTTAGAGCACCCACACAGAAGACATATGTTTTCTCACCTGTACTAAAGGTGCCTCAGGCTAAGAGGGACTGTGGCAGCTTTTAAGTCATTACAACTTACTTGTGTAATGGCATTTAAAAAGGCACCCATGTTGTAGAGGAAGAGGAGTTGGGAGAGGGAAGTGGGGAGGAGGAAGTACTAGAGACCAAGTGGAACAAAGTGTATTCTATGGGTGGATGACTGATTATGTCCAAAGAAACCCTGATATTATGTATATAACACTAATAAAGGCATTTTGAAAGAATGTTAGCACTAATGTTATAGGGAGCCTAGTGTTTTCATGAAATCAAGATTCTAATGTGGCTAAATGCTACAATGAAAAGAAGGGGACTTAAAAGGAGCCAGATTAAAAGAAAATCATTTAAGCTCAATTTCCATTGCAATATAATAGCAAGGGCTTTAAATCCTCAGAGCAACAGGTACTGTTAAAGACTATAGAGAAGAATAGATACTTGCTTCTGGCATAGATGGGTATATGTGGGTTGAAATGGAGGTAGTTGTTAGATGATCTCAGATTCTGGCATCAGCAACTTGGTGGGTGGTTCCTTTATAAAAGAGGGAAAATAAAAAGGAGTAGATTAGAGTGGGTTATAAAAATGATTTCCCTCAATTTGGGACTTTTTATCTCCATATCTTATACAAAACGTATTTATCCTCTTGTGTAATTTTTGTGGGTCATGTGGATCTTGTATTTCTATGGAACATGACATTTTCTAAAGTATTTTCACACATGGTCCCCATCTTATCTGTGGAAACCTATGAGTAAGACTGTCATCCACTTGTGGAAATCAAGGTGAGGAGATCAAGTGCCTATGAATTGTGATATCCAGAACTGAAGTCAAGATAATTGTGTTGTAATTACACAAGAATCTTTGGAGGCCAAAAATAAAGCTTGCTTGAAAATATATGACTGTTTATACAAAGATCTCCTGTCCTCACAGAAAAATAAAATTTTAAAAAAATCTGCATGCTTAAAAATTTGTTAATCTTGCTGAGAAACGCAAAGTGCATTTTCTACCAAAAAGCAGTAACCAGGAGGGAAATGCTCTGATTATATTTGCTCAAAGAATTTAAAAATTTTGAAGGAGGCCTACACCAGGTTCTTACATGTCAATTTTCTGCATTCATTTATAAGTGAATTATGAATGCTGCAAATAGCGTATTTGGTAGGAAATGATGACACAGTGTCATTCTCAATGATGTGAAAGCAAACTTGGGGAAAGGTTTTGTCTTTTTAAAATAGATTATGATTACATTTCAGCAAATTATTTTATGCTCATCAGTTGGAATTCACATTTACATGGCAATGAGGATTTTTTTTAATGCAACTATTGAACTGAAAATTCATAAATTTCCCACTGGTTTGTTCCTGAATGAACTTTAAGAAGTATAATTTATGCTAAAGAGAAATTAACAAACTCTGAATTTGGAATTTTACAAAAATACATTGAATGGTTCAAGTTAAGAAACACTGTATCAGGGGTTTGGTGTGGCTCAGCAGTGGAGCACTCTCCTGGCATGTGTGAGGCCCTGGGTTCTATCCTCAGTACCACACAAAAATAAATAAATAAAATGAAGGTATTGTTTCCAACTAAACTACAACTAAAAAATATTTTAAAAAAGAAATACTGTATCAAGTGTTTTACAATATAAGTGTCACACATATACACTTTCAGAATATCTGTGTGTATTGTATTTCTATTTTAGAATTACATGGACAGTTGGTGAGTTTGAAAAAAAGATAAGGGATAACCATTTCCATTTGAAGACACAGATCTGATCCTTGATCTGAGATGCTTGGTCTAGTTTTCTTGGTGTGTGGAGCATTTTTCTTGGCCTTCATTTCTTCATGTGTAATCTGAAGATACTAATACTTAACGTGGTTTTATGAGGGTTAAATATGATAAATTACTCATTCAGGAAAAGTGTGTATATTTATATGTGTATGTGTATGTAAAAGTTAAAAGACAATTGCACACTAAATATCTCATGGACACTAAAAGAATATTAAGGGGATACTATTCGTCACTCTCTATTCGGAAGTCTTATGATCTAACTGCCTTATATCCCATTTGTGCATGTGGGTGTATGTGTATACTCACAATTTTGAGCCAGACACTATTTTAAATGCTTCTGATACTTAAGTGAATAAACAAGGCATCTTCCCTTCTTGAGATTTTTCTGTGTCAAGTGCTCTGTGAAGTATCTGGTATGAAACGCTTAATAAATTTTAATTGTGTGTAAGAGGCTATAAGGGCCTTGGAAATCTACTTTTACTTGTATGAAGGGAAACAGTCATTTTAAAAAAAAAGTCCCATCCACCTCATATATCTTTTAATTAAATTAATTGTCTCCTATATGGAAGTTCAAAACTAGAAATACTGTATTTTCCCTTCTTGGTAATCTGCTTTCATACTCAATTGTATCAGTGTCTATGCATCTTAAATGTAAAATAACTTTCACTTCTCACTATTTGCTATAGGACAATTTTCATTTTTATAAGTCATTGGTGTGAAATTTTTCAAATCACTACTTCAGATCAACCTTATTCTCAGAAGGTTCAATATTTATGTTATTATTCATTGTCATAGATATTTTCAGATTTGCTCCAAGTGCTGCCTTATCCCACTTTGGCACCAAATTTGTAGAAATCTTATGATGAAATGATAATCATGATTATTGGTTTTTATATATAAAGTACGAGTAATTAATATATGATAGAATCATTAGTATTGATACTTGTTCTTATGTTGCTTCAAGGGAGTATGTTTGTTTGTTTTTGTAGCAATAAATATGACAAGTGTATGTAACACAGGTTAGGTCCTTCAAAATGAATTTAAGGAGTATAGTTAAAAGATAATTTCACACTACGGATCTCATTGACACTAAAAGTATTTAAAAAATAATATTCACAACTAAATGTTATGATCTAGATTAAATGCATTATATCCCTAAAGGGCACAATCTGCCAAGACTTGCACACAAAGAAATAGACAAGCTGAATAAGCTTATTTCTATAAAAGAAATTTGATCAATAGTTGATAACTTTCCAAAACAGAAAGCACAGGCCTAGGTGAGTTCACTTATTAATTCTGCCATATATTTAAAAAGGAAACTATATTAAACCTCCACAGTTTTTTTTTTCCAAAAGTAGATACAGAAGAAATTCTTCCTTATTCTATGAGGACAGCATTGTTCTAAAGCCAAAAATACATAAGAAAATTCTGTCTCTTTGAATACAGATGCACCAAAATAATAGCAAATTAAATCTAATGATGTTTAAAAACAACCATCTGCCATAACAAAGTGGGGTTTATCTGAGTTTTAGAGGGATGTGAAAGTTATTTGCATTTAAGCTACAAGGACCCTGATATAATTGAGTATAAAAGCAGGTTACCAAGAAGGGAGAATACAATAATTTATTTTTGTACTTGCATATAAGACTCAATTAATTTAGTTTTGTATGCAAGGCTATTTTAATATGCACAAATCAATGGATGTAATCCATCACATCAATAGATTAAAGGAGAAAAGTCACCTGACTATATAAATTAATACATGAAAAGTATTTGAAAATGTATTTGAAAAAAACTAATTATGATAAAACTCTTAGTAAACTTGGATTAGAGAGTAACTTCCTCTATTTGATAAAGAACTAAAAAAAGATACCTAAAACTAACATGATGTGATTACCTATACAGAAAATCTGAAAGAATCAGCCAAAAAACTCCTGAATACAAGAATGATCATAGCAAGACCACAGGGCATAAGAATAATATGCAGAAGTCTTACACTCCAGCAATAAACAAGTGCTATTTCAAATTAAGAGCACAATGCTATTTATATTGTTGTTCAAGGAATGAAATATTTAAAAAATAAAAGAAAATATGTACAAGAGACATGAGTATGTCAACATGTAAATCAATGGAAGTGTAACTGATGTGATTCTGCAATCTGTATATGGGGTAAAAATGGGAGTTCATAACCCACTTGAATCAAAGTGTGAAATATGATATATCAAGAACTATGTAACGTTTTGAACAACCAACAATAAAAATAAATAAATAAATAAATAAAATTACTCATTAAAAATAAATAAAAAAAAAGATCTGGAGATGGAAATGGACAAAACTAATAAAAGAAAAGAAGAACTAAATAAATGAAGATATATTTTATGTTCATGGTTAGGAAGATTTAACACTCTCGAAATGTGAGTTTTTCCTAACTTGTTCTATGAATTCAGTGCAATCCCTGTGAAAATCCCAGCAAGTTATTTTGTGGGTATAGACAGAGTCATTATTTTTAAATGGAGAGGGAAAAAATACATTTCATATGACTTTATTTTCACATAATAGTGGTAAATATTGTAGACATTCCAGGATTTTTGCAAATACATTTATTTTTCAAAAAATATTGTCTAATTTGTCAATAAATGTTGTATAAAATGTGGTGAAATGGTTTTAAATTTAAGAAATAATAATTTTAATTGGATACAAAACAAGGTTAATCACAATTGACCATATTTGAAAATATATTTTTCATTACTAATGTCTTTTGCAATTCATTATTCAATGTAGTTATTTTAAATGTTAAAGTATACCATTCTTGATTAAGCTTATCGTGGTACATAGTTTAGTGTACTTCTGCATATTTACATGAATTATCTTTGTCAGCATTGATCAGCAATAATACAGAGGGTATAAATAAATGGATCACATGGAGACTATCATCCGAAGTAAAATAAGCCAGTCCCAAAAAGCCAAATGGTGAATGTTTTCACTGATATGTGGAAGCTGACCCACAATATGGGGGTAGGGGAAGAATACATATTCAGTGGATTAGACAAAGAGGAATGAAAGAAGGAGGGGAGATAGGAAAAGGAAAGACAATGAAATGAATCTGAAATAATTTTCTTATGTACATATATGAATACACCCTAATGAATCTCACTTTAGTGTACATCCATAAGAATGGGGTCCTAATTAGAATAGGTTATATTCAATGATTGCATAATTATATGAAAATGAATTTTATTCTCATATATAACTAAAAAGAACCAATAGAATACAAAAAATAATACAGAGACCAGAGGTGATCTTGGTAATATTGTTTTATCTTGAAATAAGCAATGTTATTTTCAAGAAAAAATTTTAGCAAAAACTTAGGTTGTTTAATTATTTTGGTGGTAAATTTGAAATAAATGACTTATAAACTTTTGTGTTTATGAACTCTCTGCCATCTCAAAAGGATAGTATTTTGAAAAAAAACTATTCTTTATGTACTCTGTTGATTTAATGAAAGTGTTAATTTGTAAACTTATTGTAGATTTATAAAGTCAGTATCAAAATTGCTTAAAGACATGATATTGTCATTTAATTTTTCTTTGAGTATATTCAGCAAGAGACATATAAGGAGTGAGATGGTTTGCTGTCTCTCTCATTTTGAATTGTTTCATAATTCGATTCAATGAGGATTTACTGAGGCTTTAATTTAAACAAACCACAATCTTAACTTCCAAATTAGTGTGAGTGCCAAGAGCAGATCTGAAAGTCTTGATTTCTTCCCTTCAAGTTGTTAGCATTTAACAGTAGCTCAATTGCTAGCAGACATTGTTCTCTTTTTTTCTTTTAGTTGGTTCTGTGTCTTTATAATCTGTTCATTACTACTGCTTTTATTTACCACTGCCATTTTACCTAATTCCCCCACTTCATCAATATATCATCTATTTCCACTTCTCTGTGCACTTGTATACTTGATTCCCTCTCCCTAGAATGCCCTCCTTCCTTTTTCCTTTTTGGGGATGAGGTCTTGTTGTGTTGCCCAGACTGCTCTTGAACTCCCAGGTTTAATTGATCCACCTTCCTCACCTTTTGAGTAGATACACAACACTGTATCTCATTCCTTAGAATACCTTTCTGCTTACTTCTCCATATAACCAATCAGTGCATAAGACTGAACTCTATAAAATGCTCCATAATATTAGCTTCCTTCTTTTTCCCTCAAGCAAGGACAGATTGCTCATTTGCCTGGGTTTCCATAGGATTTATTTCATATATATGTAGAACACTTCATGATAGGAAGACACGTAACTAGTTATGGCTCATGAGGCAAAGCATCACCATGGCTGATTTTCAGCATCACCTTATTCTTTTATCCCCATTTTATAGATAAAAATTTGAAGTCCATGGTTCAGGTAAATTGCCTAGGAGAGTAGGAAAGTGCTGAAGTGACCATGCAAACCAAGAATTTGTTTCCAGATTTCCCACTCTTAACCAGCTTATAATATATTAATATGCTGTATTATGGACAATTGTATATGTATAAACCAGTCATTTGTCTTTCTCCCATCATGGGACTAATTTTCTTAAGTTCAGATAATCTAAGTACATCATTGATGTTCAAAATACTATAATTTTATATATGCCTTACAAATCCTTGTAGAATGTTTGTTAAATGAACAAAAGGCTGTCATGTCTTAGAAGAATGTTCTTTTAATCTTGTTTTGGAACATTTATAAAATGTAGGCTTTTACCTTCAACTCTTCCAAAAACATAACCTGAAGTCAACGTTTGAAAAGCAGACAGAGAAAGAAGTTAAGGATCTCTGATATGAAAGATCACTGTTTCAGAATATTGAATACTCACTGCAAAGGCTTGATGTGCTTGTTTATGGTGGGGTTTAAGTTTCTCACTGCAATCATTTGGCTTATAATTGAATAATAGTTATAGGAAGTTATAATACTGTTAGTCTAAATTAGTAATGAAGATTTATGCTGTTCTAGGTGGTGATAAAATTATCATTCTAGAAGCAGGAGTCATATTAGGATATTGTAATGGATTAACAACAGGGCTTCCACATAAGCAAACATGTTTTAAAATCTAGCTCTGTTGTATATTCAGTAAGCCACTTAACTTTTCTGATCCAGGATCTTCCATGTATTAATGATGCAAACTTCTTAACTTCTCCCCAACTAATTGAGTCAGGATAGGGTTACAATCTGCTTCCAATTTGGGGGGAAGATTAGGTCAATTTAAGGACACTCTTAAATTGCTGAGCATATTGCTTGCACATATTACACACTACAGTATTATAAACATGCAGTGTATTTACCTATCAAAGTTTTTAAAGTATAGTATTTATCTCATGGAATTATTTAAAGAATTAAATGAGATAATAAATTACTATGCCAAGCACATAGCACTTTTAAAATAAATGGTAGCCACAAGCCATTGTATTTTATCTGATAAACATCCATAAATTCTTCCCATTGTGCACTTTAAAAAGTCTAAATCATAATATAATAACCTATGGCATTTTAAGTGTATTTTTGAGTGGAAAATTAATATTACATATTACTGTAATGGATGATATGGTCCATGTGATCAACTTTCAAAATAAAAGACTAATAAATTGAATGTGAAATAAACATAAATTGATTTTAAGTGAATCCTAAGCAAAGAGTTGTGTGATCTAAGGAAGACATATACCACGGAAAGCATCATGACCACATTGTAATTCAGCAGTCAAAAGGATAACACACAGCTATAAATTAGGAATTGACTGTTACTAAAGCAGGACATAAACATGAGACATACTAACTGGAAAATGAGATATGGTGGCAGCAGTCTGTTTTTAGATTGATTCTAGTTTACTGACATATTTATATGTTAATACCAAAGGATGAGAATATTAAGTAAAGGAGTTGAAATTTGAGGGGAAAAATTAATTATTGGTAAAACTATTTATACTAGGGAAATAGTGTTTCAGGCAGATAGAATCTCTAAACATTGGCTTTTTCATCAGACATGGTGGGGAAACTAAAAATAATAGGTTTTCTACAAATGAAACTGTTTGGATCAGAATACTGTTACCAAATTCTAAATCACTTACAGCAAACCAGTCACCTTTTTCTCTTATTGAGGAGCATGTTGGTGAAGCAATGCTTTCCCCCTGCTAAGACTCCCACACCTCAGCTTCACTTCAGTAATCTGTGTTATATCAAGTTGCTACCTGTCACAAGTAACTCCTATCATGTCGTCTACCTTAAGTAACTCCCTTTATCTTGTGCTTTGGAGTCCATCTTCTCTACCTGGTCTGCAAAATCTTTTGCACTTCCGTCTTTTTACTCTGTCTTTCCCACATCAGTCAGATTCTCCACGCCTTCTCACCTTCAATTTCTTCTGCAGTCAGCAATCTTGAATTCAGACTCATTCTGGGTGGATTATTTCCTTTTACTTAACATTGTTCACACTTTTGCATTTTAATTTTTTCAGCACTTATGTGCACTGCTAAGTTTAAATTTTGTTATCTTTTGTTTTTTACACAGTTTAATCTTCATCATTTTGTATACCGCACACAGCACCAAGCACATTCAATTTACCTTTAAAAAAAAAGCCTGAGAATATATTTCTGTTTTCATTATGTGTTGAAATAGCAACTAAAAACTAAAAATTCTCTAAAATTCTAATTTTCCATATTTTACATTTCATATCTTGCCGAGGGTGTAGGAAATTAAGACTGTCTGCATGGTTGGCTTTATCTCCAAATCTAATGAGGACATGCAGAGATTATCAGTGGTTTAGGAAACATATAAGTGACAATTTTCTCTGAAAGAATCTTAGTGATCAACATAATTAACCATTTTTATAAACGTTTTGCTGCTGAAGCATTTTAAAAAGCATTTAAGGGAAAAACAAATAACAAAAAACAAATGTTTTCTGTAGTCCTTTTTCCTTCGTGGGACACTACAAGTTAGAGTTTTGTATTTCACTGCAGATTCTGCCACTACATAACTAGCTTAAGCTCATCAACTCTAGAGTGACCTGAAGTAAGCTTAATTAACCAGCACTTGTTTTATTTTATATGGGGTTGGGTAATATCTAAATTCCTTTCTAATTTTCAAATTTTATACTTATTTAAAATTCTTTCTGCATGTGAAATTCATTTCAATCTTATAAGTCTACATATTCTTGACTTCCCAGAGTTAGTTTTCAAGAACCAGAAAAAGTGGGGAAAATGTCACCTGAATAGACCTGAACTCAGTAGATATACAACTATTAACCATTTCTACATCATCAACCTCCCTTGTCTTTAGAATTTTGGCTTGATTAAAGATTCCCTTTCCACACTGATTTATCTATTTAATCAACTGGAATTTGCATCATATTCTTTTCTTTTATCATCACTACTTGAGGCATCCTGTCAGTATGAATTTTAAATTCTTATAGTCCCTAATTCTCATCTGCTTAAATGTTATGAAGGTCCCACAGATCTTAGCTGCATGATTCCTCCTGGGCATTTTTAAAATCATTAAGCCCCCTATCCCTGTACAAATCTACAAATTGAAGTTTGATTTGTTGTATATGTCTATAGGAAAGGCATGGTTAGAGGTAAGAATAAAAAAATGCAGTTTCAGGTCAAGGGGAATGTCACTCCTATACAATTACAGACGATCAGCTTATTATTGCAATCATGCTACCAGGATAATGGAGATACCACAATAGTGTAATAGTAAAGAGTATCATCTCTCTAGATGGGTTCATGTCTAGGATCCAATATTTCTTGCTGTGTCAACTTAAACAAAGTCCTCATTATCTGTCTTATAAGGTTTTTATGAGAACTAAATAAGGTGATATATTTGAAGCAACTGAAAAAGTATTTAATATCTGCTTAACTTGCAATAAATATTTTTATTTTAATTATTATCATGAAAATTATAAGTAAAGAATATGAGGAAGACTGCCTTTTTACTTCACCAAGAGTCAGAGATGTGTATAGTTTGATATACTGAGTTTAAATAAGTAGAGTTTCATATAAAATTTATGATTTTTGCAAATTTGTGGCATGAATAAAGATTGTATTTTTTTCCCTTAGTCTATAGGTTCCCTAAACAATCCCCCCAAAATGAAAGGTCAAATGTTTTCTCTGAAATGTGGATGCTAACCCCAAATAAGGAGGCAGATAGAAGTTAAGTAGATTAGAAAAGGGGAATGAAGGGAAGCAAGGGATGGGAATAGGAAAGACAGTGGGATGAATGTGACATAACTTTCCCATCATGTACATATGTGAATACACCACAGTGAATTGCACCCTACTGTTCATCCACAAGCCTGGAAATCTTAATTAGAATAAGTTATATTCCATGCTTTATAAATGTATCAAAATAGATCCTACTGTCATGTTTAACTAAAAAGAACAAATAAAAAAATAAGAATAGTTATATGTAAATCAATGTAAGAAACACCACTATAGAAATTAAGATGTGAACACTTGTATTTATATTACATTGCATAAGTTGTCTCATGCATTACAAGTGGAATCATTAAGAAAAAAAATTATTGTTAACACCATCTATTTCTTGAAATTTTTCATGTAATAGAAAGGAGTTGACATATAGAAATTATTATGGTTTCAAACTGGGATGTCACCTAAATATCATGTGTTCAAAGTGTGGTCCCTAATAAATCATGATTCAGAGATAGGATTTCTAGGTATTTCTGAAAGCTATAACTGTGTTTAGTGGACTAATCCCTTTGATGGATTAATTGAATTGCACTACTGGGTGGGAGGTGGCTGAAGGAGTTCTGAATTATTTTTTGTCCCTAACTGCTGTAGCTGCTCCTCATATTCTTCCTCCTATCTCCCTATCCCTCCCGGCTTTCTTTGCTTCCCAATTCTTCTCTCTTCCCCATTCTTCCCTTCATCCCTCCCTTTCCTGACTTCGGTGTCCTAGGCCTATTTCCTCCTGCATGCCCTCCCCCATGACTTTCTGACTCACATTTGGCCCAAAGCAGTGGAGTCTGCCAACCATGGACTGAGACGGAAACTGTCAGCCCAAAATAAGCTTTTCCTCCTCTAAGTTGTTTTAGTCAGGTGTGTTGGTCACAGTGACAAAGATGACTACCACAGAAGTCAATGTTTACATGCTTTTAAGGGCAAGATTTTAGCAGACAGGCAAGGCATTTGACATACAGAACTGGGTTTTTGTCTTTCTCATGCTTACTCTGGACAAAGCTGTGGATGATCTTAGCATACCCCTTAGCACAGGAAAGCAAAACTAGCCTGTCATGTGGTGTCCAATACCAACATAGATTTAGGGAAAATTATCTTACCTTGGTGACTATTTATATCACTTTTTATCTCTAGAAATGGTCTTCCACCTAATGCTCTCAGAAAACTAGTGATTTATTCTCTAGTTGTTTTATAGACTTATGATTCATTTTCTCATGAACATTAAAATATTTGAGTATCAGAGACTTATCTTAGATCTTCTCTAGACACTTTTTTGTTTCTTCCAATTCTGGAATACTTTTATTTAATAGTTATATAAAAATTGACTTAAGTGTTTTCATTTGTTTCTTATTCTTCAAGAAATTGTCTTTGAATTGGTTCCTATAGCAATTTAGAAATAAAAATCTTTAGGAATCTATATGTTAAATGCTCTTTTATGTTCTTTATAAAGACTAAGAGTGGAGGAAAGAGGCAAAGAAGATCACACAAAATGTTCAAATGCTTTATGAGCTCTAGCTTCAATTAGCAGGACCCTTTAGGAGCTGGTTTCCAATCACATAGTTCACTGTGTTGTCTTCCATGTTTTTTTTTTTCCTTCAGTTCTTCAGGTAACATAATTCATAGGATTCTAATAGCCACCAAACCAATATATCTTAACATTATTGACATAGTGAGGTATTAAAAAGCTTAATTTCTGAAATCAATCTGTTCAAATTCTTATATTTTCTTATACCCTTCATTAGAGGAGCTGGCTTGTGTCTCTATTACATGATAACTTTTCCATAACTGTTATAAAATGATAATTCATTTATTTTTTTTGTTTGAAAAATGAGATTTCTTTGAGATATACGTATTTATATATCTGTATCTCTCTATATATACAAACACATATTTATGGGTAATATAAATCTGTATAACTATAATCAAGATATTTAACTTTTTAAATTTTAGTTTATTTTGCTTTAAAATTGAGACATTAAAATTTCTTTTCATGGAATTATTATACAAGGGTGGTAAAGAATTTACTGATTCTTCTTTAATCCATGGTTGGAAATTGCTGAACTGTATGATGTCATGTCAACACAATAGCTCCATAAAGAATTGAGTCATGAGGGCTGGGGATGTGGCTCAAATGGTAGCATGCTCGCCTGGAATGCGTGAAGCCCTGGTTTGATCCTCAGCACCACATACAAACGAAGATGTTGTGTCCGCTTATAACTAAAAAATAAATATTAAAATTCTCTCTCTGTCTCTCTCTCTCTTTAAAAAAAAACGAGTCATGAAAGAATAACAAAACGTAGATATGTACATATGTTTGAACTTTTAAACCTGTTTAATGTTCAAGCCAACATACTGAATTAGTCTACTTAATCCATAAATATTGGAGGGTTCCAGTTTCAAGCATTTACTTATGAATGAGAACTATGCTGGTTACCCTTGAGCCTGAGCCCTAAAGTACAATCTTTTTGACACTTTCTGAATCCACGTAAGTCTGTGACACTTAAAATTTTGTTTGTTACTTATATGAATTTGTTATTCATTAAATGTTAGAACAATAATATTCCTATAAAAACCAATTTGTGCAACCTTTCAAAATTGTAAATGTGTAAAATCATCGAAGCAGAATGTGGACTTCACCTTTCTTTGCAGCCTAATTTTAATATGATATGTACTTAAGTTATATTCAAATGTATATTTGGTATTCTGCATAATTTTGAGGGCAATATAAGGCCTAGAATTTTTATAGTACTCTATTATGTTAGTAAGTATACAACCCTCTATGAGATCAACTCTATCAATATACATTAAATATCTCCCTGAGGTGTATTTTTTACATTTTATTGCTTTGTAATATAAGAGAAAGTGATCATATTATTCTACAAGCTAGTTTGCATTAAACATCAAGCTTATCCATTCCCCTGGGTACTGTTAAATATACTGTTGTAACAGCTGGGCTAATGGTTGAAAAGTCAAAATCTAAAACTGTAGTAGCTTTGTATTCATGAATGCATGAAATATTGTGTATTTGTGTATTCCCGGGACCAGAGATCTCTTTGCTTTGTGTAATTTGGGAAAATATCTTATTAACCTAGAAAGATCAGGCAAATTATTCCTCTGTGAAAAAGAAGGAAAGTCTGCAAAGCAAAATTGTAGGAAACATTGAAACAAGGAAAGTGTTGATTTAATGAAGTAAATCATAGTTTTCATATGAATAAGTAACTGCAACTTCTACTTGCTGTTGTTCTTGTTTGGAAGAACTGAAGTAAAAATATTACAACTACAGAGTTTTCATTATATTTTATATAATGTAGTTTCTAAAGTATTACACTCATAGTCTAAGGTTATTAACCAAATGGAATTGTCAAAGGGTGGCCATTTCTATTTTCTTTCTTTTTTTTTTTCCTTTTTGAAATCTGGCCATTCCATGGCCTAATTTAATAAGTTATCACACAACTGGAAACCATGATGCTTTGCTCTTTTAATAATTAGTTCCATGTGTAGCTTTAGAGATCCCTTAATTCTGAGACCCTCACTCACCCACTTAACTTCTCCTAATTCTTGCTTATTTTTAGTTATAGTCATACACTCTATAGCTCTACAATGTTGATAATTCTATTTCTGAAAATGCTTCCTTTTCTCCTAAAAAAATATTACTCCTCTTTAAGGATTGCTTCATGTTCATATTCACCGAACATGAATTATTCTTCTCCTACATGTATATGCTTGTATTAATGAAATAAACTGCTATGTGTTTATTTTCTTTATTAGACTCTTTACCCCCAGCACTGAGGGCAATTTCTCATTTCTCACATTTAAATTCTTGAGAAGTCTTTGTGGAAATGAAAATGATTTAAAAGAGTAGATGAAGTCCTTGACAAGACAATTAAATAACAAAGCATGTTTTGTTTTGTTAATGATAACTAATTATGCTTCAGATTATAGAAGCCTTCAAGATCAAGAAAAACAGGGAATTTTAGTACATTTTGTTTTTCTTCTGAAATTTAAGCCACAATTTACCTTAAAAGAAGGCTGAAATAAATATAGTATAAAAATAAATATAAATGTAAATTTCAATTTTAGATAGCACAATGATTTCCAAATCAGATAGGCCTATTACATGTTGCTTTTGCTATTTAATATAGTTTAGATTTATTCATAAGTGACCTGAAGTTGTTATTTGTTATTTACTTGCAGTTACTTGCAGTTTACCTACTTAAACCAGGATTGTAGCAAGTAAGTTTTAAATGAGATCAACAGTTTGACTAAACATCAGAGCAAATGAGTAGCTAATAGTCATACATAGGAATGCTCACCCATAAATTAAGCACAGATGGCTTTTCTAAATATCAGATTTATATTTCATTTGTGGAAAATATATACATTTTCATAGGAAATGGAAATTTCCACAGAGTGAAAAGAAATTCTTGCAAAAGGACCTAATCTAATGTGGTTAACAAGTTTAGAGAAGCTCCCTGGAGAGCCAACATTTAAGCTGAGACCTGGTATTTTCAATACTACTTAGCAATATCCAAATCTGGCTGAGGGATGAACTATACTCTCATTTTCTTCGTGGTTTAGTCATCTGGAAATGAGGAATAACTGATTGGGTTCATGAGTCACTAGAGAAGATGAGACCAAGGGGAATTTGGAGCGTGTTAACTTATGTTAGTTGATAGAAAGAAGGTGATAATGATTTAGCAAAGTGACAGGATCATGCATCCTGAAAAAGAGGATAGGTCTTCCCTATCATTCTGCCTTTGGTTAATTGTTTTCTGACAACAAATATGTATCCTCTTTATTAGTTTTTTATTACCCTAAATCAAATTAAGAATTTCAAAGTCTAATTTTCCACATTAGTTAAGATACAAAGAGAAGCACCTTGGGACAGATATCATGCATTATTTGAATTCTCCTATGTGAAGCATGCCTCAATAGAATCCATTTCAAATGCAGTATATACATACATGTGTGTTTTGTGTTTTTCCTGTTGAAGTATAATACTTAGTAATCAAGTACCTGTGTCTAGTTAATCTCAAGAGTATACATTTCTTTTTTTAAGAGAGAGAGAGGAGAGAGAGAGAGAGAGAGAGAATTTTTTAAATATTTTTTTTTCAGTTTTCGGTGGACACAACATCTTTATTTTATGTGGTGTTGAGGATCAAACCCAGCGCCCCGTGCATGCCAGATGCGCATTACCGCTTGAGCCATATCCCCAGCCCCTAATATACATTTTTTAGATTCATACAATAGCATAGAAGAAATTATTTTAAGTATGGTTTTGAAAGAAGGAGTTGTCCAGTTCTTTAGAAAAGTTAAAGAAGTTGTATAAACAGATAAAGAAACAAAAATATATTTATCCCCTTGATCATTATATTTGGAAAGAATGTAATCATATTCTTATTGATGAGTGTTATGGTTTAAATATTAGGTGTCCCCCAAAAGCTCATGTGTAAGACAATGCAAGAAAGTTTAGAGGTGAAGTGATTGGGTTATGAAAACATTAACCTAATCAGTGTGTTAATCCTCTGGTAGAGATTAACTGGGTGGTGACTGAGGGCAGGTAGGCTGTGTCTAGAAGAGGTGGGTCTTTGGTGGCATACCTTTGGGGTACATATTTTGCCTTCTGAGCTTAAATCTTCTCTGTGCTTCTTAGTGCCATGTTCCCATTGCTTCTCTTCTCCCACAATGGCCTGCCTCCCTTCAGGCTTGGAGCAAAGTAGTCTTCCATCTATGCACTGAGACTTCTGAACTTGTGAGGATCCAAATAAACTTTTTCTTCTCTAAAATTGTTGTTGTTAGATCTTGGTCACAGCAGTGAAAAAGCTCACTAAAGTAACAGGAGATTCAGTGACTAATACATGTATGTTCACCATTTAAATTTGATTTCTTAGATAGTAAGAGGATATTCCAAATGATGTAGTCCTAGTTTAATTATGGAAAAGCTAGAAGAAAAAAAATTGTTATTTAAAGATAAAAAATACATATAATAGATGATATGTTACACTTTTATAGTTGTAAGTGTAAGATAGTAGATTGATTATCCAATATGTGCATACCCTTTAGGGATGTTATTCCATTTAATTCTTAATAATATTTCTACTTCATATTATTATATCTGCCTTTTTAATATCAAGAGTAGAAGTGTTGGGGACTTAAGCAACTTAATCATAATTACACAGCTTCTAAATGTTAAAAATAAAATTTAAATTTAGGTAGTCTGACCCCAAGTCACAGACATCCATTAATCACCAAATTACCTTCTATCTAGATGGGAAGAAACCAAAATAACATCTGTGGCACTGGATTTGACACATTACTTAGCTGAAGATACCAATTTATAGATGCTGTTCAACCTTTGCACCTTCTTATTATTATGAACAGTAAAAGTTCAATTCTGCCAAGTGCAGTGGCTCACACCTGTAATCCCAGCAAGTTGAGAAGCTGAGCCAGAAGGATAAAAAGTTTAGGGCCAGCCTGGGGCAACTTAGCAACTTAGTGAGACCCTGTCTCAAAATAAAAAGGGCTGGATATAGTTTGACAGTCAAAGGACCTTGAGTTCAATCCCCAGTACCAAGAGAGAAAAAAAAAAAAAGATCTAATTTTTTCTTGCTCACAAAATAGCTGTATGAAGGGAAGGAAATCAGTATGCTAAATAGAAGGTAATAAAGTGAACTCTGTGTAGGTCCTGGGGCACCTTTGACAAGGTCTGGAACCATTATAATGTTGTTGGTGGGTGAGATAAGGAGGAAGATGTGCTCCTGGCACCTATGCTTAGAACTCAGGGAGGCACTCAGCATCCCACATTGCATAGCACAGCCCATGACAAGAAATAACCTACTCAAAGTATCAGAGGTACTGAGATTGAAAAACTGGGTTGAAGTCTTTGTATGCATCCTGCACAAAAATAAGGAGTAGCTTTTTTTTGTCTTGTTTATTTATTTTGAATTTTTGTTGGGTTGAAATATCAATTGCTACCAGTCTTATGGCCTTCTAGGATACTGTTGTCTTCTAGAAAAGACATCTTATTTTTTGAAGACCTTTATACTTGCAATTGGATTTTAAAACATGTGCAAGTTAAAGAAATGTTTTACATGTTAAAATTGCACACGGTTTATTCCTTAAGGCAGAAATGTCTCCCTCATTCACTACCTGACAAAGCCACTTATTGTTTCTCATAAGATTTCCTGATCCTTGAGACACAAAGGGATGCTTGAGTGCTTCCTTTGAATTAGAAGATTTTTAAGAGTGTGTGCAGGACAAGTAATGAAGTTAGAAAGTCATTTAAATCTAAAAGGAACTCTATTAATGAAGTTTATGTAGAAGGAAAATGGTTTAGAAGATACTATTCTTTAGAAAAATTGGTTTCATCATCTCTAAAAAGTAGATACAGATACATACAATTTAACGTTGCCTTCCAAATATGTATAGTTCATATAATTTTAATGTATCAAATTTAACAAACACTTCTTTAGCTCCCAGTGTTTACAAGTAGTCCACAGATACACATTTCTCAACTTCTTCAAATGGCAAGATGTTTGGCAGCAAATAGAATTGATTATGTGAATGTTAATATAAATCTGTAAGTAGAGACATAATTCTTTTTAAGTTGTAATTATATTGATATTCATATAAAAGATTTTTTCTATCACAATTTATATTATGTACTGAATTAAAAAGTTAAAAGTCAAGTAAACTCAAGTACAGGCTTCTGATAGTTGTGAGGCCCTGAACTTTTGGCCTCTACCTTGTCTTACAGCATGTTCCCTCTCTCCTCTTTCCCTTTCACTGCAACCCCCTCCACCATCCCACTCCACTATTGTCTGACATATTGATTGCTACTCCTTTCTGTCCAGCATTACAAACCTCTCTTGAGGAAAATGAGAACAAGGAGACTGATTGCCTTCTTGGAATTTAGGGTGAGGATAAAATGCAAGAAGACCATTATATGTCTGAATGAATTATCTTGCCCCAGCTGATGTAGTTACAGGTATAGCAGAGTTGCTCGATTTTTTTTAAATGATCAGTTTATAGATTTTTTTTCCTCTACTGACAAAAAACACATACCTTGCATGTCATACAAATATTGGGTAATATCCCAAAACACATAACAAAGCCGTACATATGCATTTCAAAAAGCATGCAGTGTAAAATATGAAGATGTGAGGAACTGATCTGGTAGATTTTAGGGTTGCCATTTTAGGCGTCCTTAGGTAACTACCTAGACATCATATTACACAGGGATGATGCAGTCATCTGGAAATATGAAAAGAAAATGATGATTGTCCTGAAAATCTGCCAGACATGTGAGGAGAAGTGCTAAGAGACTGTGGCCTCAAGACTAGACCTCACCAGGATGCACTGGCCCTCATTCCACCGTGAGAAGCTAGTTGGTGGGAGGAAAGGCTGTTGTTCAGGAAGAATGGATCCAGGAGTAAATCCTCCAGGGAATCACAGACATCTAAATCAGCTGGATTGTTGCTGGGTGCAAAGTATCAGGAGCCATCATTCCTACTAATTCATTGTCATTGCTTCTTGACAAAGCAGTTTAGGAACCAACATACTTTCAGTTTACTGGGATATGCCTAAAATTTGTCTGAGCAATATGAGATGAGAGTGCTTGGTAGATGATATAAACCAACCCACAATTTTGTGTTTTGGGACAATAGCTTTCAGAGTGTGCAGTTATAGGCTTTAGGAAAAGAGCACATGACTGACAGGTGAGTCAAACAGACCTCAGTGTGAGGCAAAATGAGCCCTCTGTCACTCACAGAGATCTGGTCATAGTCTCGGGATAGGTTCTGAGGTTTATTTCTAGAAGCCCTCAATACTAAGATATTAGAGTAGGCAGAAGACCATCCAAATGAGGGCTAAGCACTCCACATGCAGCCAGGAGGCAAGACTTTTTCAGATACTTCACAGTTTGGGTATGGGCTTCACCTTAAAGGTCCTGACAGAGCATGCAGACTCTCACCTGAGAGAAAGTAGTGTCTGGAATGGAGAAGGGAGTAGCTTTCAGAATATATCAAATGGAGCTGCTCAGGAAAAGAACAACACAACATGGTATTGCTGCCACTTCAACGGAGCGGGCCATTTGAGTTGTTACCATCAACTCCTGTGGTTGGTCCATTGGCCATGAAGAGGCCTGGGCCTCACCTTGGTGAGGGGGAGGACCTGATGCCTTTGTCTGGAGCTCTGATTATATTGTAGGCTCTGGCTCCCAACAGGAATGGAGGGGCAGGAGTTTGGATGCAAGTGCTTTTTGGAAATGTTAGTCTTTCTTGGGAACAGTCTCATCCAAAATGTGTATTAATATGAGGTACTAAGGAAGACAGAGCCAGTGGTAGTACGATGCCCCAATAGGGAGAGTTGTGATTACAACACAAGGCATGTTGTGTTTGGTTGTGGGCTTGTGTTTCTGTTTTAGATTAATCTGTATTGATCTGTAGTGAGGCTGTAATGAAGCATGTGGCCTGTGCACGGGACAATTCCCTGAAGCATGTCTTCTTTTGTCAATGTATCATACCACTTCAAAGAGCCTTTATAGTTCTTCTCCATCATATTGATTGCTTCCTTAAAAATAAAAATCCTGTGATGCAGCTGGACAGTTGAGAATTTTAATAATCCTTGCTTGATAGTTTCTGATTTTTGTCAAATATGGAATTTGGGCTTTTTAAAAATGTTGGTAAGGATGGTGACCCTGTTACTTTATTTTCCATATGAGATATCTAACACAGTGCTTGTCTAGTCATGTGATCAAATCACCCTTGTTTTTTTTTTTTTTTTTTTAATCAATCTGTTATTTGTACCAGTCAGAATTCTTATCATTACCTGGGAACAATTATTAATTGTGTGATATCAGAAAACGGTAGTAGAGTGGAAATCCGTGGTCTTCTAATCCTAATTCTGTATGAATTTTTGTGGGAGTAGAACAATGATAATTATTAACTTATTTATTTGTAAACTAAAAACCCCATAAAGGATCTGTGGACCAAACTGTTGGTGTTTGAAAGGGAACTTCTTCCAGTATCAGACTAAAGTGAAAGAAAACTGGGTCTTGTTTCTGAACTCACTTTGAGTAATGTCGTATAATCTATCATACACTATAAATTGATTGCATGAAAATATATTGTGAATCAAAACTAAGGACTTTCCTTAATATTGCCAACAAGTGGGGAATGATTTTGATGATTCTATACATGTTCACATTTACTTTTATAGAAAAACAATGAAACAGTGAGCCTAGATACCACTCCTGTGCATTTAGAAAGTAAATCTATATCTTCTTCAAGAGTCCATTAATTTAATATGGCATTTACTATCAGTACCTTAATATTATAAGCTAATTAGAACTATCTGGGGAATTTTATTATAGAACTAAAGAATATCTGACCCTCTAATTCATGGAA
Organism: Ictidomys tridecemlineatus; assembly: GCF_052094955.1. Classification (NCBI taxonomy): domain Eukaryota; kingdom Metazoa; phylum Chordata; class Mammalia; order Rodentia; family Sciuridae; genus Ictidomys; species Ictidomys tridecemlineatus. The sequence continues at coordinate 22,935,023 of NC_135488.1, read as the reverse complement.
TTATTTTTCTAATAATGCCTTCAAATTTATATGAATAGCAGTTATTAAGTGTGTGATAATCATTGAATTGGAGAAATCATTTTATTATATTTTAAAACATGTATTCATTGAATAGAATAATAACATTTTCTCTTAAAAAATGAATGATATAATATTAAAGTTGAGGTAACTTAAACCACTTTCTCTTTTTTTTAGTAATATAATTTTTAAAAACAATTCTGAATTCTGTATCATATCTGTTCTTCCATTTACTCAACTCTTCTGAGGTAGCAATATGAGGCATTAAAAAGTGTGCTTCTCATCTTAATTTATATCCCTGGTTTTCTCCTGTCTATGATTGGGTTTCAGAATCTTCATTAAAAAAAAAAAAACTTTTGAATTAACTGGACCATTCATGTGCATTAAGATCCACAGAGAAGTGCTATATTTTTGAAGCTGAGGTTGTTAGTGATAATGGTGATGTTTTATTGGTGTAAAAGTTAAAATTAAATGCCTATCTGAATTTCTTTCCCATCGAGAATGACATGTTTTTTTTTTTTTTTGTAAATTTTCACCCAATTAAGAATGAGATATTTCTTCTTATGCCTACACATTTTATAATTATTGCACAGCATTGATCTGTAATAACCAAGGAAAGACATTAGTATGACTTTGTTGTTTATGGAACAGCTGTCCCACTGGTCCTAAACCATGGCATGTGAGGTTAAATAACACTCCTTCCTCAAGGAAGGATACACTGATTTGCATGGAGGCTTAAGACATCTTTCTGGCAGTAGAGAAGATATGACTTCTGTTCACAGTTGGGGTTTGGAAATATACAAACATATCTACTGGATGTGGTCTTGAGATACTGTGAAAATAAAAGCAAGATTACAGATGGCAAAATTTTATCATAAAATACAGAGTCTAACATAGTCTGCAGGGTGGTTTAGCAGTGTGAAGAGATAGATACAGTGACCCAGATAGGTATGCTTGAGCAAGGAAAAAAAATTATACACTTTCTGGGTGTGAGTCCAAGTAATACCCTACTTAATTATACACAGTGCTGTTTTCCTTTCAGAGGGGCTTTTATGGCACTTGCTGGGTTGACAACAGTATTTGACCATGTTGGCAGAGATCTGCACTTGAGTGGATCCAGGATCTGAAATAGAGCTCCATGGGCCAGTGGTAGAGTCCTAGCAGGGTTAGAAGAGGAGAATGGCAGCGTAAGCATCTTTACACTGATGGTAATGTCAGCCCAGGAAGAACATGTACAGTGATTCTTGGACTTGAGGCTGGCTGAGCATGATCATCACGTATGTAGTATGCCAAAGTAATGGGCTAAGGGAAATATACAAGAGACTTGCATCTCTAACCTCTGGAGAGACATGACTCTTTGGCATTCCAGTGTAGACTGATGCTTTATGGAAAGAGAACTTTCAGGTGCTCACAGTCAAACCTCTCCAGTGTTGTAAACATCAAATATATATTAAAAGAATAAACCCAATCACACCAAGACTTACTTACTTACACATGCTCAGCATTGCACTGTATTTTATCAATATTTTATTTTCTGGTATTTCTTTTTCCCACTGCTGAGAGACAAAACCCAGGTCCTCACAAATGCTAGGCAAACACCACAGCACTAAGCTATATTCCCAGACCTTATTTTGGCATTTTTTAAAAGGCAGGCCATCAGATTGCATGGAGAAATTAATTAGAACAGAAAACATAAGCATGCTACTGCTATTATAATTTCATTTCAGTTATTATAGCCAACACTTATTTTAACCTTTACTTTTATTATTTCACTTTATCCTCTCTGAGCCTTTGAGAAAGTTTTTTGTTATTATTATTGTCTGTTTGTTTCTGTGTTATTTTAATTTTATAACTAAGGAAGCTAAGGCAGATTGAAGTCAGTAATTTGCCCCAAATACTACATTTGTCAACTGATACCCACATAGCATGTGCTAAGGCACAGCATTAATTATGCCCACTACTAGGAGAAATATGCTATGGCAGAACATGTTGTCTATCAAGCAAATGGAAAATTACTTTGACTTTTATTAAAAAATAAACTGTGCTCCTTGACTGCATGTAAGCAATTTATTTAAATCAAGATTATATTTGAATTTCCTTGCAGAAGAATGTTGGCACAAGAATTACAGTGACACTAATTAACACGATTTGTTGTTCGTGGCTTCTGTTAGCAGTGGACTGGTGGGTGACATGATATCCTGTAATGAGTGGAAAGATTGAAAACACTGAGGAAATTTTTGTTCTTTAAAAGGAATATTATGTTTTTGTTGTTTTTGGAGTAAATACTTTATTTATCATTGCAGTATTTTATAATTAAAGACCGAATGAGATACAGTTTTTTATTTGTTATCATATTGACAAAAACTCCTTTAATGGTTTCAATACAGCAATTGATAAATGTTTGACTTTCTACTAAGGTGAAAGTCATATTTTGATAAATATTTGCACAGCTTATTTTGAAATCATGGAAGGGCAGTATTATTTATACTTGCAATGCATCCAGAACAGGTGTTGGTTATTCTATCTAGATGAAGTTGGAGGAACTTCTCTGATGATGTGCTTTTAGACTGTCCTTGGCTCTGTCCACTTCAACATTTTAATGAATAATATAGTGAGGGTATTGATTGAAAATTTATCAAATTTGTAGATCCAGGAACATTCCCTTACACAGGAATTTATATACACTGAGGCAATATTTTAGGCCATATAATATAGCAGAGAATAAGACTTTAAAAATCATTGCCTACATAGATATTTACATTAAAATGCGGGGAGAGAAGGATATACCAAAAAAAAAACCTATATATACTACATTTGTGATAAATACCGTGCAAAAAACCAAGGAAGTGGGATAGATTGTGCTAAGGGTTTAAAATTTAAAGATAGTAAGTTGTTGGCATGTGACAAGGACTTCTCATTTGTAAGGGAGGATTTTACTCAGATATATGGGGGAAGAGCAGAAGGAACAAGTACAAGGCCTTAGGCAAGAAGCATCATGTGCCAGAGCTAACTAAAGGAAGAAACAGTGAGATATGAGATCCAGAGAGGTACAGATGGGACTGGATTTTTTCAAACCTAGCAAATCACATGGACTTGTTGGCTTTACTTCTGAATGTACAGAGGAGAGATGTTGCATGACTTGACTGGTTTATTAGAGGGTGTGATTCTAGCTGGCAACTAGAAAACAGGTTGCAGGAGCAATGTCTTTTGGGAGCAGAAAAGAGCAAGTTTAATAATGCAGCCAAGAGGTAATGGTAACAGTAATAATGCTGAAATTCTGGAAGGTTTTTTATTATTAAGATGAAATTTACTTACAGTGAAATGCACAAATCTTAATTGTATAACTTGGTAATTATAATTGCTTAATTGTTCAAGTGTATACAGTCAGGCAAACAACTATGCAGTTAAGGTACAGATGATATGATCACCTTGCTTGCAGAGTCTTCTCCTTCCCCCTTTTTTTTGTCAGTTCACATGCCAGTACCTCTCAGCATCATGTTTTTTAAAAGCATGTATTACCCACATAAATACAATTATCCTATCCTAGACAAAGGTGCCATAAACTTACATTGAAGAAAAGATGGCCTCTTCAACAATGGTGCTGGAAAACTGGAAATCCATATGAAAGAGAATGAACCTATATTTCTCACCTTGAACAAAACTCAATTCTAAGTGGATCAAGGACCTAGGCATTAGACCAGAGACACTGCACTTACTAGAAGAAAATGTAGGCCCAATTCTCCAACATTGTTGTCATAGGAACTGACTATCTCAGTAAGACTTGTAAAGCACAAAAAGTAAAATCAAGAATCAATATATGGGATTGCATCCAACTGAAAAGCATCTTCACAACAAAGGAAACAATCAAGAATGTGAACAAAGATCCTACAGATTGGGAGAAAATCTTCACCACCATTGCCCCAGATTAGGCATTAATTTCCAGGATATACATAGAACTCAAAAAACATAACACCATAAAAATAAATAACCCAATCAATAAATGGGCAAAGGAACTGAAAAAACACTCATTTTAATGAATAATATAGTGAGGGTATTGATGGAAAATTCATCAAATTTGTAGATCCAGGAACATTCCTTTACACAGGAATTTATATACACAGGAATTTATATACTTTACAGAAAAAGAAATATGAATCATCAAAAAATAGATGAAAAAATGGTCAACAGCTAAAAATTAGAGACATGCAAATTAAAACTACAGTGAAATTCCATCTCTCTCCAGTCAGAAAGGCAATTATCAAGAATGCAAGTAGCAAGAAGTATTGGCAAGGATGTGGAGAGAAAAGTATGAGAATACATTGTTGGTGGGTCTGCACATTGGTGAAACTACTATAGAAAGCAGTATGGAGATTCCTTAGAAAACTTGGAAAGGAACCAACATGTGGCCCAGTTATCCCACTTCTCAGTATATACCCAAAGGACTTAAAATCAGTGTACTACAGTGACAACAGCCACATCCATGTTTATAGTGGCTCAATTCACAATAGTCAAGTTATGGAAACAACCCAGATGTCCTTCAATAGATGAATGGATGAAGAAAATGTACATGTACATGATGGCATATTACTCATCATAAAGAATAATGAAATAATGGCATGTGCCAGCAAATGGGTGAAATTGGAGAATACAATTCTAAGTGAATTAAGTCAATTCCAACAAACAAAGAAACAAACAAACACTGAATGTTCTTTCTGATTTGTGGATATGAACTAAAATCAAGGGAGGCTGGGGAGGGGAATAATAAACATTCATTGGATTAGACAAAGGAAATGAAGGAAAGGGAGGGGTAGAGGTATAGGAAAGACAATAGAATTAATTGCTTTGTATTTGAATATGCAGCCAGGGTAACTCTGCATCATGTACAAACACAAGAGTGGGATCCTAAATAGAATAAGTCATACTCTATGTATGTATAATTTGCTAAAATAAATTCTACTGTCATGTATAACTAAAAAGATGAAATTAAAAAATAAAAAAGAAAGGCATGTATTTTGTATTGGGAACTAATAGTTCCATCTTTTTATTTTGGAGTAGTGTACAATTGAATAAATATATCACAATTTTTTATACCTGCTCCTGCTTTTGGATATTTAGCTTATTCATAGATTCTATTTATTGTGAATAAAGCTGCTAAAACACTCATATTAATTGATACAGAATTGCTTTAATATATGAGGAATTATTTTTATTTGCAGATTTGCTTCAGTAATTGCTAATGTAAATGATATTGATGAGAAACGTGTAAATGTAGGTCATTTTGCTCTATTTTACCTCATTGTATATTTGAAGAGAACTTTTTGTCTGTTTAGAAAGATAGCATACAACTATTCGCATAGCATTTTTGCAGACTATCCAATCAATTATGGGATATTTTCTTAGGAATTTTTCTTTATTATTATAGTAATATTTAATATCAGGTTATCGTCCTAACAGATTTTTAAGTATGTAGTATTACTGTTGACTATGGGTAAGATGTACAGCAGAGCTCTAGAATGTGTTCATCTCCCATGACTATATCTTTATGCATGTTTTTCTCTTTCCATCCCCTAGCAACTATCATTGTGCTCTTATTTTATGAATTCAACTACATTTTAGATACCTCATATAAGTAAAGTCATGCAGTATTTGTCTTTCTGTGACTGGGTTATTCACAGAGCACACTTCAGTGTATATAGCATGTTTTTCCATGCATCTGTCAATGAGCATCTAGATTTGGCTACTGTGAGGAGTGCTGCAATGAGCACACAGGTACTAACACCTCTTTGGCCCATCATTGGTGAGCTCCTAGATCTGCCAGTGGAAGTTGGTATTGGCAGTTTTGTTGATCTCATTGAGGTCCAACCAGACCTGCTTTTTGCCACAGTGGACTCCTCTGAAGCCTGAGTTTACTCATGACTATAGCCACAGTAGTGAAATGAAAGATAAATTTTAACTTTTGTAATGGAATTAAGAGTGATTTTACCCGCCACAAATATAATTGCACAAAATTTTTTTATTCGTGTTTACCAATAAGTTTTATAGTTTTTTTTATGATATCATGTTTCTGTTTTAGTGTTCTTTCATTTCAATTTGAAACACACCCTTCACCACTTCTTACAAGGCAGGTCCAGGAGTGATAAACACCCTGAGCTTTACTTTGGGAAAATCTTTATCTCCCTTTTATTTATTTATTTTTGGTACTAAGGATTGAACCCAGGGGTGTTTAATTACTGAGCTCCAGTCCCAGTCTTTTTTTTTTAAATTTATTTAAAGAAAGGGTTTCATTGAGTTGCTAAATGCCTTGCTCAGTTGCAAAGGCTGGCTTTGAACTCACGACCCTCCTGTCTCAGCCTCCTGAGCTGCTGGGATTATAGGTATGTGCCACCATGCCCAGCTCCCTGTTATTTTTAAAGAAAATATGTTTTCAGGTACAGTTTTCTTGGTTGGCAGAGTTGGAAGCTCTTGACCTCCTTTTCCCTACTAATGTACCAATTCAGTAAAAATGAGAGCCAGGGGAAATGAACAATCAGGCAATGATGCTCCAAACAAGATAAATCTTCAGAAATCAATCCTGATGAAATAGCCGAGTTTCTGATGAAAGGATGTATCAAATCTCTTTATCCTTGTGGTGAGTCTGGTTTGGGGTACTTCCAGAATACAAGAAAGTTGCAATTAGTTTCTTATTTTGCACAAAGGAAATTATTTTATGAATTGTTGCTGAATTGTTATCAAGGATATCCCACTCTGCCACATTGCTGATATCACTCTGCTAAAATATTTTTGCATGATTACTTTTATAGGCATGTTTCCCTCCTTAGGTAAATATTAGGAATGTAACTACTGGCATAATTTTTAGGTCTATATTTAGCATTTTATGGAGATTTCAGTTTTTCAAATGTTTTAAAATTTATACTCTCACCAGCAATGTATAAGATTTCCAGTGCTTTGCTTTATTGCTAATATATTGATTTATCAGGTTTTTTTTTAATTTCAGTAATTGCTGTGTATCTAGAGTAAAATTTCATTGGGATTTTAATTAGCATTTTTTAGATACATTTTTATGGAAGTTGAATAAGATTTCTTGGTGATTAAATGTTGTTTTGAGTGAAAGGGTAGAGTAAAAGATTATTCTAAGGTTTTTGGCATTATTAAATAATCACATTATCCATTAGCTGATATGAGGGTGACTGAAATATGAGGACAGGGACAGGAGAAGGAATATAAGAAATCCTGGGCAGGATATGTTAAGTTGACATGGCCTACTATATAAGTTGAAATGGAGATGCCAAATAGAGAGCTGTAAGTTCATCAGAGGAAATATGTTTGAATATTACCATTACATAGATCATATCAAATTCATGCGATTTTGGTGAGATCAATAAGGGAATAAATGCAAGTAGTTCCCAAATACTAAGCCCTAGAATTTTCCATTTCTGGATCCATTAAACAAAACCAGAAAAAGACTTTGAGATAAAGCTGCCAGAGGGAAAGAAGGAAAAATGAAAACGTGACACTCTTGAATCCAAGAAAGGAGAACGTTGAATAGTAAGGAATTGAAGGTCTATGCCCAATGTTGCCAAAAGGGATGATTTTTTGCAGATAAAATAGACCCTTAGGGATACAGAGACTGAGATGCTTGAAACTGTAATTTTATGTGATTTAGTTACTAGCAATGTGAAGGTCTGGAGTAAGACTATTGAGACTGTGGCTGTATTGTGATACAGAAGACACAAGATACAGAAAGGAATTTCAGAGATAAAAAGATCAGTGTAAGGAAAAAAAAATCATACACATGTGGGAAAAGTTTTAAAAAATTAAATATGCATACACACAAATGATTACATATAAAATTCAGGTGTGTGTGTGTGTGTGACACCTGGACCAATAAACTAAGTCTGTCAACATGTCATTTAACAAGAAAAGTTCTAGAGCTTATATATTCAAAATTTATATATTTATGTACTGGGTTGAGTTTTCTGCAAATTTACTTAAGGTTTGTGCATTAAATTCTCAATAATAATTTCTGATAAAGTTCCTCAAAAATTTAAAATAATTACTCTCTATTGTTTTAAAGCAGGTAAAATAAGGAGGACTGCTTCTCCTTACTAGCATGGTTAAACTACATCTTAACTCTCATGTTCCTTTACATATACTATAAAGTGTTGTCAGAGGAAGTGAGGATAGGTTTATGAGAGAATTTTAAACCATATCATGGGATTGTAGTGTTGCCAAATAGATATTTTCATATATTTCTATTAAGAAAGATAAACAAATGAGTGGTAATTAATATTTTTCCTTGAGTAGTGGTGACAAGAAACTGTAGAGGTACTCATTCTTGGCAGGCATAAAAATTTTATATTTTAGTAACCAATAGCAGTGCTTTAGCAATGTAATCCATGAAAATTTTTTTGAAAATGTGTAAACTAGAGTTAAGTTTATGATGAAAATTTATCATATTTTATGGATTCTAAGATACTGTTGATTATAAGATACGTCATGGTTTTAGTAGCAGGCTACAATTATAAATGTGGCATGCCTATACTTCTAATATCAATCCTGATTTTAGAAATGTTAAAGCATACCATAGGTTTGGGGATTAAATTGATAATATATTCTAATTAAAAAATCTAGTCCCTCAAGTTGTTTTTAATAATGTTGGTGTCTTAGTGGACCATGTATCTTTCAACTATCTTCAGTCTACATAAAAAATACTTTTAGAAATAGACCTTTTACTGAGGATCAATTTTTTTTAAAAAAAGTCACATTTTTATTACATTTTGAAGAATAGCTATGCATTTTCCCAAATAACTTTTCAAAGCATGGAGTTTAGCTGTTTGAGATCAATAAACCAATTGTTACTGGGCTGATAACAATTTTCCAGGCAAAATGTTAGGCTACATCTGTTGAACCAATGGCCATTTCTTTTGACTATTAGTAACAATATAGAGACTATATAAAGAAAATGTCAGAAATATCATATAATACTGCTATTCCATCTGGGTACCTTTAGCAGTTTGCACTAAGTCCCTCTGGATGTATTATAACGTAGCCCCATGCACTTCTTGTACCTTCTGGTTTATGGATGGGTTTTGTCTGCACATTCTATCTTTATTATTAAGATATCTTACTTGAGGTCATGTTAGACTGTCATGGGAATTGCATGCCTCTACAAAGTTTGTATAATATTGATTAATGAGACATTATATAGTAGCTTATGTGGTAATAATACTTTATAATTTAAAAATAGCTTGAATTGAAGATGTTTTGTTTTTAATTTAAGTTCTCTCATGAAGGATTTAAATATTTGGTTGTGATCTAATAATCTAAATATTTGATTGTGAAAATACTGCTGAGTGAACACTGTTTTTGTGTGATTATCCAGTGAAGGTTGGCCTTGAACCTTAAGTGAATTCAGTGGAGAGTAAAGAAGTAGCTCTTCAGGAAGCAACTTTGAAGCAGCTTTTCTTAACATCAAAACCTTGCATCATGTAAGCTTGATAATTTTCTAATTGCTGAATACTAGCTACTTGTAATCATGGCAGTTATATAACCAGACTAAAGAAAAATGGTAAAGGTCCACGTATTATTTCACCTTACTTAATTAGTACTGTTTGATATGAATGAATCATAAAAGATAATTTAAAAAGCACAAAGTAGGATTCTAGATACACATTTCCATAGATAATTTTGAAAGCATTTTAAGGTTAATTTTATAATTATTTATAGGAGAAAATGGGGGAAGGGTTTACAAAAACTCTGTTTATTTCTTAGAGTAATTAGGTATGAAATGCTTTTTTTAGAATTAGAATTTTTATTTCTAATCCTTTGCCTCTGGACCATGATAAAGAAGAGGGTGGAGACACGGTTTGGTTGAATATGTTGCTTTTTTCAATACCAAATTGGAAGTGAATTTACCTTTGGATAAGGGAGAAAAAATAATTCATAGAAAAATTCAATAGGCAGGTGATGTGGAAGACCTAATAGTGTGATTATTCACCTTATTAGGATTATTGGATGAAGTTCAGAGGTGCTCCTTTACTGATGTCTAAGCAAGAGACAAAGCAGTCCCTTCTAGGTGATGTATGAGAGGAGATGTATGGTATCATTTCAATGCTTTGGACTATCTGGAAAGCAAGTATCAGGGCAGAGTGGTCAACACAGATCCACTTATTTTATTTTGCAGCAAGATAGAAAGTTAACCTTAACATCTTCCTATGTTCTACTCTGTCCTTATTTTAGTAGCCTCAGTATAATTCCATGTTGGCATCAGCCCCCTTCCAGTTTATATTGCATTGCCATGTAAAGCTGCCATTATGGAATATACACTGTCCTAAATCCCATTTGGTCTCTATATAAGAGTTCTTAAAACTATCAGAATGAAATGGCCATGCCTTAAGTGTTCTAAAACACTAAAGCAGTATGCATCTCTTTCTCCACAAGATACAGCTCTGTAGGTAGCTGCAGATTTTTTTTTTCAGCTAAGGTCTTTGTAGGGTCAGAATATTTTCTTTCCCTTCTTATTTTCTAGAGGTTTAAACTGAACCCTGGGGAGAAGACAGGATGCAATCATAGGAAGAGATTCCTGTAACAGGGATAGAAGGTTCAAACATATTTTCTTTCAGGGCTCTTTCTATAGAACTGATACTTTCATTTATTTATATCCAGTCTTAATTAAAAAATGATGAAGTGTGGCTGAAACATGCACACATTGCTGTGACATAAAGTGAATCTAAACATCACAAAAGGAAACTAAAGTGAAGGTAAGCATGAATTTAAAAAACAGAAAAAAGTACTCTGTAAAGTAAGTGTTGGATGTTTGTAAATGTTATCTTTAAGTTTTCTAGCCTCTAAAGAAAAGAGAAAACAAATACAATATTTGAAGTAGACATGATGTTAATGCTAACTAATTGCTCAGGAGGAAAAAAAAACAAGTTATGTATTCCAACTCCAGATAGATATGTTGTTCTCTCAGGAAGCACTTTGATGAGGTTAACAACACCCTTAACAACTCCTCTCCAGTGGATATAATACAAATTTTATGGACATTTTTCTTGTTATATGCATTCAATGTGAGCCTGTATGTGACAGCGATATGGAAATCAGGCAAAAGCACTTCTCTAAGTGTCTGAAAACAGTGAAGTTTATGATCATCAGATCTTGTTCCTAAGATAAAAAAAAATAAAATTAGAATACCTAGAGTAGAAACTGACATAACTTTTCCTATCCAGGTCCGAGTAAATGTTTTTGGTTTCTCTGGTCATATGATCTCTATCATAGCCACTCAGTTCTGCCTCTGTAGCATGGAAAGAGTTGTTGATAATGTGTACATGGATGGGCGTCACTGCTAGCAATAAAGCTTTAATTAGAAATCAGGTGATTAGATGGATTTGATTTATGAGCTACAGTTTCCCAACTAATGATCTAGAGAAATAGGACTTTATTAACTTCAAAGAGTCTTCTGTTTAGGTAACTTCTCAGACCAAAAATATTGATAAACACTTGCTAGCAAAGATCAGCAATGAAAGTATATCTTTCATGTTGAGGGCCTGAAAGAGGAAAACTATTATTACAATATAAGGATAATATATGACATAGTCTACCAACCAGAAGGTGGTTGTTTTAGTCAACTTTTTTTTTTCTGCTGTTACCAAAAGATCTGACCAGAGCAATTTGAGGAGAAGTTTATTTGGGGGCTCACAGTTTCAGAGGCCATAGTCCATAGACAGACTGCTGCATTGAGACAAGGCAAACATCATGGCAGAAGAGTGTGGTGGAAAAAAAAGCTAATCGAGATATCACCCCAGGAAGAAAAGAGAGACTCAGCTCAGCTCACCTACTATACACCCAAATTGTACACCCCTAATGACCCACCTCCTCCAGCCATACCCTACCAGCCTAAAGTTACCACTTGTCATTGGGGTATCCTTGTAATTGGGTCAATTCACTGATTGGGCTTCTCAGGGACACCTAATATCTGAACCATAACTGTAGTTACCATCTTCATTTAAAAAGCATAGAACTATAGAGCTATTTCACCTCTGAATAAAGAAGTTTGAGCAAATATAATCAATCAGCGTCAGCATTCTCCACCCCTAATTTCTTCATACCACTGCAAAGCAAATGTATGTTCATATGTAGGTCATGGAAAGTATAAAAATAAATCGTGAGAACTGAGAGGAATCTCTCCCCTGCCACATCTATGAACTTGCGTCAATTACCTTCCTATCTTTAACTTAAGATCCTTATCTGGGAATGTGGGCATAATAATTCATTTCTTCCTCACACAGTTGCTGTTAGCCATAATGCTTGGCCACTTTCTGAATGATTCATATGTGTCATTAGGTTGTAATTTGGACCCTGGAGAATATGCCAGAACTCTCAAATTTGGGACTATATCCAAAAGTAGAAGTATTTGTTTTGTCCTGAGAAACATGAATTGTGTAAGCATCTTAGATGCAAAAGTAAAAAAAAAAATGGAGGCTTTACATAGGAAAAAAAAAGATTTTAGAGAAAAGGAAAAGAAGATCTGGTTGCCTTAGGACTACAGAATTGAGTGGAAATAATGGACCACGTGCCATATGGTCTCAAGCACATCCAGTCACCAACCAGGCTTTGCTGTTATGCACACTCCAGCTTCCCCATTGCTTTCCTTTTACTGTGCCCAGAAGAAATAGAAATCCTTTCTGGTCCCATGTCTATATCTTTCTTTTTTCTTTTCTATACCTGATCCACTTCATTTTTTAAAAACTATTACCTGCATCACTCTTATTAGGATATCAGAAGGAATATCTTAGAGAGTATGGAAATCAAGCAGTGTATAGGAGTTCTGTGATTAAAAAAAAAACAACTCTGATTAATCAAGCATAGAAATGCCAAGACAAATAAGCAAAAGGCCAGATGTCATTTTCCTTTAATATATTATTCTGGAGTTTCAGTCTCTTAGATAGGAGTATACTGTATAGCATTCTCAAACTTGCTATAAAAATATACTTAAAATTAGTGGCAGTCATGTCACTTAGCTATTTACCATATTGTTTTCATAGACCACCCTTTGGGAAACACTGCCATTGTCCTTCTAGATATATAAGAGAACTTATAATATTCAGATGAACATACCTACTTTACAACATTACTGGATCATAATAGTATGAAGACGTGTGGCTAAGACTTTTTGAATACATATATCCAACATCACTTAATACTCACAAAAATTGAAGTGGATTGTTTTATCCCTACTCTGAAAGGATGAGGATGAGATATAGAGGGGCTAAATAATTTGCTGAAGTTCACATAGCTACCAAATGAGAAAACCAGCACTCTTGGTCCTTCCTCTTAGCTTCTGGACCCCACTCTTGAATTAATGCAGTTAAAGTTGAAAGACATCTGCTCCACATACATCTAAATTAATTTGAACATGGAAAAATGTTTTTTTAGTACAGTAAGTCAGTACAAACATGAATTGAGTATTGTATTTCTCTAACTTTTAAGTATAAAACCTTAACCAAAGTAGAAAAGCATTATTATTTTTTTTTATTTTCTCTTTGTCAGACATATATCTGGTTAATGCAGTAGATTCACAAAATTTTAAAAATTTAAGAGTCCCTGAAATATTGTTACTTTAAAATTTGGAATGTTATGTAGTTTGATGAGGATGTTTCTAAAGACACTGATACTCATGAACCCATTAAGACACTGCTTCCTTATGTCAGTCCCTGAAGGTACTGATTAGCCCCCAAATGCTCCCTATTAAAAGCAATTGAAAATCAATAAAAGCTACGCATAATTTAATGTTCCTGAAACTTTCCCTTCAAGGTGATAGAAATTGAACAGGGTTTAGAGAAATAGATATGCCTAAACTCCCTCTGCACCCACATCTCTTCTCTACTTGTTTTGGAGTCTTGTTTATTGTTTTGCCCCTAGAGATACAAACTTCTATAATTTTTTAGAGGAAAAATATGACAGATTTGGGAAGATACTCAGCAAGGTACAATGACTATCAGTAAGTTAGAAGAAGACATTGCTATATATATATACACACTATATTTTATTGCTACCAGGATACTATTAAATGTAATATACACAACTGATATAATCCAAATACCAAATATGCCAACTTCGGCAATATATATGTTCACATTTTTAAAACTATAAGTATTCAAGTGTATTTTATGGTTGAGTCTGCTTGGAGATGAGTTGAAGGGTCATTGACTAATCAGAAGTGGGATTTGGTAGCATGAAAGACAATGGGAAGTTGAATTTGATTCTAGGTGTATGGGTGAAGAGTACATGTTGGTGGGCCTGAAAAGTGAATCAAGATTATGGCACACTATGAAATTTATTTAATTATGAGCACCAAATTCAAAGTCTTATTGAATTAATTGAGATTGCCTTTAAATGGTTCATCCTTTAAACATGCACTATCTGTGGATACTGTTCTGAAGATAAATATGCATTGTTAGGTATCTCTTATTATATCTTATTATACTGTCACTTATTATATCTTAACTTTGTTTTTCACAGAAATATTTCCCATTTGTGTCTACATGGTGATGTCTATTTGATGAATTCATGACCATGCCTAAATGTTCATATGTCACTGAGATTATTCCATTTTCTTCCAAAAAATAAAAAAATTCCCTGAAATAACATGTGTTCTTCCAATTTTGAAAATGATGCCTAGTAATTAAAGATAACTTGGAAAATGATGATATAAAAAGGATAATTTAAAGTTGCCCATTATTGTACATCTAATATTACTACCTAATTTGAGATATGCTTACTATTTTTTATTTTACATATTTTACATTTTTTCACATAAAATTGAGATCATATAGTATAGAGTTCATTCTTTTCCATTTGAAATTTGTCAGTGTGGACATATTTTTTAAGCAAGGTGTTTAGACTGGAGAGATAAGGAAGCACATCTATAACATTTTAGGTCAGTGAAATAATTATTTCCTACAACTTGGACTCATAGTCATCCATATTGTTAGACTGACTTCAGAGAGGAGAATTTTATAACCAATAGTCTTAAGTAAAATTGATTGCCACATAAACCCGAGTAAGAGCAAAGCATGTCTAATTTTTTAGTTTTAGCCTTTCTATTTTATAATGTTGTAATATCACAAGCTCAGAATTTTGCAACTTTGACTAAATGGCATTGAGTAAATTACAATTTATAACAAACCCCCAATTTCTTTAGTATTTCTGGAAAAAAAATGGGTCATTCCCTAAATTTTCAAATAACTTTCAGAAATCTCATTAAACTAGTTTTTTCTAGATAGTCTTTACCCTTGAGATCAATAAGATTAAAAATTGATAAAATTCAAGTTAAAAGTCTGTTTGAAAAGTTTCTATAGAATCACAATATGCTACTTTCTTCCCCAAATTACTCTATATCAATATATAGGCTTAAAAAGAAAAAAAATAGAAGAATTGCACAGAACTTAAAAAATAACTTAATCTGGAAAAATTAATAGTGCCTATCATTTGCCCCAAGATTTTCAAACTCATTTTGATAATTATCAGCTACCTTATTTCAAAATAAACTTCTTTTTAGTGTGACCATTTAGAATTATAACTAGAATAAATGTAAGCTGTTGTCCCAGAGCTTGCCAGGTGCCTGGAAACCTGTTACCTACAACCACTGGATTAACATGCTAAAGGTCACCTTTCCCCATTACATGGTACTAGGCTAATAATAGGTTGCTAAGTGAATGGGTGTCTGACTACCTATTGGAAGGATGCTCAGATAGTCTCCTCAAAGATGGGTGTGGAATGAAGAACAGTGGAGGGTAAAAAACACGTGGGGCTCTTAGGGAAAAACATTCATATTGCTTAGAGAGAAAGCACCTGAAAAGGCCAATGAGACTAAAAACATTAAAAAAATTCTAATCTGTAAGAATTAGTTGAGAGAGTATTATTTTTAAACAGAGAGAGAGAGAGAGAGAGAGAGAGAGAGAGAGAGAGAGAGAGAGAGTTTGTTCTTTTATATTTACTTTTTAATTTTTGGTGGATATAACATCTTTATTTTATTTTATTTTTTTATGTAGTGCTGAGGATTGAACCCAGCGCCCTGTGCATGCCAATTGAGCACGTTACTGCTTGAGCCACATCCCCAGCCCAAGAGAGTATTTTTTACATACTATTTTTCTGATATGTAAATATCATAATACATAATTTACAAATATATATTATGTAGCAAGGCATTTTTGCATAGATTTATATTTTTGCACATTCACAACAGAATTTTAGACTCTCATTTCAGAGATTATATATCAGTCATCAAATGATTAATGAGAAAAACTACATGGGATGTATATCTCAGACCAGATGATGGCATATAAAGGAAATAGTTTCTCATTATAATTCCAATAATGACTGTGGTCTTTTTTGTGAGTGTGTGCTATAAGTAAAAATTTGATCTCTTGGATCATATACTATTAAGTAACAGGAACTGAGTTCTTGTTTCAGCCTTTCAAGCTGAGCCTGTTTCAGCCTTTCCTAAATATAGTCAGATAACTAAAAACTGCAAAGGGATGCCATTGCATTTAAGGCAAAGTTGCTTGCCCAATCAGTGTTAAGATACACTGAGAGAGAAGAATCTAAGTTCATATTTCTTTAGTTGGTTTGTCCAGTTGTTTTCATGATACAAAACACTGATTCATCAATATCCATTGACCACTTAAGATGGTCTGTTACAGCTCTCTGTAAATAAAGGTTTATTATAGCTTTTCACATTCAAAGATGCTGCTAAGATATAATCATATTTGCTTAAATTGAAAAGGTACATACTTTCTTAAATTTTTTTAAAAAAATGGTGTCTATTAAGTTCTTATTTCAGAAGGAATGGGTTTAGTTGAAATATAAAGGAAAATTGCTTTATATTTGTAGTTTTGGAGAAAAAAATATAGAATTTTCACTTGTCTATCAGTATAGGTAGCTTCCTTGTCTTACTTCTAGTAGTTTCCTCAATAAATCACCTATTTTAATGTCATTTATGAGGAATATATGTTATTCTTTCTAGTTACCTCACTGCATTAATGGGAAATTGTTGTAATTTAAAGAATCCAGGATTTCTAAAAGGCAGACCTATGATTTATTAAAACTAACAACCCTTGGGCTGGGGTTGTGGCTCAGTAGTAGAGCACTTGCCTTGCACATGTGAGGTACTGTGTTTGATCCTCAGCACCACATAAAAAATAAGTAAATAAAGATATTGTTTTCATCTACAACTAAAAATATACTTTTAAAAATAACAACCCTGCCATTAAATATAGAATTTTTTATAACAAAATGTTAGTGATTCAGTAAAAGAGGAGACAATGTTAACCAAGGTAAGTACTTTGATTAACAAATATGCCTTCTGCTCATTTCTACATACAGGCTCATTTATTACCTTGTGAAACATAACAGAAAATATAACTGAAATAAATAATGTCGGGTTTGGTGTCTCTCTTTGCTTCAGTTGTTTTTCTCCTTCAGTTCCCTTATGTGTCACTGCTCTTCTGAGTCAAGACATGCAGGTGATATTTGCTTTGGGAGTGTCATGAAGGTAGTGGTTGATGGATCTGAGCTTTTCAGCTGTCTGTAGTTTCCTCTTCTTTTCAGTGTTACCACTATCACCATTTTCTATCAGTACTTGCATCATAATTACTGAAAAGATCATGGAGTCCATTTATGCATCAATTCAAATAACAGGTTACAAGCACTCTTACATGCACTCCATTGTTTTGGATAACATATTTTTTAAAAAATTTAAATTGCTGTTTTTGAAAATAAGAGGCAATATTTGAACATCACCTGGCGGTAAACCATTTTGTATTCTAATTGTGATCATATTTTATTATCTGATCCATTATTAATTATAAGTTATTTTAAATAATAAGTAGTGCTACATAGGATATAGTAAAAGTTACATATATATATATATATATATATATATATGTAAAAATATGTATCTGATTATAACAGCTCACTGTAGCTCTTCTTACCCTAAAGGTGTGCGTGTATACATATGCATGAGTTTACACTATGGGTGGATTATTTCATTTTTACCTGTGTGAGAACATTATTACATACATTATTATATACTTTGCCACACCTCTTTGTTCCTTCCTATAAATCTCCAATTACATTTAATATATATCTATGAGCCATCAGTTTTTATCCCCTCTATTTTAAGAAGATAAACACAGTGAAGTCCAGATGACTAACAGAGAATAGAAGAATGGACTGATAAAAATTACATAGGGAGCAAGTTGTTCCTCTTTAGAATTATCCTTTCTAAATAGCTGTTTCTTATACATAATACCCAGCATTCTTAACATTTCCTTAAATTTTCTATTAGAGACATTTGCCCCTTTGCTTTCTGTGTCACATATTATCTATACTGTGTTTCAGCAGGCACTAACAATTTGAGAGAAGTTTCAGGTTCTACAACATTTAACTGAATAGTAGGTGCTTTATTTGATATGTTTTTAAAGTGTCATGCATGGCCTAGTGATAGCCTTGCATTTCAACCTGAATTAAATAAGACATGGTAAGAGCATATCCACATGGAAATATCAACTGATATTGTGGTTTTGGGCCTGAGACTGGATAATAGAATACCCTTAGATTCATGCTTCATTGAGCTTTCTGTTTTGTACCTTCAAAACTTGGTTCATAAGACATATGTCAGGATTGAGGAGAAAGACACATTGTTCACATTGGGGCAGATGGTTTGTTGAATGAAGGAGAGAAGTGTAGGCATGTTCAAAGTCATTTTTACGTATTAAGTGAGATACACGAGGAACATACCTGTCATCGAAGGAGACTTTCTAATTGGACAGGCTCATAGCTCACATTCAGTTTACATATTTGCCTTTCTAGGCTTCAGAATCCCAGGAAAGGTAAGCAGGTGCCATCAATATGGACTGGTACTTTTAAATGAAGAGGTTCATGTTTGCCATTCACTGTGGTGGTGGCAGTGAGAACTGGGCATCATCTCTCATTTAACAAACTAAGTCCTTTCCTTAATTTCTCTGGCTCTCGCTATCTAGAGCATTGCTGTCATCAATCTTTGTCTGAAAACAGAAAAGTTCTTTAAAATAAATGGCTATCAAGCACTTGAAATACAACTAGTACAAGTTGTAATTTTCATTTAATTTATGTCTAGTCATGTAATTATTGGTTATTGAATTTAATAGGGAAATGATAGAACTGAATGCTAGCTAATATTTATTGAGGATGCATCATGAGTCATGCCTAATCTAAGAACTTTATATGTCCTCACTCATTTAATCCTCCTAAGAACGAGTGGGTGTTTTAGTCAGGCTTTTCACCACTGTAACTAAAAGACCAGGTCAGAACAATCATAGGGGAGGAACAGTTCATTTGAGGGCTCACAGTTTTAGAGTCAATAGAAGGATGACTCCATTCCTTAGGGCTCTAAGTGCAGCCCAACACCATGGCTGAAGAATCAGACAGAGGGAACCAGCCGGCATGATGATCAAAAAACAGAGAGGGAGAGAGAGATCTTCACTTGCCAGATACAAATATATACCCCAAATCCATGTCCCAATTCCTACCCCCCTCCAGCCATACCCTACCACTTCAATTACTACTCAGTTAATCCCAATCAGGGGATCAATTTATTGATTGGGTTAAGACTCTTATAACCAAATAATTTCTCCTCTGAAACTTCTTGCCTTGTCCCACATGGGAGCTTTTGGGGGAACATCTCACATCCAAACCATAACAGTGGGCATATCAGTATTTCCCCTATTGTAGAAGTGAGAGAGGATTAGCATAGAGAGAAAATGGCAAAGTATGGATTTAAACCTGGGCAGTATATCCACAGAGTTTTTATAACTATGTCTTCTCATCTTTAAATACTAAATTAATCCTATTCTTTTATTTTTCTTGCTTGCATTCATCATGTATGTATTAATGCTAATTTACCCATAAAACGTATCAGTCTTTCCTTTTGTTAGATTCCTCTCCCTTACCTGTGTGCTAAAAAAAAAGAAAAATTTAATTCAATGTGTGGATTACTGAAAAGCTTCCTGAACATCATTCTACCCCCTCAGAAGAAATACTTCTGAAAAGTTTAGTGTATACCAGGATCACATGGTACATAGGTGGCTATTTATGGTCCAAGAGATACAAAGGAAAGCCTGAGAATTAGCTGATATTGTTTATTAGTTGGGGGACCATGCTTTTTGACCCTTCCACTGAGTTAAATTACCTTATAAGTTTGCTCCGGGGCTGATTGACTTTAAAAAAGTATTTGTCAATACTTGTACAATTGTTTCAGTGAAAGGCATCATCTTTCATCATTATTTCTGCCTCCTATTTTGGATAAATAGTAAATTATCTTTTTGTTAAGAGTTGAAAGTCCACCTTAAAATTACAAAGCAAAGAAGGAAGGGAAAGAAGAACAAAATGTTGGAAGGAGGGAGATGAACAAGAAGAAGGAAACAATGAAAGACAGAAAAATAAAGAAGGGAATAAAAAGAATCATC
Organism: Ictidomys tridecemlineatus; assembly: GCF_052094955.1. Classification (NCBI taxonomy): domain Eukaryota; kingdom Metazoa; phylum Chordata; class Mammalia; order Rodentia; family Sciuridae; genus Ictidomys; species Ictidomys tridecemlineatus. The sequence continues at coordinate 22,914,498 of NC_135488.1, read as the reverse complement.
TTGTGTACTGAAAGGCTACATGTAGATCATATCAAACACTACAGTCCACGTAGAGGTGTTCTACCTGATCACAAGGCTATTGTGATCATAGTAGTATTTGAAACAAATTGAAATCAAGAGATCATGCTTGGGATATGTCTCATTTCCCTGCTGATCCCACCAGTCAATTTGGTTTTATAGGTAATGCCTTACAAATTCACGTCACTTCCCAATTAGTCAAAGACTTTTGAGTTTGCTATTTCCATGTTAGAACAACAACAACAACAAGAATGGAATCAGGGATTGGTCACTTTTTTGTTATTTTCCTTTTGCAGAGAAAGTTTTCTTTTCATACAGACTAGTTTCATATGTGATGATGATGATTTTTGTCAGCTTTAGGTTTACATTGATTTTTGGTCCCTGCAATTTCAGTGATATTTTTCCAATATGCATAGATAAATGTCATGATTAATTTGAATTCTAGATGGATCAACTTTAGTCATACGGTGACCTTCCTAGTATGACTGGGCCTAGGGGAAGGGAGTAATCTCTAGACAAAGTATGAGAAAATTGACTATCTAAAGGAGAATTAGGGTACACTTACCAATATAAAAGGGGTGTGATTATGCACAAACAAAAGTACCAGGATCCACTCTAAAAGATAGCCACCAAAGCCATATTTGTTCTGTGACTGTGATAATGTTATTCTTTTCACCTGATAAACTTTTCTCATTAGTTAAACCTGTCCATCATTCATAGTTTATCTCAAAACATCATCCATAAAAAGCCCTAAATTAATGTTTCTCACTCCATTAACTACTGTGACAGCCTATTAAAATATCTTTAATCTATACCAGAAATAAAAAAAAATATGATCCTCTGTTGGCTCTGTTTTTCCTACTTTATTTCTGTGAGTTTGTAGATTGTATTTCTTTAAAAATAATAACTACATCTTTTAGGTCAGGTAACTTAATTAAGAGCATGATTTCATTTTTCTTTCAGTTTTTATAGAAGTTGAACTTCAGTGTATTAATCTAACTTATAAACCTTCTTTCTCATTTTTATTTTTTTTGAATTACTAAGCTGGGGCAGTAACCATTTATATTTTACAGTGATTTTTTTAAAAATGTGATTACATTTATATAAAAATATATACATATAAGGATTATGTAAAGAACACAAAACCGCTTAATTTAGATGGTTTAGGTGATTGTGAATAGAAAATGATGTAGGGGATCCTAGGTTGATCCTCTGTTAGGAAAATTCCCATGAAACCAAACCAATAAACCTGGCTGCTTGTTCAGTTCACCACTAGGGCCACATCACTTTAGCACTGAGAGGGTTTGCCTTGAACCAATGTAGGTCCAGGTCCAATAAAATTTTGCTTAAGTCAATCAATACTGACAAAAGCATACTAAGAACTGTGTTAATTATCACTTTTCATGATTTTTGGAATATTTTAAAATTATGAATGTGAATTATATTAGCTTTACCCTTAGGTAAGAAACCCTTGTCTATGCTAGATTTCCAGATAGAATCTTCCACCAAATTTCTGATAAAAGTAGGAAGTATGTGAGGAAAATGTCTATTGAGTTACTAATTTATGTTGCTTGGTATCCTTTGTGAAAGGATACACCTGGTAAATCAGATGTAGAATTTAATTTTTGTACAGAAGATTCACTAATAGCCTGCTGTAGGTCTTTAATTTGGAAGTCAAACTTTCCCATCACAGTTGATAAAAATTTTAAATTAATACACAAATAAAATTACTAAATTACTATGATTATTATTGAATAAAAACTTCACCCTTTTGCTTTTCATCAATTTTTAAGGTTCTTACAATGTTTTACCTAAATTTTACCATATGTTGTCTTCATCTACTTCCATAAATATATCGAAGAATGTTAGAGAATATTTGAGAACACAGAAGTATTTGGGTAAAGCCAAGCATGTCTGTTCACTTTCTTCCTATGGAAAATAAAAGTTGGACTTCTAAGCAAAGATTATTAAAATAAATAAATAAATAACAAAGATATATCTTTAAAACTAACATCTGTGGCTCATCTATTGACACAGTTTCAGAAGTTAAGATCCCCTCAGATTTTGTTTTATACCCTGGGAACCTCAATCCAGAAGAATGTTGGTATGAACTCCAGCCATTGTAAGTAAATTTCTTTGAAATAAGTTCCTACTTCAGAGGGAGCTGAGAGTACTGAAAATCTTTAAAAGTAGTTTTAATAGAATATTAGAATATTCACACACCAACATATCACAAATTACATTTAGCCATCAATCTTACCCCTGAGATCTTTCCTTTTGCATAATGTAAAACATTGCTATGGTTTTCAATGTAATATTCTTAATTTGGCATCAAGATTTATGCAAAATACATAATATGTAAGTTTCAAATTTAATGGCAATCCTCTGCATGACTGAAAAGCTGGAGTCCACCATATGCATCATATTTATTGTTTGTTTGAAAAATTGTTCACAATTCTCTTGGTATGAGAAAATTTGCTATCCATTATCAGCTGCAGATCAGAACATTAGGAGGCACATTCTCTATGCAGTGGATTTTACAAGTTAACTTATGGTAGCATTGTCTTCCTTTCCAAGAATGATTCAGTGTATGATGGTTTTCGTTCCATACTTCCTGTCCAGAATGAGTTAATGTTAAGAATATTCCGAATGAATACCTCCCTGCCACTGACTCACAGTGACCGAGGCCCAAGGCACTCTCCGGACCTTAATTCTCTGACCTAGAAAATGAGGCATTTGAATCAGCTGACTCTTAAATTCCCATCCAACTATTTTTTTAATTATTTCAGTATCTTATTAAGTAAATAATGTGCTTTCATTATAAAAAAATAAATTACTAAAAACAAAATTTTAAGAGGGCAGGGATCTGTCATTTCATTCTGCAATATGAAATGTTTTGATTCTGTCATTAACCTTCTAGCTCGACCCCCATCATCAAGCATTCCCATAATGAATTCATTTGTGCAAACCAGTCACTCATTTCTAGCTGCTAATATTTTCAATATTACAGAGACAAAACTGTGGAAATTTAACCTGAGACCTTCAGCTTTGAGAATCGTATAGAGAATAATATTTCTCCAGTTAAGACAAAACTTGTACTGACCACTGCTATATGAGATTACTGCCAATGTTGGACTTACTTGATTGAGCAAGGAATCACTGAACTTAGGTCACGAGGGAAACTGTCTTTTTCCCAATTATTTATCATTCAAATATATGGGGAAGCAATTGACTTTATTGAATCTGAAGTGGAAAAAATATTTAAGGTGTATGACCTTAGTTTCTTGGGAACAGTGAGAATTGCTCATGCTTCTTATTACATGGGGATACACAGAGCAAAATCCTTTTTTGCTATAAACTTGGACTGCTAACTTGGAGCATTTTAGCCTGTCTAGCCCACACAAAACAAACAAACAGTCTTCATAAAATTTAATTTCATTTAAGTACTCTAGTTGAATTTTATACAGTTATAAAAAATTCAAGTATGGAAAAAGAATAAAATGTCAACTGTCAGCAGCTCAGCATAGCTTATGGCTTTGCATTTCTGCTCTGTGGGAGAAAGCTTAATCTTACCACTGCTAACTTAGTTGCTTCTGCCTTAAATTTCAATCAGTTGAAGGCTAACACAGTCAGTTTATATTGTTTTTCTCCCTCCTTAGAACCTCTGGGTTCAAGAGCATTTCACTCTATAGACAGTTTAGATGTGAGAACTGGGTTTGCAATTGATCCTTGTGTATCTTCTCTCATTGCTGCTTTATGCTGAAGTGTGAATCCTATCAGATCAAGAATGGTTCACTCTGATCCTGATGTATCTACTGCTAAGGTACAAGCTTCCACTATGACCTCTAATTCTCAGGGCTATATACATCTTGACTTCTTGGACCAACAAGAGTGCCTCTTTGGTTTGTCTCATAACCAATTCACAAATTTTCCCCATTTCAAAATTCTCATTTTTTCTCCATATATTTATTACATTGATTTATCTGAGGTATTTTGAAGCTTCTTCTGATTATTTTTAGGTACTTTCCTCAGATGATAATTTGAATTTTCCATCACATAATTTCCATTTTAGTTTCAAATTCTGTGTATGACTTATAACTTTTTACTCTGTATCTTAAACAACTCTTCTGCTTTAAAATGACCCCAAATTCATTGGGATATGTCCTTGAGTTTCAGTAGTTATACCACATCTTCACATTGGGATTTTACAGTGAGAAAACTCCTGGAATCCACTACAGGAGTCAATCTATGTCCTATAAACTTTACCATTTATTCTGACTTTCCTATTCCCTGGTAAAATTCTTCTTCTGATGAGAAATCAGTTCGATATAATCATGAATTTTTTTTCCACTGTGAATTTTTGTTTTGATGTGATTATTATATTTTAAGTCTTACAGGATTCAGAAGTAAACCAAAACAACTTTTTCCTCCTCTCAAGTCTTATAATTGAAATCTATAACACTAAAATAGGCTTGTTGCTTGTACTAAATACTTTCCCAAATCCTTTAAAGACTGAAACAATACTGATGGTGATTATAATCTCTTCCTGAATATAGTGTATTTATTGACAGAGGATGAGAGAAGGAAAAAATAACTGGAAAAACTGCATTTGGATATCAAAATGTGATGCTGCTATAGTTAGAATTAGATAGATTTTCAATAAAAGTTTTGAAGTAATACCTTTATGGATTAATTTCATTTATTTTCATAAAAATAGATTTTATGGTTCCTATTTTCATGAACAAAAACCTAATTTCTTATATTATGCCTTAAGGAAGTAAGAAAAATAATTAGGTCATAAATTTGGGGATGCCTATACTCTAATTGTAACAAACTTTATCATTTATGTAGTGTTTATTTAGTCTCAATTTATTTTTGCATTTCAGTTGCATTGTCACAATTATATAAAGTAAATAAAATATTTTCTTTTGCATTTTGTAAATTTAAAAAATTAAGACAAAGAGGTAAAGGACTTGAGTAAAATAAATAATAGGTAAATAGGCATCCAAATCCAGGTCTCTTGACTCCAAAACCTAGACAATAATTATATGCTAAATTCTAAGAGAATGACTCATCCTACATAATTTTATCTTATTACAAACTTTCCAAGTACCTTAGGAGCAAAGACATCTTACATCTCTAAAAACTCCACTTATTCTAAACATATATTTAAATACAAATACTTTATTTTGTTTTTGTTTTTTTGGTACCACAAATTGAACTCAGAGGCACTTGACCACTGAGCCACATCTCATCTCCAGCCCTATTTTGTATTTTATTTAGAGACAGAGTATCACTGAGTTGCTTAGCACCTTGTTTTTGCTGAAGCTGGCTTTGAACTCTCTGTCCTCCTGTGTCAGCCCCCCAAGCTCCTGGGATTACAGGTCTGCACCTCCATGCCCAGGTACAAATACCCTTTTTATTCCTTATTGCAGTGTTCTAAAGTTAAAAAACATAGCGATAAGAAATATTCATGATTAAAATAAATTATAAGTGAACAGGAACAGAATAAAAAATTCTTAACTTGATAATGTCTACCTAAAATTTACATCTAAGTATCAGACTTAATTGTATTATATTAAAATGATAAAATGAGGAAAAAAATAACAATGTCCACTATACCACACCTATTGTATTATATTTACCAACTTTAATCAGTGCAATAAGACAAGATAATTTAACAAACTATTTGTAGATTGGAAAATAGAAAATAAATTGAGATTATTTATATCTAATAGGATTATTACCAAAAGATACTCATAAAATTTGCAGCTCTATTATTAGAATATATTACATAACTAAACAAGTTTTCATGTTATAAGCTAAATATACAAACTTTATTTTTCTTATCCTTACCCTATATCATGGTTTATATTAGTATGATATCATTAGAGCTAAAATTAGAAACTGTAAAACTATAATATCTTCACAAAATATGTAGTGCTTAGGGCTATATTTAACATACTATGTAAGATATATATTGAATATTATAAATCTTTATTGAAATGAATTTAAAAAGATTTAATAAATGCAGATGTATACTCTTTTTATGAAGAGACTCAGTACTCTACATATGCTAATTCTCCACAAATTTATCTTCAGTTTCCCTATAATTCTGTTCAGATTCCTACAACGTTTTTATGATTTCTGGTAATTTTGTTCAATTAGTCTGGAAACGTAAATGTCCCAAATATTCTAGAAACACCCAAAGAAGAACAACCAATGAAGGATTTGCCTAGATAGTGTGTACTTTATAAAGTTGCTGAAATAAAGAAAGAAGACTACAGACCCAAACCAAAACCCAGGCCACAGTGGTAATAGGACACATGAAAAAGGTGATTTTGCATATGAGAGAGAAATATCTGGGTTCTTCAGTACATAGCCTCAGGGATACATATAAAATAAAAATATGAACATGCAAAATATGCTGGAATAAGATCCTCACCTCAGATAAGAATAGATCCAAGACATAGAATCAATAAATATTCTTAACTGGGATGTGACAAGAGGATGGAGAAATGATACCTTTCCAACAAATGGTGCTAGAACACCTACAATGGATAGATATCTCAACTTAGTCCTAACAATTTTTATAGAAGATAAGCAAAATGGATAATGGGCTTAAAAGTAAGTTGTAAAACTGTGCATCCCTTATTTTAAAGCATAAGGGAAAATCTCTAGGACAGGGGTAAGGAAAGAATTTTGAACTTGGTACCAAAACATAACCTATAAAAAGAAAAATGAATAAATTTATCTTATTCAAATGTTGTTTTTTCCATAAAAGTCATGTAGAAAAGATTCTAAAACAGGATACAAACTGGAAGAAAATAATTACAGCTATATGTCTGACAAATACTACTTTGTCAGACATATAGCTGCAATATGAAGAATTTCCAAGCTCAGTACAAAACAACAATAGTAATAACTTGCAATCCAGTTGGAAAAAGGACTAAAGACTTGGACACACACTTCACAAAAGAGGGCATAAAGATGTTAAGTAAGCACATGAAAAGATGTTAAACTTCATTAACTATGAAGGAGATGCAAATTAATACTCTAAGCAAATATTACTACACATAGGTCATAATAGCTAAAATAAAACAGTGATAATGCAAAATTCTGGTGATGGAGGGAAATTGCTAGTGAGGATATAAAATATTACTTCAAGGAAATTATGATAACGATTCCTCATAAAACTAAACGTGCATTACCAAAGAATCCAAGAATTACCCTCTTGGGCATTTATAACATTTATTCATGTAAAGCATGTACATGGATGTTGATAGTAGCTTTATTTGTAATACACAAAACAAGAAATCAGGTAAAATGTCCATCGACAGAAAAATGGTTAAACAAACCAAACCATGGTAAGACTATACCATGGAACATTATTTGGCAATGAAATGAACAAAGTATGTATTCTACAGGGAATCATACTGAGTGAGGAAAAATGACAGTACAAAAGGTAACATACTACATGGTTTCATTTTATATAACATTTTAAAAGTCACATACCATTAGAAAAGGAAAACAGTTTAGCATTGACAGGATTGAGTTGGAGATTTTGGAAAGGAAGAGAATATGCTTCTCATGGAAATGAGAAGGATGTTTTAGGTAACAACTGCTCAGACTCTTGACTATAGGTGTGAATGTATGATACTACATATGTGATAAAACTGTATACAAGGCCACTTATATGAAAAGTAAAACTGTAAATGAATGAAATTAGGAAATTTTGTTAACATTAGTGTCCTGGTTGTGATATTATACTGTAGCTTTGTAAAGTGCTATTTTTGGATATTTCTTATAACTGCTTATTAATATTAACTAAAAATGCTAATTTATGTAGATATTGATAGGGTACAATTGAACACATCTGTCAAAGAATGAACATCCAAACTATATGAAAAAAATGTGACAAATCAATTAGAAAATCATGCAATAGCATACAATGTAAACTACAAACATTTTTATCAGAATGGGAGATACAAATAGAAATACATAAAAATAAAAATGTACTAATTATACTACTCATTAACAAAGTTCAAATAAAATTATGACATTGCCATTTTGAACTTTACAGGCTAATAAACATTAAAAGAGATCTGTGAATCCGCAGGGTCAATGAGAATTAGAAGAATTGAATTTCCTGTACTGTTAGGAACACTAAAAATTGGTAAAATCACTTTAGAAAACAACTATGTATATACTGGTAAGACAGCAGTTTAACTCCAAGTAATATACTTTGAAGTAATTTCTACTTTTGTATATAAGAATACATGTATGGAGATATTTGCAGAACATTGTTTAGGGTAGCAAACAAACATTTCATATTAGAATTAATGAACTGTTATATTCACACACAGTAATAATTCTTCAGTAAAAATTCATATACATATCTACATGGATGAATTGCAGAAGCCAAATATTAGACAGAAATTTAAATCACAAAATAATGCATTATGATTTCCCTTTACAAAGTTATCAAAGCTAGAAAAACTGGATGTTTACTGTTCAGGAATGTGTGCATAAGTGGAAAGAAAACTATTGGGAAAACCAAGGGAATTTAATTATAAAATTTGAAAGTAAAGTCTAGAGACGAAAAAGAAATGTAATTCAGGAAGAGGCAAGGAGGGTCCAAAGGTGTTGTTAATGTTCCATCTCTTTTGTGGATGATGGTCAAAGGGCTATTAATGATTACCCTTTAAACTCAAAATATATTTTACCTCTGTTTCTTTGTACAAAGAAAGTATTTCATAATAAAAAAGGACCATGAACAACTAGTTAGATGTCCTCCCTGACAATTCTGTGTTCACAGATGTCAGGGCATTTGCTCTGCACTCAGCCCCTCCCCACCCTCTTTTTGTGGGTTAGACAGGTATTAGCACAGAGTCATGCTGGGGAATTTTAGAAGACAACTGTAAGCTTTTCTAACACATTGTGTATTCATTCAGGACACTCTGGAAATTGTGACATTCACATCCATCATTATGAGTGTTCAGGTCAGCCTCACTAACCTGAAAACCGTAAACAACAACAGTGATCGCACATATGGGTGGCTCCAGTCTCACTCTTGACCCATGGCTGTTAAGGGTCACTTCTAGAGAACAGTCTACACCAGACAGGAACAAGTTGCAAATATGGAAGTGGAATTTTAAAAAATCCTCAGAGTAATAGGTCCTTTTTTTTCTTGCCTAGAACAAAGAAGATAAAAAGACTGAAATAAATGCTCAGATGAAAGATTTATTTTTCCAATCTAATTATAAGAAGAAACTTGAGAATTGATTACACAACCTTATGTATGTTGAGATTTAATTAGATAATGTCTAAAAAAGAAACTGAGCTCCTCAAAGAAAGATGCTTCCACAGTGACTTTTTTATTAACTCTGGTAGTTTTGAAACATCTTTAGCTAATGCATGTTTGCTGTTGAAACTTCTTCATTTTGCCTCCATAAGCTATTTCTTTTAATCCTTCTGTTTAATTGGCCATTACTTGCACTAGTAAAGCTATCAGTAGGAAGATATTTTGAAGTAATGGAATACTTAAATCTCAGCTGTGGCTTTTTTCATATAAAGGCTCATGGATATTTACATATGTAAAAAAAAGTGCTTAGAATATAAGCACATAACCTTAATTACCTATCCTGGTCATGGTTTATCTCTTCTTCATAGATTCTACTGAAATATCTCCTTTTAAGGTTACCACATTTGATGCTGATATTCTGTAATCATTCACTTTCTATTTTTAATTTCTTCTCCCTAAGTAAACATTCAAGAAACTGTTATTTGATATCAACTTTGTGATGAGAAATTATGACACACAGCATTAGAAAATTAGTTTTGTTATTAATATCATTCCAATTTAAATAACAGATTCATTGAAATGTAATTCATGTATCAAAAATTATTCTTTTAAATTTGTACAATTCAGTGGTTTTTAGTATATTTACAGTTTTGCAATGATTCCCAGAAAAGCTTCAAAGAATTTTCTCACACCCAAAACTCCATATCCTTTAGTATTCATGCTCATTTCCCTTTTAACCTATGGTAACTACTGGTCCACATTTCTATCTCCAGGGCTTTACCTATAGGTAAAGATATCAAGTATACATGATATAAATTAAAACAAACTACATTGTCTTTTGGACTGATGTTTTTCATTTAGCATAAGATTTTGAAGATTCATAAATATTGTTTGCCTCAGAACTTCATTCCTTTTTATAATAGAATAATATTCCATTTATGAATGTGCCACACTTGGTTTATCCATTCATTAGTTAATATGCGTTTGAGATGTTACCTTTTTTTGGCCATTGTCATTAGTGGTTCTATAAATAATCAAGCACAAACTTTTTATGCATTCATTTTAACTTCTTTTGGGTATATAAGTAGGATGATTTGCTGTGGTAACTCTGTATTTAACAGTTTGAGACTTCTAAAACGTTTTGCAAGTAACTACATCATATCACATTCCCATTATCAACCTTAAGTGCAAGGGTTGCTATTTCTCTGTATCCTCACCAGTAGTTGTTATTATTTGTTGTTTTCCTTATTGTCAACTTAGGGGGTATGAAATTACATCTCCTTCTTTTAATTTGCATTTGGCTGAGTAAATATATGGAGCATCTTTTTGCATTTTTATAGGCCATTTGTACATCTTCTTTGTAGAAATGTATATTTAGATCCTTTGCCCATTTTTAAATGGGCTAATTCATTAATGAGTTGAAGGGTTCTTTATATATTTTGGATATGTTTTATCAAATACAATATTTGCAAATATTTTCTTCCACCATATGGGTAATCGTTTTACCTTTTTGATGGTATTAACTGTGGCACAAGAATTTTATTTGGCTCAAGAGGCTAAAGCAAGAGGATCACAAGTTTAAAGCCAGCCTCAACAAAAGTGAGCCACTAGCCAACCCAGTGAGACCCTTTCTCTAAATAAAATACATAATAGGGCTGAGAGTGCCCCTGAGATCAATCCCCAGTACTCTCCTCCCCAAACCTTTTTATTCATTTTTTTTCTTTTGTCCTTTGTACTTTCAGGGTTATACCTAAGAAACCATTGCCTAACCTAAGGTCAATTTTGGGTTCATATTTTGTGTGTGGCAAGGTAGTAGTTTAACTTCATTCTCTTGAGTTTGCATATTCAGTTGCTCTTGTATAATTTCCTAAAAAGATGATTCTCTCTCCCTTGAATTGTCTTAGCAACATTCTCAAACATCAACCTAACTATGAATGAAAGAGTTTATATCTGAACTCTACATTTTATTTTACCAATCTATTTATCAATCTTTATACCATTCCAATGTGATTTTGACTATTGTAGCTTTCTAGCTACTATATATTACTGGGAACTAGTAATATATTAACCCTGATTTTGCTGGAATTGTTTTGACAGTTCTGGGTCCTTTTTATATAACATAATTTTTATCAGTTTCCAATTATATCTGTATTTATAAGTCTATGTTAAAAAAGTCATGAGGTAGAAAGCAAAATTTTCTTCTAACCTTTAATGCTCAAACTTGCTAATTCAATGGAAATCAATAATGAGCATTATATAGTTCTGTAAATCATATGGGCATATAAGATTTTATATATATTTTATTGTATATACTCTTCCATATTGTTCTTTATGAGTTATTAACATTCTGGTACTCATGCTACCTCCTAAACACTAAACTATCTTAATAATTGATTAGGATTCCTATATAATGATGAATTATATTTTATTTAACAATATACAATGATGGACAGATTGATTATGGCTCTTATTGTAAAATACTATTTTGCAATGGACATGTTTTGTGCATGTGTCTTTGTTTATTTGTACAAACATATATAAGATCATACCTTAGAAATTAAATTGCTGCTTCAAATATTCAGACATCCTACATTTTTTAGAGATACAAACAAGTTACAATACAGCAAGCTTTTAAAACTTTATAATTTAACAAAATTTTTCTACATTCTTATTGGTTCTGTGTCTTATCACTTTTTTGTTAATAATTATAAACTGATAGGGAAAATCATCATTGTCTGGATATATATTTAATAGCTAATGGAAACAGAATTTTAAATTTTATGTCATTATTAATTTTTGTGTGTGTATGTGTGAAATTCCATTCATGTCCTTTATGTTTATTTCTGTTGGATTGATGGCAGTACTAAACTGAAACTACTTTCTTCATGTTCTTGAAATTAACCCTTTGTCATATGTTTCTTTGGTTATAGAAAGTTTTTTAAAAATATTTATTTATTTTTAGTTGTAGTTGAACACAACATCTTTATTTGTTTATTTATTTATTTGTTTGTTTGTTTGTTTGTTTATTTATATGGTTCTGAGGATTGAACCAAGAGCCTCCTATGTTTGAGGCAAGTGCTGTACCACTGAGCCACAACCCAGCCCCCTCCCCCCCCCAGGAAAAAGTGATTACTAAATTATTCATCAGAACAACTGTATTAAGTAAATCCTTCCTTATGTTAGAAACAATGATCCTGAGTCTTAACGTACATATTTCTGCAAAAGAAATCTCAACATCTAAAACTTTGGTAGACAATTTCATAACAATATGTATGCTGACATTTATGTTCATAAGCATTGTTATCATTATTTACTTTTTAGTTTGAAAAATAGCATCACATTTTGAAATAAATTTATGTTTGCAGGAGATGTATCTCAATTTTTTTTCTGAGTGACTTTCATTTACAATTTCCTCATGCCCTTTTTTATTATGGAATAAATAAAGAATAATCTAGCTGTTAAGATAATTTAAGTAAGGTCATATAAATTGAAATCAGTGAAAAATAGAGTCTAATAATAAATACAACTTCTCTGACTGGGTCTTTACAACATTCCTAATAGAAAATTGGTTACCCAGATATGTTTGGCTGTTGAGAGGGGAGGAGGGAAACATTTCACTGTAACAAAAAAATAAAAAGTGATAAACCCATGTATTATTTAAATATTAATATGAATTATTTTTAACTGTCTTTAAAATTTTTATTAAAATATAACTTACATTCTGGTTCCATGGCACATGCTTGTAATCCTGGTGGCTCTATAGGCTGAGGCAGAAAGATCACAGGTTCAAAGCCAGCTTCAGCAACTTGGCTAGGTCTTAAGCAACCTAGTGAGACGCTGTCTCTAAATAAAATATTTTAAAAGGACTGAGAATGAGGTTCAGTGGTTAAGTGCTCAGGGGTTTGATCCCTATTACCAAAAAACAATCAATCAAAAACAATATAACTTACATTTATAAATATATAGTAGCAATGAACACAAATGAAAAGGATGTAATTGATTTGAGAAACACAGCAGTGAGAAGTAGGTTCTTTGTCTCCCAGATCCATGGACAATGGAGGATAAAGTATCAGAATTTATTTCTGTAAACAGAGAGGAAGTATGGCTCCTACAATATAGGGGTCCCAAATGGGTAGGCATTGAATTGCTACTATCTAGTGGTTTATATGTTAACGCTGAAGGTGAGCTTTAAAGCAATTGACTAATGATGTTTAAGAAGAGGAGTTTCTTTATCCGATCAGAATGAGCAACTTAGTGATCACACCTGCCCCTCTCTTCCAATCAGGATGTCGTGTTGTTCTTGTGCCTCTTGACATGCTGAACCACAATCTGACCATCAGATACTTTGTACATGGAATTGTTGCAATTGAGGTCGCCTCCTGTCTGCCTACCAAGTTTCTAGCTCCTGCTGTCATCATTTTACAAATGTAAATGCAAGTAACAAATTTCCCTATCAATATTTTTTTTTGAGATTCCTTTGTCCCACTCTTTAGTATATGAACATTTGAGCAGACATTTAGATCTTTTACACACTTGGGTAACATGAGTAAAATTGCACAAACCCTTACATACTTGTCTTTTGGTGTGAAAATGAACTACTTCGTGATGTGTAACTGTGTATTATAATTACTACTACATCTACATCATCCACAGGCTTTTTTTTTTTTTTTTTTTGAGACAGGTCTTGCTAAGTTGCTAAGACTAAATTCCTGAGACTAGCTTGGAATGTGTGATCCTCCTGCCTCAACCTTCTGAGCTGCTGGGGTTACAGGAATGCTATAGTATAATTTGTAGGTCATAGGGGATACACATTAGTTTCCTAAACTAGACCCACCAGAAATGCATGAGATTTCCAGTTGTACTGCAACCTTCCCAATATTTTATCGTCTCTGCTTTCATTTATGGAATTCTAAATGGAGTGTCCCTGTATAACATTGCAGATATAATTTGCATTTCCTGGATGACTTATGATGTAAGCACTTTTTCATACGCTTATTAGGCATCTGGATATTATCTTTCATAAAGTACTTGTTCAAGATTTGCTAACTTTTCAAGATAGGATTGACTGTGTATATATTGATTTGTAGGAATTTTTAAATACATTTATATATACTAGACATGAATCCTTTATATATTTTTCTATACTGCCTATTTTATTCATGATTTTTTAGATGATTTTTTTTAGTTTCAATGAAGTATAATTAATCATCTATTTATAGGTAGTAACTTATTTTTTCAGTTTATAATATCCTAGATTTTCTAAGTCCATGGAAATGTTTCTGTATAGTTTATTCTAGAAAAAAATATTATTTTACTTTTCTCAATTAGACTTATAATCTCATATTGTGTTTTGGTGTGAGGCAGATAGAGAGAGATAGATATGGAATGTAGGGTTTATTGTTATGCTTTTACAGACATCCAAATGATCAAACATCTTATATTGCAAACATTCTTGTTTTGTCCCTGGATTTCTTTAGTATCAGTGTCATAATTACAGGTATTCTGTCAATTTCTAGTTTCTCTGTTCTGTTCCTTTAGAGTAATTCTTAATCTTTGCACCAACATCACATATGATATATATATATGGCTTTATAATAAATCTTCTAGCCTGGTAATATGTGTCCCATAGCTGTTTTCTTTTCAAACATGGCAATAGACATTCTAGACCCATTGAATTTTCACAACAGATATAGAATTAGATTTTTTTATTTCCACAATAAAAGGACTACTACAACAATAAGAAAAACTGATATTTTGATTGGGGTAGCATTGACTTTATAGATGAATCAAGGGGCAATTTTTAACATCATTAATGTTCCACTCCATGAAAATATTCTATTCCCTTATTTCAAAATTCTTCCTTCATTCTTTCAGTAAACATTTTGTAATTTTCAGTGTTGTAGTCCTGCACTTATCATTTATACATTCCACAAGTAGTTGACAATTTTGCATCTTTCATTTTATATATATATATTAATTTCTTAATAATTTACTTCAAGAACATGGTTATGCATTTTGTTTTGTATATTGTCCTTGTTTCCTGCAGCCTTGTTAAATTTACTTAATTATAAATTTTATATATTATTTGACAAATCAAATGAGATTTTTTTGTTTTCTCTAATCATTAAAACTTATATTCATTTCCCTTAAGATATTGTACTGGCTAGAACATGCAGCATAACATTAAATAAATATGGTAGTGAGTGTTCTTATTTTGTTTTCAACCTCAGTGGAAAGCAGTGTTTCTCCACTAACTGCAAGTTGTGTGTGCATGTGAAGAAATTCCTATAACTCATATTACTCTTAGGGTTTTTAACATGGTTGGGGAACTAAATTCTATCATATGTCTTTTTTCTTTACCAATAGATATGATCATATGAATTTTTATGGATGTGATAAATTAAATGACTTATTTTAAAATTTTAAGCAAATTTTGCTCCTGAGAAAAAAAGCATTTATTGGCCATGATATATGATTCTTTACCCAGCTTAGTTCCATGAAAGCTAAAATGTTTGATTTTATAATAAATATTAATGCTTCATTTGAATTTTGTCACTGGACATTATTTAAGAAATGCTTTTCAGAACATGAGAATGCAAAATTTCTTTGTCATTCAATTTTTTTCCACAACCAAACTTACTTTGTCCATCACTAATGTGATTCTGTTGTTTCCTTCTGAAACCATATTTAAGATAGACTATAAATTACTACTACACACTTGAAAGAGAAGCAATCCTACATTTTTGTTTAGATAACTTGGCTTTTTACTATTTCCACACAGATTTCTCTATGTTCATTTTCCTAATGAAACTTTACTGCTACTTTTATATAACTATTTTTTACATCCAAATATACATACATGTTAATAGGTGATTTTTATGCTCATTTTGAGTATTAGTACTATTGAAAAATGCTCATGATTACACAGTATACCATGTCCTGTGATTTTATTCCTTTGAAAAACATGAGGAGCCAGATTATAGAGCCACCTGAAACTCATATTTTTAACTGGGAAGATGTTGTGACAGATTATCACATAGGTCAGATAGTAATGTACAAAAACAGAGACATTCTGTTATAAATACACACAAAAGTGAATATTCCCAATGATTTGTGACAGTGTGGTGATAATAAAAATGAATTAATTGGAAGAGATTTATGGAAATGTGGTTTTTAATCAGGGATATAAATAATTGATACATAATACCTTGTCTCATGACAGGAAAGAAATTATTTTAGACATAAAAAATAAAATTACAGGAAGAGTTATGACTCCTGTTATTTCAGAATTGCTGATTGTTTTGGATACAAAGCCATTTGCATGTAAGCCACTAGTATGTGAGATATTTTTTAGAGGTTTTTATTGTTTTTGTTTTTGATTCTTCTACTAATTTCAATTACCTATCACCTATAATGTTATCTGAAGGATTGCCCAAGATATCTTGAACAAGTTCAAAATGAACAGGTCAATTAATGAGGATCTTGCAACTACAAGTCAAAGAAGGGCAATGAAGATAGATGACGAAAACATACACATTTAATATGTGCTATTTCTCTTGCTATGCTGTGCCAGAGAGATAATTTTGATAAGATTTAACAATTCTATGATATGGGGATGAATTGGAAAGGCAACTTGAAGGAAAATAAAACCATATTATGACCTCTGGGGAACTGACACATGATGATAATAGGGACACATATAATTAATGCATAGTGAATAGATGAAGAATGAAGTTAATATTTTAAAAGTACATGGAAATGATCATAAATTAAAAGATAAAATGGTGTGATCTAATTTCTTCTCTGAAATGTCTTTGATTTTAAATTGTACCTAATAGTTCTTCAAACAGGTTATAGTAATAGAAGTCCAGTGATGCAAATAATGGGATGACAGGGAAAAGGAAGAAAAAGGAAAACCAAGACCCATTATTTCCTAAATCTTACATTATATCAGTTGGGAAAGTGGAGTTGAGGAAGTTAGGGTTACTTCTGAATAGGAGTAAAGACAGTTCATGATGAGATACATGTTTTAAGCTGGGATACCTTCTACTTGGAAGACATATTTGGTTTTAGAGAATTAGAGATAGCAGAGTACAGAATGCAAAAGAGGAATTATATCTCTCGATACTATGGATAATTAAATAATGGAAGAGGAGTAAAGGGAAGTGCTTCATGTTTCTTTCTCATTATGCATCTTGTATCAGCAGTAGTCAAGCTTTAGTTTGAATTATGCATGCAAAAGTATTCACTGAACACCTTCTCTGTACCCGAAACTGGCCTAAGTACCAGCATTTCAACAGTGAAGACATTATAGAGTACAGTGAAAAAATAAAACATCCAAAATGAATAAATAAATAAATCAGCAAGATAATGTTGGAGAATGGCAAAATCAACAGAGTGGTGACATAGAAACCCACAGTTGAAAGCTACTTTCTAGGATGCTCAAGAGAGTAATTTTTGAATATGCATCAACCATGTAGTGATTTGGTAGAAAGGTATGTCAAAGGAAGCAGTAAGTTCAAGGCATTGATTAGGAACAGAAAGAAGATCAGTGTGTTTGAAGAAGCATAGAATGGGAGAATCACAGCAGAGTATGAGTGTGTGCATGTGAACAAGAATTCTACAACACTTCAGGTCACTGGAAAGAAAATTCTTAATGGAAAATTAGTGGAACATTCTAAGCAAGAAAGTGAAAAAGAAATCACAATTTTAATTTGTAAATGATCATCTGACCTGTTTGTAGGCAATGGATTGTGGAAGTAGGGAACTTCGACAACCAAAGTGGTACACATGAGAAGAAATCATGGACTGACTAATATCATGACTGAGGACATTGAACTATTCCTGGGATGTGTACTGGTGAGAAGAAACCACCAGGAATTGAATTGTCTCTTGGGTAGGGTAGGAGGTGTGTCCAATAATGTGTGTGTGCATATCCAACCTGTGTCATCATCGTCTTTTTTTTTTAATCAATCACAGTTATTTCTATATTTCTACCTTATCTATATTGATACAGGATTTTTTAAAGTCAACTCAAGAGAGTTAGCCAACTAGCTTGACTTCTTTTTTTTTAATGCATAATAAAATTGTGTGACACTATTCATAAATTAATAAAGTTATCCTCTAAGAGTTATAACTAACATTTTCTTTTTGTGAGATTAGTAAAAAATTTTTCACATTGACCTGCTGTACCATTTTTCAAAATTAAAACCTCAGCCTCTTCTAATTGACTTCTCTGTGAAGGGAAAGGGTCACAAACACATGATTGAATGAGTTTGGCAAATGAGACTTTTTTAGTTTATTATTTATTTCACTTTTGATCATATACTGTATGTTTGTTTTTCAAACTTCTGAATAGCTCTGATACTCAGCCTCCTGGGTTATTGGTTTTTAACTTAAAAAATATTATAACAGTCAAGCTAGGATAGTTGTTGCTCTCTCTGGTTGTTTGTGATAACTTCATTGATATAAATGAAAGTTAAATGGATTGGGGATGGGAGATTGCTTCATTTTTAATCTTAATTTCTATTTGTATCTACATTTTATGTTAAAGCACACATCATGCTTATTAAAGTGGGACTAAGTACTGAAAAGTAATCAAAGATGAAGGTGATCCTTTTGAGTTCACATTTATTCAATCTGTTTACAGGTATAGTTTTGAGGAAATGTCTGCTTGTTGAATTTCTTACACAGAAGTCAAAATGAAGAATTTATTTTTATATTTTTCCACTTGTTTTAGTTTTATAGAGCTATCATAACAAAACACAGTAGACTAGGTGGCTTAAACAACACATATTTTCTCATAGTTCCGGAGGCTAGAAGTCCAAGATCAAGGTGCTTGCAAGATTGGCCTCCTCTGAGGCATTTTTCCTTGACTGAAAGAGAGGTCTATTCCTATGGCTCTTTACTTATATACATATCCCTTGCCTCTCTTGTGTCTTAACATCCTCTTCTTACTAGGGCAAAGATCAGACTGGATTAGGGCCCAGCATTATGTCTGCTTATTAACTTAGTCATTTCTTTAAAGCTCTATTTCCAAAAACAGTCATATTTGGAGATACTGGGGTTTAGGACTTCAACTTCTGAATTTTGAGTGGACATAATTTAGCCCACAACACCACTGAAAAGTGTAATGAAGCAAATTATGAATGTGACCCTGTACAAAAAAGTTTTTGTTGAATCAAAGTGAAGTGATGAATCTCAAAATGCTCTTTTTCCTATTTACATTATTGAAATCTCCAAAGTACTTCAATGAGTAGAGTGAAGTTAGCCACTCAAAATTAACTGATAACATGTACTCTTTATATCCAGGCTATCCAGGCATGCAGAACATTTTGAATTTAGCTCCATGACTAGTGCATTTAAATCTCCTTGACTAATGAAGGTCATGTGAAGAGAATAACAAAAGATATCCAGTTAGCAACAAAATTCAATTTCACTCTGCATTCATGGTCCAGAACAATTTCCTCTCTGCCACGTTCTCTTTTGCATGGAATTAGCCTATAAGATACAATTTTAATAGCTATTCTTATAGTAAGTAAACACCATGTGGCCTCTTTTTAAAAGAAGCATTTGCCTTGGAGGTCAGAGAAATCTCTGTTCGTATCACAACTGTTACACTCACTTGATTGTGTGCTTCAGTTGGCTTCTCCATGAAACCCTTGTTAATTTTGTTATGGATTTATCCAGTTGACATAGGTAAAATTCTGATATATATCCATGCTCCTTAGGTTTTAGGGCAATTTGGATACCAAAATATGGTATACTAATATCTTTTACTCCATTAGTGTCTTCTAATGCAATTCCCCCTGTACATGTTTCCATAAATTTTCTTGATCATTGAAGATGGTGGTAAAACTACTTGGGGGATCTTAAACCCAAATTAATCAGTATTTATAGCTGAGGCTATAATGTGCATTGTTTTGCCAATTGTTTTTAAAAGTGACTGCCTAAAGGAAGTTACACCTATAAAAGAACCTGGGTCAGGTCCATCATGGATAGTGAACTCACCTGTTGGTCTCAGAAGAGCATAATCATGGAAACAGAAGAAATAATAAACCAAAGATTTGAAATGGCTTCAGAAATCCAAGAGAAGGATGCTATTTTTACATGTCAAATTTTTGTTAAATATAATTGATACCACTGGTTATCCATGAGGAGTCCTGCTTCCTCACATGTTGAAGTTTGAACATGAGAAAAGCACGTCAAGGCAAGCATATGAACCAGGGTTTGTTTAAAAATGGGAAACAGATTTCTCCCAAGAGGGAGAAGGGGGCCATAGCTGATATCCTGGTATCCACAGAAGCAAGGTATTCTGCCCTTTAAAATATATATATATATTTTATTGATTTTATTTTTTTAATACACAACAGCAGTGGAAGGCATTATAATTCTTATTACACATATAGAACACAATTTTTCTTATCTCTGTATATAAAGTATGTTCATGCCGATTTATGCCTTATACATGTACTTTTGTATATATATATCCTAGGATTACTTTGTTCTCCTGCTTTTCCCCTGTATCGTCTCCTTTCTGCTAGTGACTAGGCCCAGGAATGCTCTGTGGGATGGCCAAAAGGTGGGAAACTGGTGGGCTGAAGGGAGAAGGGCAGAGTAGAGTAGCCCTGGCCTCATAGATTGACCTGACTTAATTTACCTATCTATACTGACTTGCCTATCTAATTCTAGCTTCACAATCATATAAAATTTGATCTATCTAATACCAAATTATGCCTAAATTAGAAAAATATTAATAAATGTGACCTTGCAATACATGTGGCCATAGGCTGAAGCTAGGAATACTAAACCAAGGTCTTGGCAATGGGAAAAAATGTCTTCAGTGCTCCACAGCCAGCCAGTATCTGTCCTCCCCTCTTCTTTTGCTATGCCTCTCTGAAGCTATCATGGGAGTTGGGAGTTGTCAAGGATGTTCATTCTGACTTAAGAAAGGAAGCTTATTTGGCAGCGATAGGGGAAATAAAGATTAGCTTGCATATCCCATCAGAGTGTGATCAGAGAAAGAGTCTTCCTTCAAGATAATAGACCTAGTGGGAAATCAATTCAGTTGGGTGAGGTGATCTGTACTGAAAAGGGGGCAGAGCTGTAGAGTATGAAAAATTATCCCTCACTTTATCTACACAGCAGTCTCTTCTTTTTCATGCTAAGTGCTAACAGCAGCAATATATTCTCAAGGCCACTCTCATGGTCAAGCCAAGCCCCAGTGGCTCCCAAGTTTACTTGTTCTATTGTGCACTATCGAGTGGGTACAAGAGTAATTCTGCCAGTAAAAACACATTCACTTTTTCTTTTGAAACAGCTATATTGGGAGAAAATTTTATTTCCTTCATTAAATCTATGTATCATTGTGTCATGTACTGTGTATATTAAACTGGACCTTTGAGCACATTTCTAATTTAAATGTCTATCTAAAAAAAATGTTTAGAAGACATTCTATTTACATTGAATGGCCTAAATTTAATTAAAGTAATACTTTTTCAGAAAGGTTAACATAATCAATATTGGTACAATGAATAATCTCTCAGAAGATCAACAGTTGGGTTATGTTGATCTAAAATTATCAAATCCAGGAATTTCAGATTCAAAAGAATGCTTTATGTAGGTATATATAGGCATGAATTGATTTTTTATAAATTATTTCACAATGTGAAATATCAAATTCATAATCACTACAATAAAATTTTAGTTTTATCTGAACTAAATTTTAGTTTCATCTGTACTTTGTTTTTCCATAGGAGTTTCATACAAAGATTTAGAAATTTATTTGTTCTAAATTTTGAGAGTCAATTGTTTTCTGGTTAAATTTACTCAGTAATGCCTTATTATATATAAATTTTCAGTGTAGTAATTATTAATTAAACCATTTATATTCAAACTTTTAAACTAAATGATATTATAAGATTTTTTAAAGTTGAACTTACGTTGTTGTTATAAATTATCATATTAATACAGCAGGAATCCAAAACTAAATTGACCTTATCTTTCAACATTTCAGCGGTTCTTCTTAGTGACAAGATTCAAGTCATCAGGAATAACAATAACACCATAGGTCGCTTACATAAATTGAAACCTAAAGATTAGGTTTCTAATCATGGCAGTTGAATTTTGTTTAGCTGATGGTATTCTAGTTAAACAATTATACCCTTATTACCCAGTTGCTTCCTGAGAAATTGATTAATCACATTTGTCTATTAAAATTATATCTTTCATGTTTGTACTACTAATGTGGAAAACACTAGATTTATTTCAATATCACATACTTGATAATACAAATTAATGTGCATAAATTAGAGTAAGTTAAAAATTTGACTCCTAAATGTACAAGAAATGTATATTATAGTTAGAAAACAAAATAAAGGTTGTAGATTAACATGTTTGAAGTATGAAGAACTTGGTATTTTGTTTGTAGTACCTCTTTGTAATTTGTTTGTGAATTTAAAATGTGCCCATAAGAAATTCTATTAAAACAAGATCAGTTTTGCAAAAGAACAAAAACAAAGTCTCACTGATAATTCCTTTCATATACCATATTTTTCTTAGTGATAAAAAAAATGGAAGAGCTTTCACAATTGTATTTGTAATCTGTGATCTCCACCATTTTCCCCAATGGCTTGTTTCTGAACAGCAAAATACACCACAGTAAGAATTTTTAGATTTGTAATTTATGTAAATTTTAAGATATTTCATTGGCTTACAAATGTCTTTCCTATGCACATTCTCATTTCATCTTATACAGTTGTACTCTATAACATTACTACTTTATCTCATGTATTTTTTTGAGGATCTATTATCTTGAAGAAATTTAGTGCTGAAGGAAATACCAAGGGTAGAAACATATAATTAAAGGAATGAAAAGTAGAACCTGTAAAAGTAAGGGGAATATGATTAGTTTGTATAAAGAGGTAAAAATGATCTTCAGTTATAGGAAAACTTTAATATTGAAGGGGAAGAACAGGTAGTTACCACTGATGCAAATGATGGGTTAAGATAAAATAAACAAGAAATTGAAGGAAGACATGCTAGAAACAAACTCAAAGGTTATTTGGAATGGACATGGTACTTAGTCATCCTGACTGCTCAATCACCATTGGATGGTATTTGATTTGCTTGTTTTATTGTTTCTTTCAATATGTAATAAGTAATTTATGTAAAACACATTTTGCAACTACAAACATTTTTTTTAAAACTCTTTAATACTGGGAGATAGAATTGTAGAATATATTTTCAAATATTTTGGTGCACTTATTACAGTGCTTCAAATGAATTTTTCAAGTGTGCTCTTCTTGATATGCTTTCATATTGTGCATGAAAAACAGAAACCCTGAAGTAAAATAAAATATACTAATTATTCTCTAACTCTGTGTTGAGGCTCCCCAGGAGATTGGAGTGAATTCAAAAGGCACCACAGGGTATTTTAAATTTTAAGGAAAATAGTAATATGCAACATCTGTTAGCAAACAGACTACTACCTACAGGTAGTTCACAGTTTAATATTAGAACACAGTAATAGCTTTTGAGGGTGCCACATCTTTTAGAAGCTGAGTTTTCAGTGGTTCCTGTGATAAAATGCAAGTACCATGGGAAAATCAATGTGATGAAGGATTTAAGGAGTGTGCTAATATAAGTCTAAAAATTAAGAAGTTGCACATTGACAAAACAGATACATGTATATTATTATCTAGGTGGTTATTTAAAAATAAAATAAAACATGCTTTTTATTTCTTTCAACTTATGTGCCTTATAATTTTCAGATAGCTACTCAGATGTTAGACCATAAGTATTGACTGAGTTGTTTGGGCTTAACTAATTAACATGAACTGTGACATTTAAAAAATTATTTATGAGGCTCTATAAAAATTAGAAGGCAGAAAGATCACTGTGAACTGAAACATTTAAGAATCTCTATTACTTTTTAGGTGGTATATTTTTGGTTGTAAGGTAATAACGTGCATTTCATACTCTTATTTTTTCAGACTTCAGATATACTTAATAAAATTTATTTTTAGAAATTAACTAAAAGTTTTGCATATGATTGTTACATTTAGTAGTATCTGTTATAACTAATTACACTTTCCAACTTTTAGATAAATGATAGATTATTTGAAAGATGGGAAAAAAAACCCTAGGCGTCTAAGGGCTTTTTTCTGATCATCAAATGCACTAACCCGTGTAAGTGTTTTGTACATGTACAATGTGAACCAAATGTTAGTGATGTCAGTTTCCAGGAAGGGGTTAGCAACATGCCTATGTTGACAAATGGGTTGAATCTAATCTTTGTCAATTAGTGAAAGAAAATTAGATTTAGTTCAGTAACTTAATTTTTACTTTAAACATTTCCATGATTAGAAGACGCTTTTTCCAGACAATTCTGTAGAGTTTGGAAACAGTTCTAGTTTTCACTAATGTGTTTCAAGGTATAGATTTCTTTGTTTCTTTCAGTTCAAAAATTTCATATGTGAAAAAGAATATTTTAGTGATATTTCTATGTTTTTGGCTTTTTATCTTTTTGGTGTTAGTGAAAAGCATTTATTGGAACCTTATAAAAATTTTTAAAAATTTGAAATATATTAAATAAGCTTTGAAATATTGTGAGGAACTCTTTTTAAATTCTTTTTTAGTAATATTTCTTGCTAAATTTAGTAATATTTCTTGGTCCTGAGGGGCCTGCCCTTCCAGCATCAACTGTGGGAAGCTTGAGGGCGTGGAGAAATCCCTCCTGAGATGGTTTCAGAGAACTGTGTCTGCTTTATTTCACAGCAGAAAATAGCTTTTATTGTGGGTGTGTACCAATTCACATATAACAGTCATGAAAGGCCAGAGGTGATCCACAACATATCATATTCTGGGAGGCCAGACACCAAGAGTTCAGAAACTTCCACGCAGGCTGACCTTGGTACCAAATAGGGGAATAACTTCTTGTCAAAGGAGCAAGGAAATGGCACTTGCCAGTGTTCTGACAGCACTCTGTCCCAAAACATAGTCCAAGAATATGAATGGATATAATTCTGCGACTTACTCAGTTTACTCTTTTGTTAAATCTTCCCAATATCCTGGGTTGTTGGAAAATGAACTGTTAAAATGTAGGATCCAACTGTACACGTTAGCTCATGAGTTTTGGCTTCAGTGGTCCATTATAGATTCATTGATTCTTGTTTAAGTACTTGGCCTCTGAAATTGAGCTCCTGAAACATTGAAATGTTATTTATGTATGAAAGTACATGTGACCATAGAGATGTAGTCTAACCATTTCCTTCTCTTTTGAGAATTCCCAACTCATTTTGTGCTCACAGAAAAACCAAGCACTCATTCTACCTGTATGCCATATGACTTTGTTATTACATTTGCAACACAGGCAAAGAGTTTGAAGCAGAAGCTTACAAGTATTTTCCTGGCTTATCATCTTTTTGCAAATTGAATGTTATTTTTTTTTCTGATAATAATGCATAGAATCATATTACATCATTGTCAGTTTGAATTTTGCTTCCCATATATGCTGCTATAGCTCTCCATAAAATTTTATGGGGTATCTGAGGGACTGAAAACCTAAAGCAGGTCATATTCAGCTGACTAGTAAATTTCAGGGTTAAAAAGCTTTTAATTTCTAATAATGGTTTGGCATTTCTTGGTGTTACTATAAGTGATTATTTTAACTTTCATTTATTCTGTCTTATGTCAAGGTTCAGATTATGTAACAGTATATAAGAATATTGTGGTATATATGGTGAATTTTAAAGAGCTATAGACAATTCTTCATGTGAAAAATACTAAATCAGTTATACAATGTGACATAAAGTTTGTTAAGCTGGTTTTCTTTATTTGTGGTTTACACACAAATAATTATTATATATTTTTCACAAAATACTATTTAAATAGTATGAATTACTTAGATATGCCTGTGTGTAGACCAGTTTATAGGTATCTTGGAGTTGTGAAATTAACTCTGACACCAACACATTATCTTAAAAGATTGACCAAGCATTATAATGGGTGGTAACACCCTTTTATACACTTATGAAGTATACTACAATAATTTCCTTAGTCAAGGCAATGGTGAACTTATATAGTGATATAGGGTAAATAATATTCCAGAGTCTTATTTGTATACTATTTTCAAGGTTATATTTGTCTCCATTTTAGTGATATTTGAAAGTCCTTGATTCTTTATAAAGTTCACTAAACTTAATAAAATCTTTCTTCTATATACATTTGATATCAGTTTTTGTTATGTTTAGTGTGAATATTGAATGTTCAAAACTGGACATGCATAGACAGGGGCACACACACATATTTAAATTTGACATTTATTATCTAGTATAACACTGTATATCTAATGGCATATAGTATTAATGATAAAATTATGTGATTTTCAAGTATTTTTCTGTCCAATAATATGTATATTCTTAAAAATAGACCTCTCTTAAGTCTAATGGATGTTTTAAAATATCTGGAGAAGCTTGCATTTGATAAAATTGGGATATTACAAATGAATAATCTTATTTTTTTTTTCTTTTTTACTGCTGGGAATTGAACCTAGATCTTTGTATATGTTGAGCATGAGTTCTACAACTAATCTACACCACTAGCCTCTAGTCTTTTTTCAGGTTTTCCTTTTAGCCGTCAGTGTAAAGAAAACTTTCTCCCTTTAAGGATGAAAAGTGTTGAGCAGTGGACAATTCGATAGGATCCCACATTAATAGTTGATCTAGAATCTCTACATTTTACAATCCATGGTACATATTTTCATATCTCAGAGTGTTTAAATACAGATACTCAAATTGAATTAATTTGGTCACAAAGGTAAAATCATTAGTAAACCAGAAGTGACCTTCAAGGAAGAGCTGATCAAGTCACTGAACTCTACTAAGTCTCTCTCAGCAGCCTTTGTTGTTCGGTTTCTGTGCTGGCTTATTCTACTGCCTGTGGTTCTCCATGTGGAGGAAAATACTATCTTCATTGTTTCTGAGTTTCACTGGGGAAAAACTGACCTTGACCACACACTCACACATTTAAAAAATCTCAGAGAAAGAGTCTCCTTGGTCCACCTTCTATTTTTTGAAAAGTCTTTTGAGTTCATTAGAGTTATACAAAATAGCATGATTTTTTGACAACCCCATATGTGCATGCAACATAATTTACACCATTTTCAATCCTCTATACTTACACTTCCCCTCCCTTTCTCTCTCTTCTTTTTTCCCCATTACTCTATTTAGATATTTATTTATGAATATAATTATATTTATTTATATGCATATATATATATATATATATATATTTAATATGGTGCTGAGAATCAAGCCCCTCATATGTGCTAAGCAAGTGTCTACTGAGCCACAACAGCAGCCCTTATTTATTGTTTTTAATTGGTGCTTTGTAAATATACATAAAGGTGGGATTCACTGTGGCATATTCATATATGTACATACTATCCTGGTCCCTCTTGAGTCAAATGTTGAACCTTGAAAGTGTCAGTTTCGTCTAGGAGGATGAGTGCAGGAATTGGCCAAATGTAGTTCAGGGACTTTGGGTTTGTAATAGTGTACCCTGCCCCTCGGTAACTAAACCATTTAGAGACTGAAAGTTGGAAGGTCTTTATAGAAGAATGAGAAGCTGGGCTGGGATGGTGGCTCAGTGGTAGAACGCTTGCTTAGCACAGGAGGGACCCGGGTTAGATTCCCAGCACCACATAAAAATAAAGGCATTGTGTTGTGTCATCTACAAAAAAGGTTTGTCTCTCTCTCTCTCTCTCTCTCTCTCTCTCTCTCTCTATATATATATATATATATATATATATATATATATATATATATATAAAGAGTGAGAACTCAACCCAATTAGTTTCAGGGTCAAGGCCTCTTTCTTTTCTCTTGGTGAATCCCTGTTCCTGCAAATTATCACCTGGTTTGCTTCCTCATTTCTTTCAGGTCTCATCTCAGATATCCTAGCCCTCTGCTTTCTCTGCTTTATCATCTTCGTTGCAGTCCCATTTGCAGTCCATCTCTTTCCACTGCTCTCTTACTTATTCACAGCATCACTTTTTGATTCTCTGAATGCCCCTTTGTTTATATCCTCTGAGTTGTTCTTCCTTATTTCCATGGGTGCAGGAACTTGTCTCCTTCTATGCACATGGAACAGTGTGTAGAATACCACATATATTTTAAAAATGTTTGTTGAGGGAATAAATAAAATGGGATACTATGTCATTGACCTATATGGTTCTTAATACTAGGCTAAGCAGGATTTATCTCCAGTAAGTAGAACTTTGGAGGGAAAAGTATCTCAAGTATGTGGCGTAGGTATCAACAGAGAGAAACCATTAAATTTAAAATAACTGGAGTTGGATAATGAAGGTGTGCAGTAACTTATTATAAGTCATTTTTTTTCTGTATCATATCCTCCTCACAGTGAGCTGACTTTGTATTAAATAAGGAGATTTATTGCTTCTTGGATTCTATGAGGTCCTTTGACATTTTCTATGACAGTGAACAGTGAACTTGGCTTTGAAGTAGTCATGTTTTATGAGCAATGTATGCATTTAGGCCACAAAAATAGAAACTGAAGAGAGCAGTATGTGTTTTAATTCCATGGATGTTCTAAATGTGCATTTGATGGTACATAGGGTGTCTGTATCTACTTATATTGATTAACAATCCAGTCACATTTTTTATATTTTTCAATAAACTGGTAAGATTGACAATAATAACTCAAAAATCTTTCATAATTTTTTTTTCTACTTGAAGCACACTCCATCCCTGTGGTGAAATACTTCTTAAAGGTGAAGGAAATTTATTATAATTTCTTCATAAATTTTGTTACCAGCTTGGCAAAACACATTCTTTATGATTGTAGAATTTTTAAAGAAAATTTTATATGAGATATGTGAACTAAAGGTAAAAAATGTAATAGTGACAGCCACTCAGCTCACATTTTGCCATTAACATAAATTATACCTTAATTCCTACAGGTTCATCCATGTCATTACATATTTGGCCTTTTGTAGACATATCAAGGAGGTTAATTTTTTTTTCTTTTGGAACTAATTCTGTTGGCAGAAATCCATTGAGATTTTTATTCCTAGATTTGCTCTCTAGCTTGTCATTCTAATTTTAAAATTTTAGTACTTAGAGATTGTCATCTTTCCAGTTTGGGCATAGTAATTTGAAGTGAAACTAAGGTATGACACAAGAATAAAATATATGAATAAGAAAATTTATAAATGTGGCCTATTCAGGACTTCCTCTGGAAAGATTTTTTTTCTTAATAGATTTTTCAGGAAATTATGAAGCTAAGATTTTTACCAAAAATTACTAATAAAACAATGTTAGATTTGTTTTAAAAGAGACCAAATTTTAATGAAGATAGAGAAATTCAGTAAGTCTTTTTAAATTATGGAGAAAGATTTGAATATTTTAGCTCTTAAATTCTTTGAATGATTTTTTTATGTTTTAAAAATTGTTTTACATACCCATACTGGACTTTCAAATAAATGTAAATGCAATGGAAAGAAGTAGAATGGAATATAACAGCAGAAGATTAAACAGAATATCCTGGTTTCTGTAAAAACAGTATTTCTTCTTGTGAGATGAAGTAAAAAAGTTCAAAAGCCTGTGAGAATATAAAAGCTTATGAAATCATCACCTTTCTTCCTCTTAGTACATGAGATTCATCTTAGATTTAGTATAGATTTTTACTTTGAGATTTGAAATACATATATTTACAACATTCTATTTTCATGTATTTGCTAGAGTTCAAGCTAATTATAAAATAATCTTGACTTTATTATCCAGAAATCAGCTTTTTTATTTAATATGAAATGTGGGAATAATTTGCAAATCAGAGTTTGACTAAACGTTTGATTTCTTGTGTTATATCACATGGAACCACCTGAGAAAATTGCTTCTTCTATACATAATTTTTAGAATTGCATCCCAACTTTCCATTCAAGTTATTTAGTGACAATTGGATTAGCTCAAACAATCAACTGATCTTATAAATAATGTGGGATATGATAGGGGTTTAACTGAAGTCTCCTTCAAGACTTTGAATTTGATGCTAATCTATCCCCAAACAACGAAGTATTTCAAATTGTCTAATTGTATGACATAAAATAATATACATTTGTATTATAAATAATAAGAAATATTTTAGGATCTCTTTCATTCTTATGCATTTGTTATGGTTCAGATATCGGGTATGTCGCAGAAGCTCATATGTGAGACAATTCAAGAACATTCAGAGGTGATATGATTGGGTTATAAGAGCCATAATCCAATCAGTGAATTAATCCCTTGAATAGGATTAACTGAGTGGTAACTAAAGCCTAGTAGGGTATGGCTGAAAGAGGTAGGCATTTAGGGCATGACTTTGAAGTATGTATTTTGTGACTGGTGAGTAGAGCTTCTTTCTGCTTCCTGGTGTGATATTCTGGGCCACATTCCTTTTTATTTATTTTTTTTTTCAGTTTTTAAAAAAATATTTATTTATTTATTCTAATTATGTATATATGACAGTAGAATGCATTTGGATTCACTATATACATTGTAGCACAACTTTTTCCATTTCTCTGGTTGCACATGATGGAGCATTGCACCATATGTGCAGTCACATATGTACCTAGGATAAAGACGTCCATCTCATTCCACCATCTTTCCTGCCCCCATCTCACTCCCCTTCACTCCTTCCACTTTTCCCAACACAGTTCCTTCATTTTTTTCCATACTTCCTCCCCATTATGGATCAACATCTGCTTTTCAGAGAGAATATTCAGCCTTTGATTTGGGAGGATTGGCTTACTAAACTTAGCACAACATTCTCCACCTCCACCCATTTACCTGCAAATTCCATAATTTTATTCTCTTATTCACAATATCACTGAGTAATACTCCATTGTGTATAGATACCACAGTTTCTTTATCCATTCAGGACATCTGGGTTGCTTCCACAGTTTAGCTATTGTGAATTGAGCTGCTATAAACATTGATGTTGATGGATTGTACCAATTTGCAGTCCCACCAGCAATGGGATGAATGTGCCTTTTCCCCCACATCCTCACCAACACTTATCGTCATTTGTATTCTTGATAACTGCCATTCTAACTGGCATGAGACAAAATCTTAGAGTAGATTGGATTTGTATTTTTTTAATTACTAGAGATGTTGAACATTTTTCATATATTTTTGATAGATTTATATCTTCTGAGAGTGTCTGTTCAGCTCCTTAGCCCATTTATTGATTGGGTTATTTCTAATTTTGGTATTAAGTTTTTTGAGTTCTTTGTATATCCTGGAGATTAGTGCTCTGATATTTGTGTGGCAAAAATTTGCTCCCAAAATATAGGCTCTCTGTTCACCTCATTGATTCTTGATTTTATGTCTTGTGCTTTATTCCTGTTAAGGAAGTCAGGGACTAATCCTACGTGATGGAGATTTGGGCCTATTTTTTCCTCTGTTATATGTGGGGTCTCTCTTCTAATTCTTAGGTCCTTGATCCACTTTGAGTTAAGTTTTGTGAATGGAAAGACATGGGGATTCAGTTTCATTTTGCTGCATATGGATTTCCAGCTTTCCCAGTACTTTTTTTTGAAGAGGCTATCTTTCCCCCAATGTATGTTTGTGGTGCCTTTTCTAGTATGAGATAACTGTATTTATATGGGTTTGTCTTTGTGTCTTACATTCTGTACTATTGGTCTACATACCTATTTTTTGTCAATACCATACAGTTTTTGTTACTATAGCTTTATAGTATAGCTTGAGGTCTGGTATTGTGATGCCTACTGCTTCACTCTTCTTGCTAAGGATTGCTTTGGCTTATTCTGGATCTCTTATTTTTCCAAATAAATTTCATGATTACTTTTTCTATTTCTATAAGTACAGAGGAGGTAGAGAGGGAAGATGGGAGGGGAGGGGAGGGGAGGGGGAATAGTAGGGGATAGGAAAGGTAGCAGAATACAACAGTCACTAATATGCCATTATGTAAAAATGTGAGTATGTAACAGAAGTGAGTCTGCATTATGTATTTGGGGAGTTCAAAACCCAATTGAGTCAAATGTATGAAAGATGATATATCATGAGCTCTGTAATGTTTTGAACAATCAATAAAAAAATGGAAAAAAAGAAAAAAAATAATGTTGGGATTTTAATTGGAATTGCATTCAATCTGTATAGTACTTTGAGTAGTGTGACCATTTTAATAATATTAATTTTGCCTATCAAAGAGCATGGGAGATCTTTTCATTTTTTAAGATTGTCTTCATTTTCTTTCTTTAGTGTTCTGTAGTTCATTTTAGAGGTATTTCACCTCTTTTGTTAAATTAATTTCCAAGTATTTTATTTTATTTTGTTGAAGCTAATGTGAATATGATATTTATACTTATTTCTCTTTCAGAGAATTCATCAATGACATATAGAAATGCATTTGATTTTTGAGTTATTGATTTTATATACTGCTACTTTACTGAATTCATTTATTAATTCCAGAAGTTTTCTGGTGGAGTATTTTTTGGATCCTCTAAGTATAGAATCATGTCATCAGAAAATAATGAGTGTTGACTTCTTCTTTTCATATCCCTTTAATTTCTTTCATCTGTTTAATTGTTCTGGCTAGAGTTTCAATGACTGTTAAATAGAAGTTGTAAAAGAGGATATCCCTGTCTTGTTCTAGCACTTTCCTTTACCATGCTCTTCTACCATGATGTTCTAATTAGAATCCTAAATGTAGTCCCAGGGAATGGAGGGATACCATCTGTCCACTGAGACCTCTGGAACCAAGAACCCCCAAATAAACTTTTACTCCTAAAGTTGTTGTTTCTGCCAGATCTTTTGGTTGGAGCAACAAAAAGCTGACTAAAAGAACAATCAACATGATTAGCCTTTAAATATAAATTCAGAGTGAGTGATCAGGTAGATGCTTAACATTTCTTAAAATTAACTTGTTCTACACATTTATTTTAACATGTTACATTTCATTCATGACTGAGGATTTTATTGCAAATTTTTTTTATCTTGTATTCTCTAGCACTGCTAAGTGAATGTTCTAATTGTGATCATTTAAGTAAGATAACATATCTCTATCTCAAGAATTCCTCAGCAGAAAGACTAAATAATGAGGGTTGAGTTCATCAAAGATTAAACCTTAAACCAAGAATGAACAAATTGGGCATGGTTGTGCATGACTGTTATCTCAATGGCTTGGGGACTGAGGCAAAAGGATCTCAAATTCAAGTCCAGCCTCAGCAACTTAGTGAGGGCTTAAGCAACTTAGCTAGACTCTATTTCAAAAACATAAAAATAAAAAGGGCTGGGGATGTGGTTCCATAGAAAAGTGCCTCTGGGTTCAATCTCTAGTAACCAAATAAACAAAGAAACAAACAAAAAGAAACAAGACCAGTTTATACATACAAGATGAAGAAATATTTCATAGTCCCTTTGGAGAAAGTTTAATTTGGAAGCTGAGAGGACAAAAAGTTGGGGAATATATTTTTTTAAACACTGCTACAGATCCAATTATTTCTTAAATTATAATTAACACCTGAATTTAAATTGATGTTGTCTTTATGATATCAAGTATTGTTTTATTTTCTCTAGAAGTAAAGGGAAATTGGAATAATTTGAATATCCATTTTCTTTATTGGATAATGATTATTATTATTTTGGTTTTCATGGCCAAGGCAATAGAGCAATCGTAGCATTTTACTTAATGGGTGATTCCTTTTCCACATTTCTTTAAGTTTCACCTGAGTGTCATATTTTATAATTGATCATTAATTTTTATGGGATAGTTTTTGAAAATAAAGAATTAAAACTTTCCTGGAGAATGATATTATTCCGTTTATATTTATTTCTTTCATGGAATAGATGTTTTATATATCTAGACATTTTAAGGCAAGGAAAGGTATTATGTTGAAATATTATTTTCGTATTTCTACATTCCAGTATTGTTTCATCAATATCCTGTATTATAAAGTGGAAAACTTAAAGGAGTAATATATATGTGCAAGATGACAACTAGACTAAATATAGTTTACTTAGAAAAGCTTTCATAAAGTAACTTCCATCAAAAATTTCTAATTCGAATCCTAAATTTATGAGATGTCACAGAATCTTGACTCTGGAAAGAAACAGAGAACCCTCTGAGTTCATCCAAATTTTACAAAAAAGCAGACTTCCAACTCAAGTTATTCACATGCTAAGGCAGACTTCAACAAGTACCTCTTTAAATAAAAGGTATACCTCCTGATTCAGGGAAAACAAAGTTAGGCAGCTTAAATAATGCACAACACAACCTCATAAATACATCTACTTAATTTTTTTGTGTTTGTGTGACATTTGTACAGGGGTAGTACTTGTTATAAAAAGTATCCTGGGTATATATAGTCTCCTTATCCTATCTAGCTCCACACTTAATCTTATCTCTAGAAGTTCCATCTGTTCAATTAAGGGATGTATGAAAGAACAAGGGGAAGTTTGCAACTGTAGACTTTAAAGATCAGGCCTAGAAGTTTCATTTCTGCTCATATGACCACATCAGCCAACGAGGAAAACCCAGAAATGTAGGAGAACCTGGGTGTCTGGGGGGAGATTGAGTTTGGTGACAAATTGGTCATCCTTTCCTATAAGACCTTGGCAGGTTATTAATATCTGGGAAAGATTATCCTCCCAATGTCTTTTCACCACTTAAATGTCACCACTTAAGTGTCACCACTTAAGTAAGAGCAATGTATGTGTGAATTTGCAATTATCTGAGGATTTTAATAAGAATTCCAATTAGTAGAATAATTATTCTCTTATTTTATGAATACCTCTGTCTAGCTTATTAAAATAAGGCCATTTTAAGTTATAGCAATAAATAGAAAGTGATTTTTTAAATGTCATTGTGACTTGGGTTATTAAAATGCAACTGCTGAATGTTATTAACACAAATGATTTTTTTTTGCACTTTGAATTCTATTAAGAAGCAAGTACCATGTGGTTCTCATCTCATAGATAATTGTGAAATGTTTGTATAAACCTGCAATTCACTCAGGGTGACAGAAACACTTTTGCTTATACCACATACTGGACTGCACATCTATAAAGAGACTTCATCATTTGTAAAAGTGAAATGATAAGATTGCACCTCAGGTCACAGATATCAAATAGCTGAAGTCAATATTAACACAGTTGAGATAATATTCCAGAAAAAATATATTGCCTAATTCACTTGAAAAGACTTAAATAGCCAAACATTCTAAAATTATTCAAGAGTTAAAACTAGCACTTTAAACATAGATGTTCCACCTAATACTGACTGCCTGAATCTAACAGGATGGGAATTGCTGTATGTTGGGATCTGATCAGCTCAATGATCACCCACTTAGCAGGTGCATGTATTGTTTTCATATCATTACCCTTTTACAATGGGAAGTTGCTGATAGAATTTTCTCCATATCCTTGATTTTTCACTGTTTTCTTTCTGTTCTTTCATTTCTCTAAACTCTTTTTTTCTTCCAGTCTGGCCTCACTAGATTTTCAACATTATTTTCCAGTAGATGATCTGCTCTAAAAAAACTGTTCTCTCTAAAGTGTATGTAGTAATCCTATAACTCTATCTCTTCCTTTCATTCTCCATCCTCTCCTAAACCCTCCTCTTTTTCAATTTACCATGTATACAGATTTATGCTATCATAGTCTGCCTTATATTACTATTATTTGTGTGGGTAGTATTGGGGATTGAACCCATGACTTCATACATTCTAGGTAAGTACTCTATCAACTGAGCCACATTTATAGCCTGCTCATAGTCTCCCTTTTAAATTTTCTTTTAAGTGTTTTTACTATTGCTGATAGTTCCTTTCTCACCCAAAATGCTATTTATAGTTCAGTTTCAGGACTGACTGGTCTCTAAAAACCAGCTCTACTAAATTTTGTGGATTTTTTATATATAAGTCCCTGTATTCTAAGAAAAGAGATCACTTTTTTCTTTCCAACTAGAATGCCTTTCATTACTTTTCCTTGTCCAATTGCTTTGGTTAGAACTTTAGTACAGTGTTGATTGGAAGTAGTGAAAATAGACATTCTTGATCTATTCCAGATCTCAGAGTAAAAATATGTAAAAATTTTAAATATTTTTTCTTGATTGAAGCTTTTCCCTTTCTTGTTCAAAATTCACAAAAGCCAATAATGCAGGCTTTGATAAGACAATAATAAACATGAATATTGCTGGCATCTAAATATATGTTTTTAAAAGAGTTTGTTTAGGTTATGATGTATGATGGAAGAAAATGATATTTAATTATTAATTTACCTGGAATATGTTTCATTATTAATGAGGTCAAATATACTTTATGCTTCTCATATATATTCTTTGGTCAACTTCTTATCCTTTAATTAGCTTATTTTTATTTTTTGTATGTCTTTTTTCATGTGTATGCAATTTGTTTTTTTATATTCAGACTGCTAACCTTTGCCTGTATATATCTTACAAGAAAGTTTGCTAGGTTGATACTTTTGGTTTTTCAAAACATGCTTTTCCATATAGTTTTAAAACTCTGTCACATAAATTTTTTAATTCTTTATTTTGTTGTCTCAAGCTTCATATCCTTTAAATTTCTAATCCTGATCACATAAAAGGTAATATTAATTGATCTCCAAATTATATTTGAAAAAATTTTAATTTTTTAAAACCCAAATGTGAATCCTTTTAGAACAATGGCAAATTACATATTAAAATTATATTAAAATATAATTTTCTGATGTTTAGAGATAAATCAATTCAGAGAGCTGAGATAGAAGTAACTCCCCAAATTGGAAATGTTCACATGCAAAGTTTCAGATATTTCTGCATTGGAGAAAAGTGAAAACTATGGAGCATAAACCGAACATTTGTGACTTTAGAGGATGGCAGGCCCTGACTCATCCTGACCGCCTCAAAACTGACTTTTCTGGTATACTCCAGAAATAGTCATGGAAATGACCACTACTGGCTTTTTGTTATTGTTTTTGCTTTCTCACATATTGATTTTCAGAGCTTCTCATTAAAACAAAGAGTTATGGAATAAGCCTGTTATCACCGGATAACATACATCACAGCTGTATTTCAGTTTAAATGAGAAAAAGAGGAATATAATAAAAATTAATTCTTATTTAAAGATCTTCACATAACAGACATGATTTTAAGTATTTTACATACATTACTATGTTTGAATGTATTATAACCTCAAAATATGCTGAAACCCTAACTTTCAAAAAGATGGGCCCTTTTGAGAAGTCATTAAGTCATATGGGAGGAACCCAAAGAATGGAATTAATGTCCTTTCAACAGACACTCCAAGGAGCTCATGTTCATTGCTTTTATCATGTGAGGATGCAATAAGAAAGTTCCATCTATGAAACAGTAAGAGGGCCCTCATCTAACTTCAAAATTTGCCTGCATTGTTCACTTGGACTTTTCAGCCTCTAGGACTAGAACATAAAAATTACTGTTGTTTATAAAAGCAGCTAACTATTTTGTTATAGTCGCCCACAAAGACTAAGACATACATTAACTTTTTAATCATCACATCATTCTTGTTAAGCAAATACTACTAAAGACTCCCTGCAATGAATGAGAAAATGAGGAATGCTGTGATTGTATAGTTTCTCCAGGGTCACAAAGTTAGTTTACTAGAGAAATAGGATTCCCACCTCCATAGTGTGGCTCTGGACTCCTTCCCCTGCATATAACTTGACAGTGTTGATTCAGGAAATATTTTGAGCTCAATATGCTCAGGGAAAAATAGATCCAATTCTGAGTAGAATAGAAAGAGTGAATTCAGGCCTTCAAATACAATATAAAATCCAAATCTCTGAATAACCTGTACTCGATGTGTTCAGATATTGGTTATGAAACAGAGCATTTGTTAACCATTGTCCCAGTGCATTCGGTGTACACTACAGGTACTACAATGTGATTACAATTAGCAGACCATAATATTAGTGACTTGCAAATATGAAGATGATCCAGGAATTAAAAGCTAAAAAGAAGAATTCTGGTACTGAACTGCCAGGATATATGTAAGATTTCCACCAAATTATTTGATCTAAGCATAACATTCATTATCTGTAAGCCCAATGCAGTAAAGATCAATGAGTCAAAGACCTAGATGTATCAGGAGCTGGTTGGGGAAAAGTTTGTCAGCAGAAGCTGGACAGATTTTTATTGTTTCACTTGAAACTAAACATTTTGTTCATCAATCCATGTGGGAGTATTAAGGGATTTGGAATCAGAAAGAAGTTATCTCAAATACAATGACATTGAACAAGTCAGTTAATGTCTTAATGTATTATATAGCACCTGTTCTAAATTGTGGAATCAAATTACAAAGGCAAAAACAATTGACAGGAATGTAAAGGTCTATGCATTTTTAATGACTTTGGTAATTAGAGTTTAAATCAAGAATGGGGAAGCTATTTGGGGGGAAAGGATGAGAAATAAGGACTTACAAAGTCAGTGAATAGACAGCAGAGGGACCTCAAGGCAGCTGAGCTGGATGGTACACAAGGGATATTTTCTGCACTCCAGCTATTACCAATGGGCAGGCCCTGGATATTGAGTCTTTTATCTATGGAATTGCTTTCCAAGGGGAATTGTTACTGCGATTGTTATATTGGCTGCTTTTCTGTGAAGCAGTGTGCAAACATCAAAGAAGTTTCCTATTAGAATCAAAGTGCTTCTCATTTGGAAACCTCCTTAAATAATGGATGACACTTGAAGACATTGGTTGTCATTCTCAATAATTAACTATGTCTAATTTTGGCAGGAACTGAACTTTTATTTTTTTTCTCAGAGCTTGACACACTACTTGATTTAGAAGAGCAAGAGATTTAAATATTGTACAGTTCTATGAGCCACAGATTCTGAATAAATTTCCCACTTCTCTGTGTGACATATTTTTCCAGGTGGATTTTTCTCCTTTTATAAATAAATAAATGGTTGGTAGATAAGTATGCAGGAAGGTAGGTAGATATCTGCAGGATCTGTGTTTCTCTGTGAATACTTAGATCTAAGATACAAATCTACATATCTAATGAAGTATTGTAATAGTGACTCATTTTATAATTGCATATTTTTAAAACACTGCATCATTATGAATAATTAATAATTATTATTTTATCTTAATACCAGTCTCCTTATTTATGACCTTTGTCTGACTTTACTAAACGTAGTGTGAGAGTTATATGAGTGTCTACCCCAGAGCAAGGGTCAAGGCATATATTTGGACAAGCTTCTCACATTAGTGTTAAGCAATCAGAGATCTTACTTTTGCAGGTATTTACATTAAAGCTGAATGTGGGTATAGTAATGGAAAGAGAAAATAAAGATGTCAGACTTGAAATTATAAGCAAAACCTGAGTTTAGAAAGAGCAATTATAATTCCTTATATGGGTCAAATACACATACACACATGCACACACACACACACAAATACATTATATTACTAATTTAGTGCATTTATGGCTTATATTTCTTTTATTACAAATAAAAATATAGTAATATATTGACACCATTTATGTTGAATGAATTTCAGAAATATCAGTGTATAATTATGAAACTGAGATTAGTCTATGTATTGAGCATGTTAATTATTTTTGAAAACTTAATCCTTGAATATATGTTTCTTATGATACAGAATTAACTGCAGTGTTCATTCAAAATAGTCTTATTATTTTCTTAAGATACAAGTTTATGTTTAGTAATTGATAAATTTTCATTATCTCTCACATTGATTTTATTGTACTTTCCTATGAAACTTCCTTTTCTTAACCAATGCCTCTTTTTCTTTCAACAACTATTCTGATGTAATACCTTTCAAAAGTTTTCAAGAGTTCATTTTGTATTCTTCTTAATTAACTGAGATATTGAGTTTTATCTAGGAAATCTCATATCTTACAATCTCTTCCATGTAACTATAAAATATCAGAATGTGGTAGGTTATTTCATTTGCAGATTGATGTATCTCATTAGAAAATTCTGTTACTTTTTTGAGATTGAAATTTTACACTGTCACCTTCAGTACAGAAGATGTTTTTTTAAAAATGAATGTTTGATTGTCATTTAAAACTGTAAAAATAGTGATGAATAGAGACATCTGCCACCACACATACAGATTGATAATGACTTTATTTGTACTTTGGCCTAATGCATATCCTGACAGATCATCAAAACAAGAAAAGGAAGAGCTCATCAGCCTGTAGGAAATGGCCAGATGCTCACAGAATAATGAAAAGTCATTGTCTCTTATCTTTTAATGTTCAAATTATGCAAAAATGCACTTTTTATTATGAATTTTAAAAGGAACATAACTCCTCAAACTTCACTGCTATTTCATGGATATGACAAACATCCTAGTCTCAAAATACTTACTTCCCTTTAGTTTCCTATTTATTTTCTCCTCTTTACTACTATCTGCTAGCCTTTCAACAAACTAGATGTTTTATCTATACTTGGGAACCTTAGCAATCCCATAGTATTTTGCAACCATTTCTGTACATTTAATTTTTCTCAAGGAAAATTTCTTAATTCATGATTTCTAGACCCTCCCTATGTTTTTGTCTATCAGTCTTGCATTGTTTTTATGCTATTTCTGGCCTCAAGATCAGCTTGGCTTTGTTCTCTTGATCTTCCACAGCAGAAGGTACAGAGCTGAGTGTCCCTCACTATCTGTGACCTATGGTTCTCCACCCAAAGTATGGCTGGGGAATTCTTGAGATAGGGATAAGTTATCTTACTTAAATGATCACAATTAGAACATTCTCATAGCAATGCTATAGAATACAAGATAAAAATACAATAAAATCCTCAGTCATGAATGAAACATAATATATGTTAAAATGAATGAGCAAAAGTTCATTTCAAGAAATGTTAAGCATCAACCTGATCATGCTAAATTTATATTTAAAGGCTATTCATGTTGATTGTGTTTTTAGTCAGCTTTTTGTTGCTCCAACCAAAAGATTTGACAGGAACAACAGCTTAAGGAGTAAAAGTTTATTTGGGGGGTTCATGGTTTCAGAGGTCTCAGTGGACAGATGGTGGCCCTCCATTCCATGGGACTACATTTAGGATTCTAATCAGCACATCATGGTAGAAAAGATGGTAAAGGAAAGTGCTAGAACAAGACAGGGATGCCCGCTTTCACAACTTCTATTCAACATAGGCTTTGAAACTCTAGCCAGAGCAATTAGACAGATGAAAGAAATTAAAGGAATATGAAAAGAAGAACTCAACTCTCATTATTTGCTAATGACATGATTCTATACTTAGAGGATCCAAAAAAGAGTGTTCCAGAAAACTTTTAGAATTAATATATGAATTCAGCAAAGTAGCAGTATATAAAATCAATAACTCATAAATCAAACGCATTTTTATTTATCTGCATTTAGGATTCTAATCAGAACATCATGGTAGAAGAGTGTGGTAAAGGAAAGTGCTAGAACAAGAAAAGGATGCTCTCTTTCACAACTTCTATTCAACATAGGCTTTGAAACTCTAGCCAGAGAAATTAGATGAAAGAAATTAAAGGATATGAATAGGAAATAAGAACTCAAACTCTCATTATTTGCTAATAACATGATTCTATAGTTACAAGATCCAAAAAAAAAAAAACTCCACCAGAAAATTTCTAGAATTAATAAATGAATTCAGCAAAGTAGCAGGATATAAAATCAATAATGACCACAAAATTACCCAATTTCATTGTTGATTGATTTAATTATGGTGGGCAAAACAGCAAATACAGATCTTTGTTTTAACAGTTGAATCCAAAGGGATATTCTTTTAATTTTGAAAAACATCTAAAATAAAAAAATAAAAATAAAAAATAAATCTTTGGTTAATCCCCCAAATTAAATGAGCACAACCTAAAGAAAATCTTGTCAAATACAGACTTGCATAATTATCTTACATATTTCAAAAACTGTTAACCATGGAGTTTAATGGATAGAGCAATAGACTGGGACCAAGGGAATTAATTAGTAGAAAATTGAATTAATTATTTTACAATGTACATCCATTCCTATCATTGATTGGAAGAACAAACGAAAACATTTCTTCATATTAAAATTTATGAAACACTAATTCCCCTCTCTTGATATACATCACTTACTCTATATGTTTATTAGTTTCCAATATAACAATTTAATTTAAAATATATCTGTGTTTGGTTTATTCTCAGACCATTTGACTTCAGACAATAAAATTCATGGCAGTGCAACTCCAATTAACATCTTCAACTTAAGTCTTTCACTTCACGGAAATTTCAGAAATATCATTACCTTACAACAGTTTTGTGCAAATTAATTATTCATTTCATTAGTACCACATCTAAAAAAAAACAACAAAACACTTTTCATTTACACAGAATGCTGTTTCAAATGATGAGCTCTGATTTGTTGGGGGAATTCTTCAAATGATACAAATCATAGAAATACTATGTGTCAGATAGAAAGCCCTAGGGACCTTATCAGAAAAATCATCTCCCATCAGACCATAAAATAAGTGACAATATGAAGAATATCCTCTATGCAATTAAAGAAATGAACTCTACATAATAAATAATGGGAGATTATGTCTAGTGTCTGTTTTACTCTTTTCATACTAATTGCTATTCTGTGATATCTGAGAAGTCTAATCAGCATGATTATTCAAAAAAATTGTGTTGGCAGTGATTGTGGAAAATTCAGAAATGTACTGATCATTTCTTATACATTAAAATTCAAGCATTTTATGTGTACAGATATACTTGTAATTTTCACAAAATATGAAAGCTCTTAATGATAGTCCAGTTATACAGCTGCTGATTTTCACGATTAAAAGTAACCATTTATGGAAGCTCCTTCTGTTTGGAATTAAGTTATGGGAGTTATTTATATGATAGTTTTAGATGTTATATAGAAACAAACCCAACATATGAAAATACAAATGGTTAAAGTTTTCTTTTTAATTAAAATTTTCTGTTAAGAGATAAGGAAAACTTACTACATTATTATATAAAGCCTTTGATTGTGATCCAAAATAGGTAGAGTAGAAGATCAACCAAAGAAAACTGGGAACCTATGACACCAGTATGCCTGTGAGGTAGTGTCAGGGACACAATGGAGTAGGGTGAGGGAGCTATGATGGAACTTAGCAAGTTCAATACTTGTATGTGAAAATGGAGGGAGGGAGTAAAATGATATTTTGATATAATTATCTTACATTTTTACTGTTAAGTAAATACATACCTACAAAACATACAATACAATTATTAAGGCCTATCTAGAATTCTTGTCAAATTTAGCATTATGGACCCATGTTTAGAAAATATATCAGATAAAAACCCATGTGTTTTCTATTCTGAACAGTATTAGTTTCTTGAATTTACAATGCAGACAACAACAACAAAAAAAGGCTTTTTGTAACATTAAATTGTGGAAAATTTCTGTCCCCTATATTTTCAAATTGTTAGGTATAAAGTATAAAATTTTATAATAAAAAATGTTTGCCTCTTTACAGAAACAATATGAAATATATAAGCATTAGTGCTAACACCCAGAGGCTTTGCATATCTGAATTATTCTTTTAAATATTATAGATGCTGATTTTTAAAATCCTTGAAGAATATGTTAAGAGGAAAAAAGCATTTAACCAATAAGAAAAGTACAGATGTTTTTGTTTGTGTTTTATTCACTGGTTATTGTTATTACTTATACTGAACTCTGAAGTTTTATAGTTGATGTAATGCTCTTTCAGAACTGTTTGTGGGATTTATTTATTTTCTGTCTTTTCATGTAGTTTCATTAGAACCTGATGGCTATAATAACTTTCAGAGTTGTTTTCCTTTACTTTGTTTCCTTTTTGTGGATTTTTTATATAATCTCTGTAAAAGCTTTATCTAATGTTACTGATAATGCTTGCAAAC
Organism: Ictidomys tridecemlineatus; assembly: GCF_052094955.1. Lineage (NCBI taxonomy): Eukaryota > Metazoa > Chordata > Mammalia > Rodentia > Sciuridae > Ictidomys > Ictidomys tridecemlineatus. The sequence goes on along the minus strand of NC_135488.1, from coordinate 22,870,246 downwards.
CCAACATGGATAGATTAGAGGTGACTTTGTAACCAACCTTATATGTGTTTATACCTACTCATCATTCAAAAGATGATTCAGAAACCAACCTGGATTGTGAATGTGTCCTCTGTATTCTGATTCTCTAATGTTGGGCTGTTTTAAATTTATGAAAGGTAAAATCATTGTGTCATTTCTTTATGAGTTTTCTTCATTCCATGGCTCTTTTGTTTGTTGTAAATCCCAAAGGGTAGAGAGAGAAGTTTATGGGAAGACCAAAAATATGTTTTTAGGAAAGTGAAAGAATGCAAAATAATCGTCAAAGATAATAAATACAGGTGAACATTTGAAAATTTATGAGAGATACCATGTTTTCCCTGAGATTTCTAGTCAAATAAAAACAGAAACTATCAAGCTATGATTTTTCATTGAGCATCTTGCACCGGAATCATCAATGGCATTTGCTTAAAATCTGAGGATTTCTGGGCCCTGCTCCAGGAATATGAATCAGAATTTCTAAAGGCAGAGCACAGGAAACTGCATTTTTTAACAACTTTCCTGCCTGAAGTTTAAAGATTATTTTTTCAAAAAGTATACTTTTTCATTTTAAAGCACTTAGTTCCATTTTCTATCAGTCTTCCCTTTGGCTATCTCATTTTTTTGTTGTCCCAATTTGTTACCCACCTTACATGTGCCACAAGTCACCATGCTCCGTACAACTCTCCCTATCAAGTTCAGTTTTTCTCTGCCCAAACATCTTTCTCCTCTTGGCCTAAGATTTTTCTCAAAACCATTTTGAATTCTTGCCCTGTCAAGGACTATCCACATACATTGACTAAATCACTTCAGCCAGTTCCTTTTCTTAATGGAGATGTCTTTTAATAAGAACATCCTTTGACCTGAAACACTCTCAGAATGAGGTTGCATATTCTTGCCTTGGCTTCCTTTTCTCCCCACCAAAGAGTAGATAACTTTACTTTTCACTATTCTTCAAATTATATATTAAATAATATACCATTGCAGAAGATAAAATTGCCCCCACCATCCCAGAGCTTAGACTAAAACAAACAAACAAAAAACAAAAAGACAAAACAAAACCAACTGTTAAAATGTGTTGTATACTTTACCTGAATTTTATCCTATAGCCTTGTATCAAGGTTAAACCAGAGAAGTATTATCAGCCTGAGATACATATTTGGAGATTTATTTCATGGAATTCTATCACCTGACTGTGGAGACTGAAAAAGAAGATCAGAAATATGTAGGGTAGGCTACAGAAACGGCAGACTAGAAATTTCAGATGCTGGAGAAGCTGCTATTCAAAAAGAGAATTTCTTCTTTTCTCAGAGAAGCTTCAGCCCTGCTTTTCAGTTGATTGAAATAGGTGCACCCGGATTATCTAGAATAACCTCTTTTACTCAATGTTAACTGATTATGGACTTAATTCACAGCTGCAAAAAGCCTTCATGACAGCACTTAGATTAATGTTTGATTGAATAACTTAGGGCTTAGCCCCCATCAAGTTAAGAATTAAGAAGATTATAAAGAGGAACTTATTTCACATGAATTTTTATTTGTTTACATACTATTTTTTGCATTGATGTTTGTCATAAATTATTTCCTAAGTAGCAGTTTTCATACATTTGAGATACACACTAAAGTTTATTGTTTTTCTGGAAACTGTTACCCCAGAGAATTCTGTGAATCTTTTATATGCTGTTGAGCCGATTGGTCAATAATTTGATAGAATTTATAGCTCTGTTTCCAGCCTTTTAATGGCTCTCTCAAAGTCATCAAAATCCATACTTAAATACCATGTTCAATATAATTAAATATTTAATGGTTATAGAAAAATCTCTTAAGCTTTGTCTTGATTCCTCCTATGCCAGCTTGATTAAGGGAAACATACCTACTTAAAAAGAGCTCTCAACAAATCCAAAAATGTTTTATTCTTTAGGATTTATAATAATTTGGAAAACATTTCAAATAAACACCAAGTTTCCTACTACATCATTGACCTAAATGTTAGTCCCAACATTGTTTTAAAGCACACACCCTCTATAATTTTTAAAATTTACATTAAAGTCCCAAATGAAGGAAAAAACAAATAAGATACAACTTGATATCATTTCATGATATCAGAAAGCACTAAAGTAACAAACCAGGAAATTATTTAGAAGAATTCAATAGATAACTAATACATGTGACATGATTTTTATGTGGGGAAAAAAAGAATGATTTTTACAGGATTTGTGCTCTGAACCAGCTATGTCCCTTGATAATTTAAATAAGTAGAAATTCAGAAATCTAGAATCCCATATTAGACCAAGATTCTTATAACTTCCTAATACTAAAAAACAATTGCCAACTGTGAAAGTGGTTATTCATGTTAAAAAATGCAAAATGTTTGATGCAAAACTGTCCAGGGGATAAATTAATAATGGCAAAATGTCAGAAACAAGTATGTTGGTCCTTTTTTTGTGGTAATTGTTGCCCTTTGGATTGTTGCACAGAGGGGAAAAAGCTTTACATCATTGTTCTTCAAACTCTGATGTAGTGAAGCAGAATGTCAGGGATACAATGAGCCTTTCATGTTATAGGCACTTGTATTTGGATGGCTATATTATCTTTAGAGAGCATTCCTTTTACTAAAAACAAAAAGGATGAGAGGGCAGGTTTTCTAAAAGCAGTAATTATGTGAAGTGTATTAACTATTGTCTCCTTTTCCAAAACTGCCTGCAGGAGCTCACAAACATGTAAAATGGGTCTTTTATGGACTTGGTAAACAACTGAGATCTTAACCTGTGGGCTCCTGGTGGCTTGCATTGTGGGTGGCCTTTTCGTCACAGAGCCCTTCTCAGATTAGTAATTTTGAATTATGGGACTCACCTATTCTTTCAAAACCTTAATTATTTTCTTGGAAAATAGGCTTAATTATTATATATTACATAGTTATCCAATATTCAAATAAGATGAGGTATCTAAAGCACTTTGTATATTATGAAACAGAAAGTAAATATTAGCAAGTATGTTAAATGGTTTTAGCCTTCAGATGAAAACTGAGGACTTCAGACTCCAAAAAGGATGTTTGGCATCAGGTAGGCAACCTGTATGAATAAGTAACTAAATCTCTTGTTCTTATTTTTTAATTTTTTTTAGAAAGAGATGAGAGAGAGAGAGAGAGAGAGAGAATTTTTAAATATTTATTTATTTTAATTCTCCGCGGACACAACATCTTTGTTTGTATGTGGTGCTGAGGATTGAACCTCGGGCCGCACGCATGCCAGGCGAGCGCGCTACCACTTGAGCCACATCCCCAGCCCATCTTGTTCTTATTGAATCTTAGCATCATGCAGAGCTGTTTTCAACATACTCAATTTTTTTTCATATACCTTAGCAGATTGTTTTCTAAAGATACTTGCTGGAAGAATAAGTTCTTTTTATAGTGGCTCAATAATTGGCATTTTAAAATGTCCTCTTGCTTTGAATACCATTAATATGGCAATATTTTGTGGGAGTTGCAAATTGTTAATAAGCATATACCCAGACTGTTAATAAGCACATACAGTGGTAAGTGATTCAGTGTAAAAACTCAACCAGAAAATATTCATCTCCTAAGATGACAGGGTGCCAGACAGGGAAAATTATATGTAAAATTAATGAAATGTTCATTTCTACCACCTCCTTCCATGCCAATTCCACAACATCCTTTGTTAGAAAATCTGTTGTCTACATACATTTGTAGATTTTTTAAAGAATAAATTTTAATTTTTAGAGCATTGCTATATTCACAGCAAAACGTATACAAACGTATTGTAGTGAATCTCAGTAATATGGGCATCCATAAGACTAGGGTCCTTTTTAGAATAAGATATGTTCCATACTTGTTTAATTATATCAAAATTGACTCTTCTGTTATTTATAACTAAAAAGAACCAATAACAACACTGAACAGAGAGTTTGCTGTACACTCTTTTCCCCTCCACATAAATAGGTTCTCACCAACATCATCATCCAAGAAAATGGTACATCTGCTACAAGGGATGAAGTAGAAGTCCATAGTTCATGACTCTCTCTTGGTGTTGTAATTCTATAGGTTTTGACAAATGTATGACATTTATCCACCATTCTGTAAGATACATTTAGAATTGTTTCACTGCCCTAAAATTTCTTTGAGTTCTACCTGTTCTTCCTTCTTTTCTCCCTAAACACTGGCAACCATTGATGTTTGGATTGTTTTCATAGTTTTACCTTTTCCAAAATATCATATGCCAACTATAGTTGGAATCAACTAGGCTTTTCAGATTGGCTAACTTCACTTAGCAAAAGCCACATGAGATCTTTCCATAGCTTCATAGCTTATTTTTTTTAAGCACAGTATACTATTCCATTGTCTGCAAGTACAACCAATTTACATAGCCATCTGCTCAGTAAAGAATGTGTTGGTTGTTTCTATGTTGGGAACTTGTGACTAAAGTTGCCATAAGCATGTGTACAGGTTGTGTGGATATAGGTTTTCTTTTGGGTAAATTGCCTGATTCCTGGATTATGTGAGAAAAATATGTTTAGTTTTTATGAGAAACTGCAGAACTCTCTTCCAAAGTGGCTGTGCTGTTTTGCATTCCCTTCAGCAGGACTTCCTGTTGTTCCTTAACCTCACCAGCTCTTGTTGTTTTTGTGTCCATTTTTGAAGTGTATATAAAATTTCCTCAAATTAATTCAAATCTAAAAGTATTTGAAAGGCTGTTGATGTAATAAAGTAATTATGTAAATCAATGACTTCATAAATTTTGGAGGAATAGAAACTATATTTCCTCAGAATTTCTCAGTAAAATTATATATAAAATGAGAATAATACTTTTTGTCTGTGTCTATGTGTTTGGATAATTTATAATTTTTAGTTTTCTTTCTATCATGATCAGTTTTTTTAGTGTCATTGCCTATCTCCAGGACTTAAACATTTCCTATTGTGTTTTTATTCTTTGGCATATTATAGTTTACAACTGTAAGTTTTGGTCTATAAAATATTTCATGTATGGAGTATTTAGAAATTATTTTCTTTTATTCATATGGGTATTTATTTATTCCAGCACAATTCATTTGAAAAACTATTCTCATTGAAATATCTTGAGATTTTTTTCAAATCAGTTGACCATGTATGTCCTAATGGACCATGTGTTATTCTCCATTGATCTTCTGTTGATCATTGTGCCTATGTTTCATATCGGCATTATATTTGTAATGTATTAATGTCCTAAAATCAGGAAGGATATGGAATCTAAGTTTTATATCCTTCAAAATTATTTTTAAAAAATTTTAATTGTAGTTCTACACAATACCTTTATTTCATTTATTATTTTTATGTGGTGCTGAGGATCAAACCCAGCGCCTCACACTGCTAGGTGAGTGCTCTACCACTGAGCCACAACGCCAGTCCCTCCTTCAGAATTATTTTAGCTACTTGAGACCCTTTGACTTTTAATATGAATTTTAGAATCAGCTTTCTTATTTACAAAAAGCTTGAGTTTCTCATTTGTATTGCATTTAGTATACAGATCAAAAATTAAGCTTCCTCTCTATGAACACAGTATTGATATTCATTTATTTAGGTCTTTTAAACTGTCAGTAAGTTTTGTAGTTTTCTGGCTAAAGGTCTTGTCTGTCTTTTGGTGATTTATATTTATAAGTATACTAAGTTTTTGGAACTATTATGAATAATATTAGTTATAATTTAAAAGCATAAGTTGCTAATTGATATAAATATCTACTTTTTATCAGCCTTATATTCTGAAACTTGTCATTTGACTTATTAATTGTAGTTATTATATTTTTAGTACTTAGACTTCTTTACACAGATATTAAAGCCACCTTGTAATAGTGAGTTTTATTATTTATTTATTTATTATTTTATTATTTATTATTTATTTATTATTCCTTTTCACTCTTTGTACTTTTTAACCCTTTAACTTACTATAATAGCTAAGACCTTCACCACATTATTGAGTAGATATCATGAGAGCAAACATCCCTATCTTGATTCAAGAATGCATTCAGTCTTTCTCAATTAGGTATGAAGTTAGCCAGTTCCTTAACAGATGTCTTTATAAAATTGAAGCACTTCACATACATTCATTTTTATTTTGCTGAGAACTTTTGGCACATGGTCTGAGTTTTGTTAAAAGCTTTTTCTGCATGTAGAAAGATGATCATATTATTCTTATGCTTCCTTTGACAAATTACAAGTTTTGCCAAATTACAAGTTTTAGAGTTTTGAATCAACTTTGAATTCATAGGATAATTGGCTTTTTATACATAGGATATATTGACTTTTTAGAATACTGCTGGAGAATACTCTCAAAATACTTGAGAGTATTTTGTAGAGGATATTTGTGTATGTGTGTGTTCATGAGGGACATTTGTCGGTCATGTTTTTGTATTATTTTAATGAATTATGGTATCAAGGTCATTTGGCAGGCCATCTATTCTGTTTTCTGTGGAGTGTGTTTAAGAATGGTATTCTCCCCCTTCATGTTCCATAGAGTTTGCAAGAGAAAGAGAATCTATGCTTCAGTTTACTTGATGTAAAGGTATTTGGTTATAAATAATTTCCATAATACATAAAGGCATGGTGAGATTTTCTGATTTTTTTCTCAGTTTTTGTAATTTGTGTGTGGATGTTTAACCCAGATAATCATGCATTTTTATCTAGGTTTTCAAAATTACTGGCCTAAACTCTTTAGTAATATCCTTTGATTTTGCTTTTTCTCTCTGCAAGATCCAAAATTGTATCTCTTTCTTTTTGTTGATTTATGTTTCACTCTTTAGCTTTGTTCTTAGTTTTTGAAAAGAGTGTTTCAAATACATTTATTTTTCCAAACCAGTTTTTACTATTAATTTATTCTGTTATTTGAATTACATTTCATTTATTTCTGTTTTTAATCATTTCTTTTTCGCCACTTACTTTGGGCTATTCAGAACTTTTCTATTATTAAAATATAAAATTGGTCATTGCCTCATATTTTTCCCCTTTTCTAATACAGACATTCAAAATCATAAATTCTCTTTAAGCATTTTTTTCATAGCATGCCATCATCGCTGATATGGTATATTTTTATGATTATCCAATTTAAAATATTTTAAAATTTCTCCCTGTGATTACTTCTTTGTTTGAAGCTTAATTAACAGTTTGTTACTTACAAATTTCTGTGATAGTTTATGGATACTTTATTGTTAGTGATTTCTACTTAACTTCTATTTTGATCAATAAATACATTCTGTAAGATATTAGTATTTGGAAACATTACTAATAATTTTATGGCCAGGCATGTGCTCTATTTTAATGAACATTCCTATATACCTGAAAAGAATGTGTATCCATGGCTTACTGGTAGTGTTCGATAAGTTAATTAGGTCAAGATGTTAATGTTGTTTATATCTAGTATATCTGTATTGATTCTTTTGTAATCTACATGTTAATTTGCTGAAAGAGGGGTTTTTGTATTTCCAATTTTCTTTCTATTTCTCTCATTACTTCTGACAGTTTTGCTTATGCATTTCTCTGTTATTGCATCCTTACACACCACTAGTTATAACTAGTTGTTATAACTTCCAAGTTAATTGTCCCTATTTTCATTATACATTATTGTCTCTTAATATTTTTGTCTGGATTTTAAGTTTATGATCTTCATACTGTATCTTTTTTCTCTTTTCCTCTCAACATGTCTATTTCTTCATATTTAATGAGTTCCTTATATTGGCAAGAACCAGTTGTATCTCTCTTATTTATCTACTCTGACAATATCTGCCTTTTAATTAGAGTGTTGTTGCATTTACCTTTAATTGAGGCATTTAAATAACTACTATATTTATTAGTATAGGATTTTCATAATGCCCCTCTGATTTTTAAAATTTTATCTTGTCTCTTTCCTAATTTCTTTAGGGTTAATAAATATTCATATTTCATTTTATGTTCTATATGTTAAAAGTCATAGCTTAGATATTAATTGTGATTTTTATACCATATTACTTGCTTTTATTTACACATGCATTATTACTAGAACAACTTATAAGTTGTAACTAATAAACTTACCATTTTATTACATCTAATAGAAAGGAAAAGCATTAAAAACTTTCCAATTTTTAGTAAGACCTCATGCTACATCCTAAAATGTAACAAACTTATAGAAAAGAAAGAATTCTTAGATTTAATTTCCTACATGTTTAATTTGAGCTGCTTATAAAATATTGAAATGAATTTGGTATAAGATGTCCATTAAGCAAGACTGTAAAATTAGAGGTAAAAGATTCATGTTGTTGGTCTTATGATATTATCGAATTTTTGCACTTTAAACTTTTATGTGCAAAAAATACAGTGATATAAGTTTAAAACATTTTCATGCTTATTGTCAAATGAATACTGAATATAAAATTAATTTATAAGTATTTGATACCAATGAATGCTTTTGTTTATTATTTTCCTTGAGTAAACTTTCTCCTTTCTTTAAGAACCTTTTTTAAATATAAATTGATTTCTACAAATAACAAGCTCTTTATTTCATAGACCTTGGAACAAATCAACTCTGTTTCAGTTGTGTGTAATTTTCTTAGATCTCATTAAAACTATATCAACTTCTACAGACTACATCCATTCTAATGATTACTTTGTCAGACTTAAATACAACTTATTTTCTTAAACCCAGTTAACTCAATGAAATAGATAAAAGTTTGGATATCTTCAAGAAGAAATAAATTCAGTGCTAAATTTCCTCTACTGTTCTGTCTCTTGCCAAAAAGATAACAAATGTTCATGCACACACTTAACTTTTTCAGCATTTGATTTAAGAGCTCAATATGCAAATATATGTTCACTGAAAAGAATGCTGGGAACTCATTTTCATGTGAGCAAACTGAATCTTAAAGACTTGAGAAATTTGGCTACAGCCAGTTAAGTCACTGACAGAGATGAGACTTGGATTAAACAAGGTCTCTTCACCATTTTTTTCTATTTTTAATTGTATTTCTCAATGGAAATTTAATTTTTATGTGTTCTCAAGAAGCTGTGATAGATCTATGAGCTTGATTTGTACAAGTTAATTGCTCCTTTTAAAAATAACTTTACACTGTTAGTTTTTTGTTGTTACCTTGTGTGTTTGTGTATGTGTGTTTAAATTGTTCATCTCCCTTTCTCCTCACACATCATTTCTTGCTGTCATCTAAATCCTGCCCCAAGGGCCTAGTCTTCTTTTCCCTACTTGGAATTTGCAGTTTCCAGGGTTGCTTAGGAAATATCAATATTCTTTATTTTCTCCAAAATATAATTTTCCTTCTTGTTTTCATTATTTTTTTAATCCTTAATGACAGTCTATATGTATTTATCACTAAAAATAATTATGAACTCTAAAAAGATAGTACTTTCCAGCAAACTGATTGATTACATGTGAGTCTCTGATTTGAAATTAATGTTTTCAGATCTCTTTCATATATACCATCTCATTCTCATTTACCAATGATTATGATAGCAAAAGTTTATCTTGAAAAAAATAAAATATGTCTTATCCAAATAAGTAAAACAGGAAATACTGTACTTGATGGCCTTTTATAATGTGTCAGCAAAATTTTAATTATAATGCAGCAACAGTTAACATACATTAAAAGAATTCAAGGAGCTACTAGTTTTGTGCCTGTGCCCCACAGCTGCCAATCCCATCCAGACTGACTGCTCTTCCTGAAGCATTTTATGTAGGACCATGTACTTTGATGGTTAAGTTGTCTGAACAGTTTGTGTTGTATAATCTGTATCTCTTTGGAGAGTTTTGCCCCTCTTTGTGATTCAGGTTGTTTGACTGCATGATAACTAAACCTTTCCAAAGGGTTTGAGAGAACCTGTCACTTTATAGATTAACCAACTTATTTTTCATTTTTTTGGTGGTAGGAACACTTTTGCAGCATTCTATATCTTTTTTGGAGTGTGGTACTAGAGATTGACCTCAGGGGCACTCGACCACTGAGCCATATCCCTGGCCCTATTTTGTATTTTATTAGAGACAGGGTTTCACTGAGTTGCTTAGTGCCTCTATAAATTGCTGAGGCTGGCTTTGAACTTACCATCTCCTGCCTCCACCTCTGTCTCCTGGACCCATTGGGATGAGAGGCGTGTGCCACTGCACGGCCAGATAGCTCTTTACATCATTAGTGAAGCAGATCCTCTTTCTAAATCCTTTGTTATTTTATAATATACTTTTTTTGTACTTAGACATATATTTGAAAAAAAAACATTCCTTTATAACATTAGGGTGTTATTAGACCTGTCCTTGTCCTCTGCAGTAGATTTCTTGTCTAGAATGCACATTACGTTTTCTGCTTCAAGGGTGACCAGTGCTCAGGGATCACATTCATTCTCACTCCTAAATTATGTGATGCTTTCTTTCCTTGTTTGACATCTTCAAAGTGAAAATTGTCATTGCCAGGGAAGCATGAAGATATAGGCAGCCCCCAAAGGTTGTCTTGGAAAATTTATAGAAAGGTCTTTCCGAAGCAAGATATAAGTGTATTGGGAGTTATTAATATGCATTTCTATAGAAGGAATATGATTTTCTTAATTGTGTAAAGATCACATTTTTGAACTTTTAGAATATGGAATACCACTATCTGGGATACAGCTTTTTGAATGATATAACTTGGAAATAGGTAATGTGAAGATTTTAACGTGGTGCTTTAGGTATAATCAAGAAACAAGAGTTCAATTAGACTAAATTGCCAAGGTCTTATGTTAGCATAGTGCACCAAAATATATTCCATAATACTGGGGAAGATTCTGTATGAACTTGGTTAAACAAATAAATATGTTTTCAAGAAGAATAGAATCTTAGGCCAATAACCTTTTTTAAAAGTATGTGTTATTTTTTGGATTCTCAGATGTTTTCTTTCAGTAATTAAAAAATGTAAAGATAGAAGAATATAACTAAAAATAATTAGCAATATTAGCTAAAAAATGAAGAAGAGCCTTGTTTACCAAGAACCCAGACTTGAATGTTGTGTGTTTCAGTTTGGTCAAGTTTTGGTTATCCACAGCCAAATCACAGTGAAATTAAGTGAGTTATAAAAAGAAATTGTCAACATGTTCTTACTACTATATCATTACTTTCCCTATAGCCTATAGTTCAGAAGAACCCTTCTGAAGACATACATATAGTCATTTCCTTACACTCAGGAATATGTGTTATAAAAGCATAAATATTTAAACATTTCATAGCTGTTCATCAGTTTGAGAGATAATTCTGTCTAAGTTTTGGATGGAGTAAAGAGCAGGTAATAGAATGCTCTAGGCAAGGGATTCTAGCTGTTTTGTTTAATGTCAGTTGTTCAAGTGAAGCCCCTGGATTTTGAAGTGCTGAGTTTATCACTGGACACTTGTATTCAAACAAAACCCTCAAAATGCATTCTTACAAAATTATATACGGTATTTCTCCACTTTTCCTTTAAATCATTCTGATATTTAAGTTGGCACAAATTCGTGAATATCTTAGATAAATTTCACATGTACATTCCCTTTTACAAGAATTAAGAATTAAATTATAAGAACAGCACAATAAATTGTGCCTTATCTTTTCTCAATGAAGCCTGTCCAATTATTTGTGTGCACTGTACTTTGAAGTTCATAATCATTACCTTCTCTTTTATTCTAACTTTCAAAAGTGAAGACCTGATTACTACCATATGACTGGTGCAAATATTCCACTTTGCAATATGTGCTGCATATAAATGTGTGGTTTGTATAGTAGGGGGTAAAATGGGCAGCTTCCCTGCCATCTGTGTGCTAATTAACCAGTGTCGAACACAGTCTTGTCATAGGAAAAAGTTATCTTCATTTCTACAGGGTGCAAATTATGTTGCCAAGATCACAAGGACAGGGTCAAAGTTGGCTGTCAGCAATGGTTCTTAGTGTAGTGTGCACTTTAACAAGTACAGGGACTTTAAATTGAAACATAGACTTGTACTTCCATATCTAATTTATACACCTAGATAATCAAGTCAAAAGCACAAGATAAAATAAAAAAATACTAGCCTTTTCATATGTTATTCCATGTTTGTTTTGGATACCTTTTTGTTCCCATTTCATTTATTCTAAGACTTACACTTGTACTTCACCTGAGAAGAGGTACACAAAGTGTATGTTGGGAAGGGATTAATGTTTGACATTAATTGTACATATAAACATAATTGAAATGAAATTGCATTAGGGTTTCCTTTAAATATGTTGACCCATGAATTAACATTTTGGTATGATTAAGAAAACTATTTGAATATTTTAAGATGTATTTTAGTGTTAGATACATTTTAGTGTTAAAATTCAAGTCGGCTATGATGATTCCAGTTAGTAGAAATACTAGCACAGGGATTATTTAGGGAAGGTTAATTACCTATTGTTGAGTGATAATTTTAAAATTAAGTAGTGTTTACAAAGGGATCATTAGCAAACATGGAGGTGTATTTAACTATAACTCGTGCCCTATCCTGGCAATAAAAATAATTGCAACAACATAATATTTCTCAAATTTCATAAACATAATTACTGTCATTTTTAAAATCTTGGAAATATACTTTACTGCTATGGACATATATAGTTATACAATATTGTGTTTTCATATCCTTTCATGCAGGTGCTACAAAGGTGAGAATATATAAAGAAACTTTATCTAATGATAACTGAGTAGTTGGTCTATGTTCTTAGAGAATTTATCCAAATGCTCTCAATTTGGAGCTAAAAGTGTATTGCTTTATTCTTTATGAAAGTAAGAGAAATACTTCAGACAAAATATTTTCTGTGTTTTTTTCCCATAGATTACCAATAGCATTTGAGCTTTCAGAAGTATGTTTTATGTTTATTTGTGTTTTATCAACAAATATGGTTAGTTGTCATTTTCAGACTACCTATATACATATTCAAGGCTATTTTTATGCATGGGCAGAGTGTCAATGGTATAACATAGAGGAACATTGAAAAATGAGTAAGCTTGAGAAAATATGCCCCTTTAACCTCTATGGTTACTGTTTTAAGTTAAGGGGCTTTAAAACTTCCCTGAAAAAAAAGATATGAAATTTTCCAAGATTACACATTAAGCCTTAAAGCCAACAGTGTCCATCAATACATACTTTAATTTCATAAGACCCACTTGAGATAGGAGCTCTTTTCTGAACTTTTCTCTTTTTCCAAGACCAACTTATATTTCTTTCAGTGATCCCGCCAAAATTGGCTTAAAGAACAAGATGAGGTCCATTTATCTTTTGTATGCATTGAACCTAATAGAAAGAATAGAGTAATAAGTGCAAATAATATTGTTGAATAGGTGAATAAAAGATTATATGTCCATTAACCTGTTAAACTGTCATTCCATAGATCAAGTCCACTAGGTAATTATGTTTAAAGTAGGTTTTGAATGAAATGCAATATTCTGGGTGGAAAATGTTCAGGCTTTGGAATTGGACAGATCTATGTTAGAATCCCAATTCTATCACTTATTGGTTATTAAAACAAGTCATTTAATACCTCTGAATATCATTTTTTTACTTCTAAAGAATGGGGACAATTATAGGGACTTACATAATTTTTGAGTTGGACTCTTTTTCCTAAAATGTCTGATAATGCTTCTTCATACATAATATATATATATATTCAAAATAAATCAGCATATGATACATGGTTTAAGTTTTAGATGAACTCTATCATAAAATAAAGCTCTGTTGCATAATGGGTTATGTCTGTTTAAATGTTAAAAACAGAATATTAGGCTACAGTTTTGGGTTAAATTTAAAATTTTCTGAAAGCTTAACCTATCTTGTTTAATTATTGTTTAATTATTTCTCCCATGGATTGTGACTGTTAATGATGGATGGAATTGTATATATTACCAACCTAGTAGGTGAAAGAGTCACATGATGCAGAATCACTATTTGTTCTTCCATTCTTCCACCAATGAGATTATCAGTGACATCCAATGTCTGATTTTGGTAAAGTAAGTAACATAGACCAACTACTCAGTTATCTGTTGAAGAGGAAAAAATTCGGTTGTTTTAATAGTCTATTATCATCAAGACAATGAGGATAAAACCATGGTTGTTTGCTATTTTATGAGGGTAATGAAGATACCATCAAAGGCTCCAAAATATACCCAGTGGTAATGTTTTCTAGTGGCTAACTCTTAAGGGTAGTTCAAAATATTCATTATGAAAAGATCCTAATTTTTTTCTTTATTCTTCAGAGAATTTCAAGGTAAATTCTGGCCATCCCAACCCGATAGGTAAATCCAAATAAGCATGTTGAAATGGCAAGGCATTAGAGAGTGGGCATCGTGTGGAGGGGTTTATGGAAATTTTTGGTTCTCATCTAGAAATTTTCAGTTTCAGAGCATCTCCAAGTTGTTCCTCTGACAATAGTGGAGCATATATTTGAAAGGCCTTAGTAAGAAAGCAAGGATGCTGCCTGAAATCTGGGAAAATTATAACCACCTACAACCTTATAGTTTTTAAAAAGTACCAACGTGATAGGTTTAAGCACTGTGAAAGATGAGAAATCCAAAAAGTAATAAGTTGAACCCACTTTTAAGATGGTAATAAGATCATTTAATAGATGTGTAAAACTGCAAAGTGATTTTGAAGAAGGATCCCTTGACTTGTGAGTGAATCATAAACTCATAAGCAACCATTCAGCAGATCAATACTATTTTGTGGTGTGGATACTATTGCAACATCTGCTCCAATACAAAGATAAATCCAGTGCAAACCATGCATTTAACTCTTTGGCTTGGCATCCTTATTCTGCTGCTCTTTTTGCACCTAAACTACAGACTTAACAATTCTTCTTGTGAGAAAGAAGAAAACAGTTGCTGATGCACAGATTATTTATATTTGTCTCAAGATAAATGAGAACATGAGACTAAAACACAAGCTCCAACACAAGAAACATTTTAAAGGCTGTAAAGTCAACTCTAAGAAATTATTGGAATGCAGTGTACAATGAAGGAAAATACAAATAGCTTTGGATTAAGACATAGTCTTTTACATATGAAGCCAGGGATAGGTCAGATTCTTTAGATTTTTGATGAAAAGGACACGTTTGATTATTCAATTTAGGGAATTACTGAAAAAAAAGATGAATGAACTTCATGATTTTCTATTTGAGATAATAATAAGGGAGAGGTTATTGCTTCTTTGGAACAGTGCATTACATACAATGAATAAAAATAGACAACAGTAATCAATGTTACTTATACATACAGTTAGATAAAAGCAGAATTGATTCTTATCATTATTTTTTGCTTCATTTGGACTATAAAGTGGTTGTGTAATAAATGAGATAAGTGAACTAATAACCAGGATGTGATGAAACTGTCAAAGTCGGGCTAATAATCAGTTATTCTAAAATCAGGTGTCAAATGTGATGGTGACACGATTTTAGATTGCTAGCATTTTCCAGTTATCAAGAGGGAATTTCTCATGAATGATCTGAAAATCTTGAAATTCAAATCCAGGTTATATCCAGTACTTACTAATTATAACAAATGTCATGTTTCTTAATCATGAAGAGAGTTGGTTTCCTTAGTATTAACATTACAATATAATCTGCCTGCTAAATAACTGTAGAAAATAATATGAAAGACATTTTAATGGTATTATATTGACCAATAGCAATCACATGAGGCACTTTTCCTCTGTATCTTAAAAAAAACAGTGAAAATATCTACATATCAAGTTTTGAGCTTCAGTCATTATTAATTTGACCCTGATTCCTTTTAAGAGTAAAAACAAAAAGAAGAAACATCCCAAGTAATTATATCTTTACAGTTGCTCATTGTATTTTGCTAGTCAGTACATTTGAATATGACCCAAATGATTTATGGAGAATAGTTCATAAACCACATACCATTCTAGATAAAGTTATTCATATAGATGATAAGCCGTGAATTGTTTCATGAGGAAGATCACAGTGTATTTCACTATCTTCAGTGATACTATTTTATAGAAAATTTTGAAATTATATTTGCCAATTTTGAAAATGTTTGACAGCAATTATAGAATATTCTGTATTATACTGCACTTTCCTGGGTGATTAAAAAAATAAGTTCTTTTAATTGGCATCTCCTTGGCAAATCTTATGTTTCTTCCTTATGTGTCTGCCTCATTTATTTCTGAATGCTCTTATTCTGCTGAAATCCACAACTACCCAACTCATGTTTATCTCTCCCAGGAGTGTCTTAACTAATTTTTTTCCAACTGTTTCATTCACATACTTTTAATCATCTAAATAAACTGTTCCTCTCAATTTTAGAGTCTGTGATTAAATCAAGCTGATATTCTGTTCCATATTGTGTGAACGAACATTGGGTTAATGTTATGCTTCTAAAGATTTTAAATTTTAAAGAGGATTCTTTGTGACATCATACTTAACTCAAGGGCATGGATTTCCCACTATGGAAGGAAAAGTGGGAAAGCTTTTACTAAGATATTTTACGGCTGGCATCTATGACAATCACTTCAGAAAAGTCTTTCTTTCCTATATGCTTATATCAGTTGGCTCTATGAATTTCATAATTATAAATAACTTATCTGATTTTAAAAATGGGTTTTTAATGATCACTTTTTGAAATTGATTGTTATCTTTAATTTACTCAAGTATACATCAAAAATCATTCTACAAAGATCACAAATATTTGTGCTACAAGAAAATGTTTACATATCCTCTAACTCTGGCTTTCATTTCTTAAATGATCACCAGTGGTCATAGTTTAGAAAACCTTTAAACAACCCCTCCACCACACCTTCCAGGCATCAACAATAGAATCTACCATTCTTTTCCAGCAGGCATAATGGACAGGATATTCCCATGTGTATCTGGGAACCTCTAGCACTTCTGTCCCAGACAGTCCAACATAGCCATCAAGAACAGTTTTCTGTAGCTCCTGCATATTGAAATACAATCCCCAGAATTGACCACATGCCCTGTTAATGATTTCATTGTATGTCTCTTTTATTTTTAAGTAAAATCAGATTTTGCATCATTGTGAATAACAAAATATAAAATAAATATTTAGAATATGAAAAAAACTTGAGGGTAGTTTTTTTTATTAACTTAGGGAATACAGGTACTTCTGTACACCAGAAATTTTCCCAGATTTGGGGATACACCAGTTCTCAAGAATGTGAAATTAAGAGATTGTTCTAAAATGTAATCACTCCGGCTGACCTATAGGATTGTTATCTGTTAGGCCCCTAAAGGTCTTGAAAACAAATTTAAACCCTTTTGGGGGTTTGTATCATGTTTATGTTTAGAGTTGCTATTGTATTTTTTCATTCCTTAAACTTGAATCATCATCAAATCAGAAAGTATTATTTACTTGGATTCTCATTCCATGTAAGAATTACTACTTCTCATAATTCAGGTTTCTTATTTTCATGACATTTTTATTCAGTTCTTTTCTGTCACACCCTTTTAACATGAATTTAAATGGCATGGTTGACCTGATGGGAAATAAAAATGATCTATCAAAATGAGATTTGCAGTGTGACTAGCAATTAATTGGCCAGTTTGCCTTCAGGCCTCAAAAATTGTATTTTGAATCTCTAGATGATATGGTGGTAATATTGCTTGTGGCTCAAGATATGGAATTGACATCTAACATTCATGATCTCCATTTAAATAAAAAAATAGTGAAATTTGGACTATTTGTTAGTGAATTTGTCAAATACACATGATCAGGGAACATATTTGCAACTAAGCTAAATATATTGATTATACATGTAACATGACCCATAACAGAGCCCAACAAATATTCTCTGAATGGCTGAGAAGACAAATATTGCTTCAAAATAATAAATAATTTTATTATGATTCTATAAAACACAATTAAGGAGATACTATCTCTATCTCTTCTGAAGTTTATGCTGTCTAAATACTGTTTATCCCTTAGAAAATGAAACTGTTGGGGGGGGATAAATTAGTTCTATGATTCTAAATAGTTTCACTGTATATACTCAGTTTCTCTATATTGCCATAGGATTTTTGTTGTTTTACTGTAGCATTTATTACATTGTTCTGTTTATTTTCTCAATTGTATTTCTTGGGCAGTTTCCTTTTAATTTAAATCTTATTTACTTGCCTTGTACAATGTTTGGCACATAACTGTATTTAACAAATGTTTGAAGAACATATGAGTGAATGAATTAAAAAAAAAAACAATTATTCTCCGAACTACATAATTTGCCATCTTTCTGTTTTGAAAGCATATCTATTTTACACTAAACCAAAGAAACCCCAAATTCTTGTGATATCAGTAAAGTCAATAAATATTTGCTGCACTGAAAACAGTATAACCAACATAATGTAGTACAGATAGTTCACAGATTAGTTGACTGATTTGAGATGTAAATAATTAAATATTAATTATACAAAATAACATAATGATTTGTATTGTCCATTAGAGTTCTATACTGTTGTTTACCACACAGTGATTCCCACTGGTCATATTACATTTGCCTGTCAACTTTCTTTTGGATAATTTACTTAAATTATAGTTAAAATATTGAAAAATTCTTTGTGATAGTTTTGCCTTAATGGCAGTTCTTGTCTTAACTCTGGAGTACGATGTGGGGACAGGAACTCAAGGTGTAAATAGCAGTAGACTATATTCAAATTCTGTCTATTTCAGATTGTTATAATCTTGGAGTTAGGTTAACTTAATTAGCATGTCAGCTCAGTTTGCAGGCTATACAAAATGAATATTCATAGTAAATACTTTGTAAAATAGTTGTATGAGTCCAAAATTTACTACAGTCTTGACTTGTATTAAGCAGTCAGTGTTTCTCAGTAATAGTACAGTATCTGGCAGTGGTATTATTTTTAGCATATTGAGTTGTATTAGTAAATACATTTACCTAACATTCTTCAGTAGAAATTTAGATTTCCATATGATGCCCACTTGCTTCTATCAGGCCTAAACAATAATTTAGTGTGGCAAAAAAAGTTATAATTTCTTTTATATTTATTTCTATGTTTACTTGTGGATATGGGGTGATATAAACAAAATTTCCCATGAATGATTGATGTGTATATTTTATTATGCATATGAAATGTTTCATATACAAATTGATACAATTCCAGTTAATTGATAATTATTTTGAACAATCTCAATGTTTTAGTAAGTTTTTTTTTCACTGAGATTAAAGACCTGACAATTACAACTTAAAGGAGGAAAAGTACATTTTGGCTCTGTGCCTGAGGTGAGGCAGAAAATCACAGGAGAAAACCATGGTGGAGGGATACAGCTTAGGACATGGCAGCTAAGAAGCAGAAAAAGAGGTCTGTTCACCAGGAACATAATATAAACCCCCAAAATACCCCACACCAATGATCTACTCCCTCCATCCACACCCTACCTTCCTACATGAAATTAATTCATTCAGGAGGATTAACATATTGATTAAATGAGGTTATAGCACTCATAATTGAATTATTTCACCTCTGAACATTCTTGCATTGTCTTACACATGAGCTTTGGGAGAAAACTCCTTTCAAAACCATATCACCCAAATGGATCATATTTATATGTAAAACTGTTTATATTATTCTATCATTATTTTTATCCTACACAAAATTTAATTATATATATATATATATATATATATATATATATATATATATATCTTTATTTCCACTATATTTTTGTGCTTTCCTAAAAAAATTAGAATTTACATTTATATCTCCCTTCAGTACATGGGGAAAACAATTTAGAATATGATTATAGGGTGACACTTTGGTAAATATGACCAGAACAAAGGAATGTTGTAGGTTGTAGGTTGAACAATATTTATTAAATTTTCCTTGGCTATTATACAGAACCAGCCACTCTCATAAGATTGCTAAAGTTCTGCAAATAAAATGACCTGAGTTCTTCCAGGATAAATTCTTCCCTTCTGGATGATATATTTTAAAGGAGCTTTAAACATAGTAGGTATGCAAAAAGTATTATAGATTTGATATTTCAGGTCATTAAAATATCAACTAAGAAATTGCTGTTTTTCTAACCCTAAATAATTCTATTCTGGAATAATAGTAATAGTTGACATTTCAGAGCACTTGATATTTGGGTAGGTAATGTCACAATATTGAGTTCAGCAGTAGAGAGGATAACCATTTATTTTAAATTAATTCGATTAAGTTTTGGTAGGATGACCTGTTAGACCTTGGAAATATCTAGGTCTGTGCTACCTGTTCTTGTGACTGCAGGCTTCTTCAGGGTGTTTGTGATGTTCAAGAACCTTGTGGCAGCCAGATAATTCAACAGCAAAAAGTTTAAAATTGGTATTTAGACACATAATCTGACATTTCCAACCAGAATGGATAGCTATTAATATTTAAAACTATGATTAATTATTAGATATTTGTCTTTATATTGACAAAATATATGAATGGAAAATATAGACAAACAATTAGTGCCAAGATCATAAATGTTTCACCATTTCCAAATATTAATTTGATATATTTACTTGCCTTTAGATGACTGGTATTCTTGAAAAACAGTGTTAATAATGTATAAAACTACTTGCAGTAATGGACTTTCTTTTATTGAAATATCTTGTGTTAGTTTGATCCTGTTTTGTGTGATTTCTGTTTATTGAATAAGAATAGAATATGACCATTGGGTTTTAATAAACTTTGAAAAATATACATGAGAAAATATTGCTTTTAAGAAGTAAATGTAAAATAAAATGACTTTTTAAAGCTAATGATATTCTCTGGTGAAATTTTCAATGATTTGCCTTAAACATTAATTCAGATCACTTTGTTGTTATTTATGGTTTTACTTTAAGCATAATTTCATGTTAATGCTCTTTAACATTTAGAAAGAAATATGGCATTTTCTTTTAAATTATTTATAATGCTTTCACTGAAACCTTCAAATGATGGGGGGTGGGAATGCCTTTAAGACACAGTAATGCTAGTTTTGATAAATAATAATCATAATGTAAATAATATGCACATATTGTATATTTATAAATAATAGTCATATAATAATAGACATTAATCGGCAATTATATAATTATTAATTGATATTATAAATACATAATTATACATATGATTATATAAATATTATGTGACTTGGTAAATAATGGTCATGTAATAATAATCAATATGGTGACATCATTTGAACAGTATTGAGTCATATCTCAATGGTATTAGTTAACAGAGCATCAGAAAATTTGCTTTTTAGTATTTGCACCTAGTAGTTGGTCCTCCTGCAACTGAGAGAAGAGCATCCCAGTAGGCCCTGTGCAAACCTGTTCAATATCAATTAAATGATTGGCACCCAGAACAAGCTCTTTGTGTATTTTCAGCCATTGTTTTAGATTTCCACAATTCTAATTCAGAAAATTTCTCTTAATTCATTATTAAAGTCCAGAACTCAAATATATATTTTAAAAGTCCTAGTTGAATATCACTTTGAAATTCGTCAATAATTGCTGTCAAATTTATTCTTTATCATATAATGAGATGCATTGGTCCACAAATTAAAATTTTCCTCACATTAATTACCAAACCTACTAACCAACAGTTGAAAAGCAAATTCCCACGTAAGAGAAAGAAGTTAGAACTGAAGAAAGAGATATAAGGAAATATTTTCATGATAGAAGAGCATGACACAAGAGAATAATGTTATTAAACAATAATAATGTAACATAAAGACAGATTATTTAATTTATTTTTAAAATTTTATCTAATTTTTTTATCTGTTTTGTTTGCATTTTCTAAGAGCTTTTATTTTGGTTGATTTTTAAAATGTATTACTGAGCATTATAAAGCAAGTGACCATACTTAAATGTTGATCAGGAGACTAAAAAATCTGACATAGGTATTTATGAAATTTGAAAAGAAGAAAACAGAAGCAATTTTCATGTAAATAATGCATAAAAGAATCCCAAATAGTATTCAGTGTTATAAAAATAAGATTCTCCAATATGATTAGTTCTGTCACATACTACATTTTAAAATATGAAAACATTTACACATGATTCTTAAACTTCAGAGCTACTGAATATTAAAAATTACCTACATTGCTGTTTATAACAGCACAATAGGTAAACTGTGGAGCCAACCAAGATGCCCTTCAGTGGGTGAATGGTTAAAAAAAAAGTGACATATATACAAGGAAAAACAACAATAAAACAGGTGTTATTATAATGAGAATAGCATTAAGCTTTTCAACTGAATTCTAGAAGTCAACAAAATATTTTTTTAACTTGAAAGATAAATTATCTTCAGTCCAGAACTTTATGCCCAACTTAACTGTCATTAATGAGATTATAATAAAAGACTTTCTCACAAATTTAAGGTGTTGATTTTTTACCCGAAAAGCATTATTTCTTAGCCATGGGAAGACTTCCTGAATGGAATCACACAACAAGATATGAGAGTGAGGAAGTAAGAAATATTCTCATAGGATTAAATATATCACCTGTTATATTCAGCCTAGATATAAAGATGAGTGTGGGTATAAATGTTCAGAGAGATGTTTGAGGATAAAAATAATTACAGATTGAATGAATCAGAGAGAGAATGCTATTAACTCCTAGGGGAAATGTTGCCCAACAAGAAGTTATATTAACTACTGTCAAATCACCATCATTTTTTATTATTTTTTGTCTTTTTCACATTTTATTAATTAGCATATTTAAGGTGCAAATGAATATTGCCTTAGAGAAGGCAATATGGCTACTATTTATTATATATATATATATATATATATATATATATATATATATATATATACATATATATATATATATATATATATATATATATTGATTTTAAAAAAATAAATGACAGTGGAATGCATTACAATTCTTATTAGACATGTACAGCACAACGTTTCATATCGCTGGTGGTATATAAAGTATGTTGACACCAATTCATGTCTTCATACATGTACTTTGGATAAGCTAAGCACCAAAAAAACAAATAATTCAATCAATAAATGTGCCAAGGACATGAACAGACACTTCTCAGAAGAGGATTTTCAATCAATCAATCAATAAATAAAAAAATGTTCATCATCTCTAGCAATTAGAGAAATGCAAATCAAAACTACTCTAGGATACCATCTCACTCCAGTCCTTGGACTATACCAAAGAACTTCAAAACAGCATACTACAGGGACACTGCCACATTGCTGTTTATAACAGCATAATTCCCAATAGCTAAACTGTGGAGCCAACCTAGATGCCCTTCAGTGGATGAGTGCATAAAAAATGTGGCATATATACATAATGGAATTTTACTCAGCAATAAAAGAATAAAATCATGGCATTTGCAGGTAAATGGATGGCATTGGAGAAGATAATTCGAAGAGAAGTTAGCCAATCCCTCCAAAACAAATGCCTAATGTTTTCTCTGATATAAGGAGGCTGACTCATATTGGGGTGGGGAGGGGGAGCACAGGAGGAATAGATGAATTCTAGATAAGGAAGAGGAGTGGGAGGGAAAGGCATGGGGCAGGGAATTAGCAAGGATGTTGGAATGTGATAGACATCATTATCCAAAGTACATGTATGAAGACATGAATTGGTGTGAACATACTTTATATACAAACAGAGGTATGAAGAATTGTTCTATATGTGTAATAAGAATTGTGATGCATTCCACTGTCATGTATTTAAAAAATAAAACCAATAAAAATACATATTTGTGAATTTGTCTACTCAGTTAAATTTAATTGTAACTTCATAATCAATACACATGGCACTTTTGCAGTCATTCACACAGAGATGAAAAGGAACAACAACAAAAAAATGTGAGCCACTCAACATGCACACCTTCAGCTTAAGCACAATATTCTGCATCCTGTTCCTATATTCATACTCTATCTGAGTATCCTTTTTGCTATATAGTGTCATGTTTTTCACATTTTTGTGAAAATACATATACTTTGTTCATAATTTAATTGTTTTACATGACCTATAAATGTACTGCTCAGATGTTCTCCAGTGTTTCTTAGTGGAAAAAGATTGTGATATGTTTTATAGAGAAAAAGTGGGGGTTAAAGAAATTTCTTTATTTAGCCATAAGTTGTGATGGTGGCCAAGACTGATGTGGTAACAATTCAACATTTGATAAATAATGTATCTTTGAACAGAAGCCTGCATAAAATGAAGCTATGTATTGATCAGACCACAACTCTGTTTTGCCTGAGGCTTGTAGGAACCTGACCCTAGATTGCACCTGGAAGCAATTGATCATCATTTGTTAATTCACTGTTGGGAGCCACTTTATAAGACCTAACTATCATAAGTAACGTATTTTGCCTAATAGCTAGCATTCTTAACTTACAAATATAGAATTTAGAAATTAGGTATTAATATAAAAAATTGAAATAATTGGTAGAAGGGAGGAAAAATAGGAAGTAAATAGACTGTCTAAAATTAATATTGAGCAATTCTAGTGCAAACCTGCTTTATAATTATGAAGTAAAATTTTAGAGAAACCAACTGAATCCTTGCAAATGATGGTTTGTGGAAATACATTGGAAGATAGGGAAAAGTAAGGTAGGTGAATATGAATATTGTTCTTAATATTTACATTACATGCATTATATTATTATTATATTATATATTATACATTTTGTATATTACATGTATTATATTAATATTTATATTACATAAAGCTTTAAATGATTAAATATTTACCAGAGATAAATAAATTTTAAAACATACATGTAGTTTTGATGACAAAATTAAAATTTAAAGCACAACTCTATGGTCAAAACATCTTTACATTTTAATGTAATGGTCATTTTTTATAAATTAATGGTAGAGAAGAATATTCTTTCAGGCCATTTTTATTACGATCTATAAGTTAGACTGAAAGCTGTCTATAAGATGAAACATGATTGCATTTCTATTTTATTAGAGAGTTAATGTTGACACAAATTATAAATTTTGAGTTTACAAAAAAATATTCATTTAAAAAAGTATTTTAGACATATGCTACTGTGAAAGTACAGGTAGTCAGATCGCTTTCTTGTCTCACAATTCCAATTTATATTAATAATGGATTCTCCTAGATTTAGTCCTTCATTGTGTCATGCTTTGCAAAGCAATGTTGTATCTTGGCACAGCTCTGCTGCCAGACACTTTGTATAAAGCTAAAATTTGCACTAAGATGTTCTTCTTGCCAATAGTTTCTAAGATATACATAAAACTAAACCAGCTGAGCTCCACATAATAGCAGGAACACCATTTCTGATCTTTGAATAATAGGAAAAAGCATGATTGAAACTTCTGAAAACTGCATTTTCAGAGAAACAAAAAATAAAAAAGGAACTCTTCTAGTAAAGTAAAAACCAAGATGCCGTTTTAGTAAAAAAAAAAAATAATCATAATAATATGGTAAACTGTATGTAAAAAATGGAAAGGCTTTATTGACTTGCAGAATGTTCTATAAATATCTCATTCAATAAGTACATCTTGCTAGTTGACACACAATTATGTTAATGTAGTACAAGTTGAAGAGTAATTTAAATATAATTAGGGCTTAAAAGATAAATGGCATAGAACATGGAACTTGTTTTCCTGTGCGTGGAGAATTTTTTAAATGAAAAATAAAAATAATCTCTAAATTAAAACCCTGGCTGTATTTTCATTTAGTTTGGATTCATTCTCACATGACTAATAAAGATGATGAAGCAAATGAATTCTATCATGAATTTATGCTCAAATAAATAACACTTTTTAACATCCCATTTTGCAAATAGAGAATGAGAAATGTTTCTTGATCTTAATAGAATACCTTTTTCATACACATTCATTTCCATGTGATGTCCAGAGGTGCAGCAGTCAGTCAATGAAGTAACTCATGAAATAAGGGTAAATTCAAACAAACAGTAAATAGTAATACAAATGGTAAATAGTGATACAAAAGAAATCACATTGGATGATTTTTTTTTTCAGTAGGGTTACTGATTGCTTGTTAGGGAGTTGACTTGTTTTGACATAATTTTTGATCCATTTTATTATTCAGCCAAATGATTGAAGTATTAATATCTGTAAAAAGTCATCTAGTCTGAATCACCACCACCCCCGCTTTTTTTTTTTTTTTTTTACAAGGGACAAGTAGATCAAACATAACTACTGATGATGGCTCTATGCCAACTGATCCTTTACTAGAATCTATTTCCAATTTTTTAAAACTTATATTGTTCCAACTTATATATTAGCCTACATTTATTAAATTTGTGCTATGATTCAAGTCTCTACTTACTAGAGAGGAGGTAAATAAGTAAAGTCGTGAGACACATATCCTGTAAATCTTGCTATGATGGAGTATTATGGGCATGTATAGAAAGGAGGCAAGTCTTGAATCCTCAAGTTGCATTCTCAATACAGTAGAGATTTTTTAAAAAATCAGTAAAATTATTCAGGGACAAGGTATTCTTTTGTGTGCCTACACCCTCTATCCAACCTAAATCAACAGATGAGAGATATTAACAAATTATAGAATATGACAAAATGAGGAGAAATACAGAAGAAATGATATGTAGGAAAGATGAAAGAATACAAAAATATAGTATATGTTACCCTTATTTAGCATTTTGTCATGAGCAATCATCTTTCCATGACCTGAGGTATGAGTTTTAGTGTATTCCTACTCTAGCATTTTATATGTGGTCTCATTCAAGTTACTATTCCTTTTGATTAAGTTATTTTTAAAATTCTATTCATATAAATAGTTGTAATGAATAAACATGTATAATATCTTTGTGAACATTCTTAATTTTTTCATTTGAATAAATTCATGAAATTTTAATTGCATAAATAAAGAATATAGGCATATTTAAGCCACTTCATATATATTAATCAATTCCCTCTAATAAATTTGCTATAATTTATATAAAAATGACCTATACTAATATGTGTATTTGTTGATTGTCCATCTCTCCTAATATAATGTAAGCCACATAAGGGTGAGAAGCTTTGGTTTTATTTGAATTGTCCTATAATAATTCCTTGAGTATAGTAGGTGCTCCGTTAAAACTTGTATGATTGACCAATTTATATTATTTGATCATGTGCATAAGTAACAATGAATTCCAGTATTATTTATAATTATAATTCACCAATAAAAATATGGATATAAAACATATAATTGAAAAAAATTGATTTTTCAAGGTAAACTTCAGGCCAAACTATTCACATTTATTTTCAAAATCTGGTGATCCTATGTAAAACAATCTTTCTTTTTAGGAAGAAAAAAATAACACATATTTTCTTAAAAAATAATGTACCTGGATATGAATCCAATAGTTATTTTAGTCTTTTTTTTTTTCCTTCTGATACTGAGGATTGAACTTCAGGGGCCCTCAACAATTGAGCCACATTGCCAGTCCTATTTTGTATTTTATTTAGAGACAGGGTCTCACTGAGTAGCTTAGCACTTTGCATTTGCTTAAGTGGGCTTTAAACTCTGGATCCTCCTGTCTCAGCCTCCTGAGTCACTGGCATAATAGGCTTGAACCACCATGCCTGGCTCCAGCAGAGTCTTAAGACCAGAAACTATTCCTGGGGGTGGGGGGGGGGGAAGAAGCTTTGAAACATAGGGTACATAATGAAGGTAAAAAATTGACCAAAAATAGTGGTTGTTAATTGGCATAAGATCCCATAAAAGACTGTTGATTGTAATGGGCTAGGTATGGTGCTAGAAAGTGGATCTCAGGATTTTGTGTTTTGAGTTTCACCATGTACAGGCTGTAGCCATCTGAACTATGGTGGAAGCCTTACCTCTTCTATTAGGGTACACATGAGGAAGAATTCATATTGAGATTTTCAGATTTGAGGAGAATATAAATTCTAGGTGAAGAGGTCAGTTGAGGTTACATTATTTTTTCAAAATTATTTTGTATCACAATATTCTTTGCTGTAAAAAATATGAATATGAATCATGAGATACCATTTTTTCTAGCCTCTTAGTGAGGACTTAGTGTCCAATTTTTATTTTCACCCTGATAATTCTAAAAGTGAAAACTACATTTTTCTCATTTAATATTATGTTTTTTCTTTAAAATAACTAGTTTATACCTATTCCATTAAGAATTAAATGAATAAGTAGCTGGTGATGGGTAACAAACCTTTTAGAAAATCTTACAGGAACAAGCAAAGGCAACTGCTTATTAGAAGATTCAATCCCATATTAGGAAGCCAATACAGGTGTAGACAAAAATGCTGTAGGCCATCCTGCTGAAGTCAAATATTAGCAATATTTTTTAATCAAATCAAGATAGTCTACCCTTATGAAATAGTACAAAAACATTTTCAATACAGAAATTCTTCTCCCCGATAGTGAAGGAGCTCCTTTTCTCATAAGGAATAGACAAACATACTCTAATGGTGTAAGTCACTGGTGTTTTTGTTTAATATCCTTCTTTTGTTAAATTTAATGACTTTCCATTTTGAAAGGAACAATGATAAGGCTTCTGTAATGCTCAGGATGGGGTAAGTTTTCAATATTGTCTTTATGAAAATTACACTATAGTTTGTGGAAAGCAGACAGTAAATTAAATAAAAATGAGCAAATCATTAGCCCAATAACTGACATGGAAAATAAACACATAAATAGATAAGTAATGAGAGGAAGTGTGACAGATGGTAAAACAGAGTGCAGGGTTGAGAGCATTGCTGAGAATGGATACAATTTTAAAGAATAGTATGGAAATGCCAGAATGAGAAGGGGATATTTGTGAAGACCTGAAAGAGGACAGGGAATGAGACAAGTGCACACCATGGGGAAATGTGTGTACAGGTAAAGAAAAGAGACCACAAGCTCATTTGACCTTGTGGCCTTGAATGGGACAATGACAAGGGCCTTTCTTGTTCCATAATGCAAGTGAAAATTCAGAAAATAGGAAGAAAGGAACTAGAATGAGTCTATAGGACAGTTTCAGAAATTTTTCCTCCAAAGAGAAAGGGACTAATGATGTCATAGTTGGAGGAGGAAATAGGGACAGTGGTGAGGACATTTTTTTTTCCTGGCTTGTTTTTGTTCCTTAGGGGATAAATAAGCACATGATGTGTGCTAATGGGCAAAAGCCGGAAATGAGAAAACTAATTAATGTTGCAGATGAGTTGGAAGGTGGGCAGAGAGTTTCTAAAGCAAAGTCCCAGAGTAAGTGCATTTAGTCTCTGTACCCATTGCATATTCTCTCCCCATCTTTCCTGGACCTTTTTATTATGTTAAGGCGTATACAAGAATTTCAACAAGTATCTTTCTGCAATTTAACTTGACTTAGTGCATCAATAGTAACTGATAAAGTGCCTTAAAATCTTTTATGTCAGTTTGAGGATCCTGTAAGAGATGTAAGATAAACTTCATTTTCTTAGGTTCTTTCTTTTGGCAACTTGCTTTGGAAGAATTGAACTCAACATTGTTGTCTTTGTGTACATCCCATTTAGATATTTTCCTTCTTAAGAATTAATTAGAACATTTGTTTCCAGTGAATATTCCATTGTTGTGTCTTTTTGGGACATCCACTTGGGATAGTTACCACCTATCAGTAAATGAGAAAGAGAATGAAATGAACTTGGTAAATATATAAAATTAGAGTCGTTATTACCCATGTATAGACTTACCTAGAAAAAATACATAGAGGTAATATTTTAAGTGAACTGTTATATAGAGGGTACATATTTTGTATGAAAACATTTGAGTATGAAAACACCACTTTAGGTGAAATTTTGGAGTATGTTTTTTAATTTATATTTCAAACTCTGAATCAAGAATAAGAGACTTTTGGAGGAATAAGAAATCTGAACATGTGGGCATGTTCCTGTGTATATGCAAATAAACATACCTACATATTCATAAGTATATATACTGATAAAATATGCATATTTGAAAGCATTCACATATATTTTAACATGTATGCATACATTAGAATTTATTTTTGGATGGGAAACTTCTGATTTTTTTTTATTTGAACTAATTAACTAAGGTCTCTAATAACTTTTAGTTCCACAAATGAAGCTGGTAATATATCACAGTTGTACCAAAGCATAGTCATTGACTTACAGATGTTATTAGAATGACTACGCTAAAGTACGTGAGACAAGTTATTTTAACATATATTGCTTAGAGAAGGCTTCTTTTGTGTCTTTTTTAGACATAACATCAGATAACCTAAGACAATAAAATCCTCTAATAATTATGTTTTCCATTCTTGCATTGTGTCTAGGAGTACTAAGCCATCTGTAGCTCCCCACAAAGAGTCTACTTATGCAGCACTGGAAAAAAAAAACTCATCATGATTCTGATCTATGACAAGCATATCAAACAGTCTTGTAGATGCTTCTCTTTTATTCGTGCAAAAAAATACAATTAGAAGATGGGTATATGGGTATTTAATTTCAGTTTCCTCCAATGGACTTAAGCAATATTAGTCTTTTCACATTTCATAAACACTGTTTTCCTAATATGTGGATTATTGGCATTAATGTAAGTGTTATGCTTCTCCTACTTTTCTGAAATTCTACAAACTTTGTAACTCTTCTGGATATTTAAGTCATTCCTTCTTAGTGTTTATGACCAATGGGAATAGTAATTTAGTATGTGGCCATTCCTTGAACAGGAATAAAGGCTGACTTGGGAGAATAAGCTATTCCTCCTATTATGCTCAGTGAAATACTATAGTCAAGTACAACAATAGTCTCAAAGGTAAGTTAAAAGTGCAGACTTACCCTCTGAGTTAAGATGTATGTCTCATAGTTACAACTTTCTAATTGTTATTTCTTTCACTTTACACTTATTTATTAGAATTCCATATAGATCACCCCAAAAGTTGGATTGTCTGTTCACACATACACACACACACAAAAAAAAAAAATCTAGAGAGGTAATAATAAGATATTGAACTTGAATTATTTTATATTATGATAAATTTAATTCTTAATTCTCATAAGGTTTAAGAATTTTTAAGACAGTTATCAAGCAGCTTCACAATTTTTTCATATCTCCAATATTTGTCATAGCTATGCATATTTTTATTTTCTAGTCATTTATGATATAAAGTCTTTATTAATATTAAAGTTTTATATTAACCTATTCTACTAGAATATTAACCTATTCTACTTGACTATTCTTTTTGATTATGAGTCTCCATTTTCTAGAATAACCTACTTTTAATTTTATTCTTTTTCTAAGAGACCTTTACGAATCTAAGTATTTTAGAATTGTTGTACTTAAATTTGACTTAAAAAACAGAAAGTAAATTAATTCATTTGGTAACTTGTAATTTAAAAACTTTACAACAACTTGAAGCATGGGCTATGGTTAACAGACATAGCAATACATTTAAAATAAAATTAATTATGAACAACATTTCTTTATTTATTGATAATTTCAAATTTTTATAACATAACTATAAAATAGAAGCATTTACAAGTTTGTAGATAACTTTTTCTCATTTTTGTTGAAGAATTTCTGGTCCAGATGCCCAGATACCTCTGAGAAAAGAAGAATTATGTTACACCATCTAGAAAATACTGATCAAAGCAAAGCTGTCTGCTCTAGTGGCAGGGAGTATATGCTGTGATGAGTAGTTTTCCTTTGCTGTTTGTACACTGGTTATTCTAGCAAAGGCCATTTATTAAGAAAACAGATGGGGAAACATCAGTTATATTTTGTGCCTTCTGTTTACTCTAAAATGTTGGCACACTTGGAAAATACAACTAAAGTAATTGAAGGCATCAAAGAATAGGTCAAGTGTGACAAGAGAGAATGGGTATTCTCAGTTCCAGTAGATGCAGATTTTTTTACTGAGAAAAGCTTTGGAATAACCTTGGATTTATATTTTTCCTAAGCAAAAGATTAAGTCAGTGGCTGTATTGTGAAGTTAGTTTGTTTTTGTTTTTAATTTCTTTTATGTGAGTATGAGCTTGGTCAGTTGGCAGTCTTCTAGGGGTAGACTGTGTATGATTGGGTATATTGATAGATTCTCAAAGAACAGTCAAACTAAGATGTCTTTAGGTACTACATCAGTGGAGTTTTATATCCTCCTGTTGAAATCTTTTATTTTCATATATAAAGTTTATATAATGTAAAAATTTGAAACAAGCACACTTTCTTTAAAATAAGCATTTCACTTGCACTGTTTGCTCTGTTTTTACATTGTTGAGCATTTCTTCTTTCAGATTGTTAAAGCCTATAACATTTCTGCTGAATAATCAACAGTAGATAATGCGTCACCTCTACTTCCAGAGGCATAATCTTCTCGAAAGACTGGATCTATTTTCTGGCCATGTTGTTTAGAACCTCTAATAGTTGTTTCTTCTTCTTTTTCTCTCTTTTATTCATCTTCTAGTTTTATTTTATTATTTTTGAGTTAGATGTGTCCCTGCATCTTCTTAATTGGCAAAATGTTGTGTTAAAGTCTTTGGAAAAGCAAAGCACCTGTTATGGCTTAGATATAAGGTGTCCCGCAAAAGCTATGTGTTAAAGTTAGAAAGTTTGGAGGTGAAATGACTGGGTTGTGACAGACTTTACATAATCAGTACATTAATTAATTGAATAGATTAACTGGGTGGGAACTGTAGTCAATTTGGCTGTGGCTGGAGGAAGTAGTTCATTGGGGATGTGCCTTTGAAGCATGTATTTTGTCCTTATTGAAGGGAGTTCCCTCTCTGCTTCTGGAGCCATTTCCTGAGCTGCTTTCCTCTGCCATACCCTTCTGCCATGAAGTACTGCCTCATCTACAGCCCAGAACAATGGCTTCAGCCATCGATGGATGGAGATCTTCTAAAACTGGACCCCTAAATAAGCTTTTCCTCCTCTAATTGTTCTTACCAAGTCTTTTTGTCACAATGGTAAAAAGTCTGACTGAAACAGGACCCTTCTCTTTACTTTGTGGCCTGCCAGAAGGTGCAGTGTCTTCTTTGAACAAATCAGGACTGTTTTCAGTAATACTAATAAACCTGCCAGATAAGACTTTAGGAGGTATGAGAGGAGGTGGTTCAACTTTATTTATTGTGTTATTACTTATGATGAATTTAGCACTTACACACAAGGGTCTTTTTGTAAGAAGTACTTTACAAATTTTTTTGAGTTCTCCCAGTGACCCTGTAAGAAATAGGAATAGATTATTTATAACCTATTTCACAGGTGAAGCTGCTGAAATAACACATTTATATTCTTGTGTGTTTTGCTCTTTGAGAGAAATGTCTCTTCAATTTTGGGAGATTCACCAATGCTGCTCTCCTGAAGGCCAAAATGAAAGAAAGAATAAGGAAAAAACTAGGTTAATAATACTATGAATCTAGAGGCCTGAATGCAAACCTTTTTATTATTTGTGCCACTTAGAGGGACATGATCATCTTT
The DNA here is from genome assembly GCF_052094955.1 of Ictidomys tridecemlineatus. Taxonomy (NCBI): domain Eukaryota; kingdom Metazoa; phylum Chordata; class Mammalia; order Rodentia; family Sciuridae; genus Ictidomys; species Ictidomys tridecemlineatus. The sequence goes on along the minus strand of NC_135488.1, from coordinate 22,836,861 downwards.
GTATTTGGATCCCTTTCATGTTGATTCCAGACTGACTTTCCTTTCCTTTGGGATCCTGTGTAGCTGAGGCTTTTTCTATGAGCTGGCTCATGTGTTCGATTTAAAAGAAAGAAGAACTATAACATTGCTGTTTTGCAAAACTGTTCTAATATTGAAGTTGGCATTTACACTTACACACATTTCTCTAGGGATTTCAGTGCCTGTGAGTTTCTGTAAGCTTTGTGAGTACTTTATCTTTTAATCTGTTTTTTATTGTAGAACACTTAGGATATTTGCAGATCCAAACATTCTTAAATTAAAGAAGTAGTATTAATACTAATGCTATAACTTTAGATTTGAAAAGCTTTTTTTTTTTTAACCTCCAGTAGTCATAATCATCCAATTTTCCAGAGATGCTATAGATTTCAACTGTATCTGATTTTTGGTAAAGACTTATTTATTTTATTTTATTTTTTTTGAATAGACATATGCATCTTTACTAATCCAACTCCTTTCCTAATCCAGTTCTCTGTTGATCAATGTAGGCCCCATTCTGACCCCTTAGATCACAGAAAGTAATGTCTCATAATTGAGGAAAAGGGGGGCTTCTGGGCCAACATAGAATACATAAGTAATCCTGTGGTAAAAGAAAACAAATAGCCCTGTCTTAGTAAACTAAGACTGCTATCACAAAATGCCATATCTCAGTGGCTACAACAATAGACATGTATTTCTTAGCATTAGACAGAGGGTTTGAGATCAGAGTGCCAATATGATCAGACTCTAGGGAAGACCCTAGCTTACAAACCAGTGCTTTCTTGATATATATATATCAAGATGAGGGACTGAAGAATAGCAAAGCTGAAAAAGAATAAAATAAAGTCAAATTAAAATACAATGATTAAAGTTAAAAACACAGTAATGAAGTAAGCAGGTTAGACAAAGATAAAACTATAAAATAATGTCCAGGAGACAGATTCAAAGTAATAATGCAGAATGGGTCCAGCTTGGTCCTCAGTGGGACTTTAGATATGTTATTTAACTTCTTCATATTTCTATATCTTTATCTCTTATTAAGGATAGCAGAAATATCTAATCCATAAATTTGTTATAAGGATTAGATGAATTCATATTTCTAAAGCACTTAGAACAATGCTTGTAACAGTATTTTATGTTAGCTGAATAAAATTTATGAAAGCAAAGCTATCTGCTTTTCTTGCACTTTTGTATTTCTCAGATTCTCTAGAATAAAAAAGGAAAACAATCTTTATTTATTGATTTTATGATGAATTACAGTTAGATTTGTAAATAGTTCATATTTAGACAATACAGTTTTGTAGTTCATGAATATTGTCTTTCCATATATTTATTTAGATTGAACATTTCTCTCTGTTTATGAATTTTAGTATGGAAAGCTTGCACATTTCACAAAATTTATTTTTGGCATTTGATAAAGAATGCTATGGAAATACATCTTTTATCAAAATGTCACATGTTGATGATAGTGAATATCTTTTGCTTTCATATACAACAAATTTGCTAACCTCACCTTCTAATTCTGATAATTTTCTGTACCTATTATTTTTGCAAGAAGTCGTGTTTTTTTCCAAATAGAAATGATACTATTTTTCTCCAAATGAGGTGATTAAAAAATAAGACAGGAACTGAGTTATATTTTTGGAGGAATCCCTGAGGTTTTCTTAACTCATCCCTAATTCAATAGTACTCTATGTCAGGGTGAGGAGGGAGGGAGAGAGAGAAGGAAAGAGGGAGGGAGGGAGAGAGAGAGAGAGAGAGAGAGAGAGAGAGAGAGAGAGAGAGAGAGAGGGGAGAGAGAGAGAGAGAGAGCGCAAATCATTGCTATTTACCTTGAAGATCAGAAGCAAACTTTCTCTACTCTCTAATAGCTTTCATTATAAAATTTGCATGATGGCTTGTGGATGCTACTTGAAAGTGTAAAAACATCCGTATTTTCATCCTAGTACATGTTGATAATTCACTGTGTGACTCTGAAATTGTCTTTCCTTTCTATATCATCTTCCCTGTACTTATTGTCATGTGCAATGGTCATTTTATTAAGTGTTCTATTCTCAATTGAAGTGATTTTCCCAATTTAGCAAACTCTCACTCTTGTTTTGTTAAATATAGTTGATGGTTCAGGGCATTCCTGTGAGACAAACATCTGCCAGATATTGTACTTTGTTTTATAAAGAGACTGCTTTTAGGAAATGGTGAATAGCTTTCTTCTTATATTTCTAAAGGCCTGGAAAGTGTAGCAGCATCGCAGATATTGATTTGTGTTTCTTCTTTTTCTCCTGTGGTGGGTTTTATTTCATTGTTTCATTGTAGAAGCCAAAATAATGAGAGCTTTCCAAAACTGAGAGGATGTGACCATTACAGTTATGGTGCAGCCGGAGATAATTATTTGAATATGAAGAAGTCCTGCATGAAGAACTTGGAAGTCTTATTGCATTACTTCATCATTATAAGAACACTAAAATTTGATGGCAGTTTCCTCTAAGCACTGCTTCCCCATCTTTAAACTTAAATATTGAAACATTTGGAGATCTAATGTTGAAATATTTGATCGAAAATAGTGAAATGCTTTACTGACCACAACAGCAAAAACAAAAAAGCATCACACAACAATAGAATAACCTAACATATGCCTCATCTCCCCATGAACATCTAATTATTACTCTAATGTAGTCACCTCTATTTATAGTCAGCTTTTTATTGTGCTTAATAGGCTTTCTCGTTAAGTCCCCTGTTTTAGTCCTAGACCTAAATAGAATTTTCCTAAAATTGAGGCCAGGTGATGAATTAGGCCCGTTGGCTTGGATGGTGAACTAGTAGAGTCTGGTTGTCTAAACAGCTATTCCTGCTCAATTGCATCAGTGTGTTTCCCTCCAGGGTGATAATTGCTCAGACCTCAATGTGGCTCATTTCTTTATAATGCCCATAATGGTGCTTTTTCAAGGAAAGGAATTGCATATTTTAGTGCTGTGATAAAATGCAAGAAGACATTCTGCTGGTAATGTGGTTGGCCCCTTCTTGTGTACAACTAAGAGCATTTGTATTTATGACAGCCATTTCACGATTGTATATTTGGGAGCTGGTGAAATGTCTATGTATTCATATACAAGGATATGTGAATTTTCCATATTCTGCTAAGAATGAAGAACACTTCTCTAATATCAAACATTTGTTTCAATGGTGTCAACCTCAGGACAGGTGGAGGCGGCAAAGGGGTTGACCGCATCCTCACTCTATAAAGATAATATGCATGTTAATTCAGGCTGGTATTCTGAACGAGGCACAGCTGCTGGATAATCAGATGATCCTCCGATCTCACTGAGGATACTGCCTTTGCATGCAGCCACCAGTCATAGAGCTATAGAATGAAAGCTTCCATTTTATACATTTGTTACAAACAGAAAATAAGAGGACAACAGTCTCACCTATGAATACTAAATGAGAGAAAGTCTATCACAGTCTGTGAGCTGAATTTTCAAAGTCCTTTGTGTTGCTCATTGATGCACGAACAAACCATATGAATCTCTATTTGCTCAAACCATAATTGAAGCCATAACCTTAGCCATAACCAGTTATGCTAGCTCTTACTTCTTTGGTTTAAAAATCATGTAGTCTCTGTTGTTTTTCTTTTATCTACTCAAGTCACAGATAATCTGTGGTGCTGGCATATTGTGAGCTTTTTTTTCCTTGCTTAGTCTGCTGCTTCTCAAAGCCTTATCAATTGTAACAGAAACTCATCTTCTTAGATTGAAAACTTCTCTCCATTGAACAGATGCATATGGAATAGAAAGTTGATTTTAGGTATCCAATTAAATCACTTGCTTTCAAGGGAAATTGCCCCTTGCTGTGTTAACAGGCTAGCCTGTTCTCATCAAGTCAGTTGGCAAAAAAGAAAATGTTAACCCTTGGCGTCTAGGATCATCATCGTTTAGGCAAGATGATTTGAACGTAGGGAAATGTTGCTGCTGAAAAACATCCACCAGGTCATCACCTAATGACACCAGTCACAAATTTATCTTAGGAAAACTGCATTAGTTTCTGATGAAAGATAATTTTTGTCATATATTTCTGTGAAAAGTGAGATAGTTCAGGGACCATTACCTGCATATGTATGTGTATTTCATAGCCTTTTTTGAAGAATTTTAGGCACTGTGTGATTAATTTTAAATTTAAGCAATCACTTTTGCCATCTAGAGCCCATAGATAGGTAACTCAGGAATTAGATTATATATTTTTAGGTATTTGGCAAATCTTAGTCTCAAAAATCTCTTCTAGTGTTTGATCTTAGACAGTATATTTAAAACAACTGTGCTTCAGTTTCTTTTTCTGCCCAACTTAATACCCTACATCATAGAACTCTTGAGTAGTACAGGAAGATATTCCAGACTCTTCGTACACTGTAAGCATTAATAAACATTAGCCAATGAGGTTTATGTGTGGAAGTGTCAAGAGAGTAGAAATCATCCTCACGTCTTCTTCATAATGTTTTTCTTCCTGGGGTAAACCTTGTCAAAATTAGCATTTTTCCTTGGTAAAATGTTAGGTGTGAAACAGAGTACATGCAATATATAAAAGTTGTAGATCCTTTGGAAATGGGGAGCAGAATCCTGTGCTTAAGATTGCTGTGTCACTGGGTGGGTTTCTTTTCCAGAGGACCAGTTTCCACATCCTTGATCCGATTGGTCATCCAAAAAAAAATCCAGTTCATTTTCAAGATGGATGAAAGCAGATGGCCAACAAACATTGAGCTAATGTTTTTTTTTTATCATCCCTGGTTTGCTATGGTTAACAAACCAAAGGGTAAAACACTCTTCTGCAAATCTTTACCCTCAAGCCATGGTTGCTCTTGCATGATCTTTTTGAAAATGCTCCATTGACAAAATTCCTAACTGACTGAACCAGGTTCCAGGTCTGTGGTTTAGGATTTGCTTCAGAGATCACACTGCTCAGCCTTCTTTTCACTCTTATGGGCTCAAGTATAGGATTTACCCCTTGCATCAACTGGAATTAATTTATTCACCCAGTGTTCTCCGAACAGAGTATTTTCTCTTGACATATACCATACTTAATTGAAGTTTCCTTGAGTGTAAAGTCAGGAATTATTAATATAAGTGCAAACTTTCATTTTCCTCAACCATTTAAGGAAGCCCATTTGAAATAAAATATAACATGAGATTTCCATAAGAACTGGAATAGTCTATTGACATTTCCATAATATGAGAAAATTTGTGTGAAAAAGAAATAGATTCACATTTCTGCTTTAAAACCTAAAATAGTTTAAAAACATTTACTTGATGCCAGCAGTGTTCTATAAACCAGACCTGTATTAATTAATTTTAATCACATAAAATAGGTCCTATAGTGATACTCATTTTAAATATGAAAGAAACTGAAGTGGAGACAGGAATTAGATTGGTCCAAGTCACACAGGTGCTAAGCCATAAATCTGGGGCTGGAATCCAGGCAGCAGAGTGCAGAGTGCCCTCCTAACTCTATGGATTTATTTATTTATTTGGTTGTTTAATTATGCCCTACCTCAAAAGAAAAAAAGATCTAAAACTTATATTTTGACAGAAGTGTCACTCATTCACTCATTCTTTTTTTTGTTATCATTCAAGTATATGATAAATATAAAAATAATCCAACAACTAACATCCTGATTTAGTCAAATATGTTTTCTTAGTTTCCCATTTCAGGACATCCAGGGAACTGTGGAAGGCAAACCAATAACTTGAAACTATGTAGCATCTAATAGTATAAATCTGAGAAGACTTGCTGTTGCATGAGGCAGAGTTTTAGGAACACAACTTTGGAAGCAGCCAGACCTTTAGGCAAATTACTTAACCTCTCTAGGCACCAATTTTCTCAACTATAAAATGGTGAAAATAACAGGATTGTTTCACAAGGGAAGCTAACTAGTGTACATGTAGTATTGTGACTCTCAGATGGGCAAGGGATACATTCTTCATTTTCCAGAAAACAACTTAATTTCTGTTTGAACTTTCATTCTGCTTGCCTGTTGGCACACTTAGCCTTGGTCCTTCAGGGAATTCACCCTTCCCTACAGCCTGGCCAAGGTTCCAATAATGTATGTGGTACTAAGATATTGTCAGTAATATCTATTATTTGGTTAACATAAATGGTTAATTTACATTTTTATCAATCTTCTGTGGAAGCACTTTGCAAACCCAGAATAGAGCCCTGTCTCCTATCCAAGTTAGAGCTATGGAGCTCATCAAGACAGATGTTGTAGTAGTGCCTCCACCACAGCCATGGAGAGGAGTTACCTTTAGGCATTAAGCCATCTGTTCAACCAATGGGGTCCAGAGACATCTGTCATTCCTGTCCACTTGCTTTCTCCTGGTTCTAAGACATATTGTGGGCACCATCCTCTTAGAAGCCTTCTCAGACATCTTTATCTCCTGATTCTACCTTATAACCAGTGTCACAGTATAGAAGCAGCACCTTTTCCTGTGTTCTGGGAATCATGCAACCCTATCTCATCCTGAACCTCCCTGCATTCCAGGTGCAGCTCTTCCTGTCTTTGGTGCTGATGTAGTGAGTATTTTTGTGGGTGAGGACAAAGAGAACCCAACCCTCATGTCTTGTAAAAAACTGGCCTTTTGAATACAAATTGTCAAGTTCCCACTGGCTATTTCTAATTTCACCACTTCCATACACCTCCCTGAGGCAAAAATGAAAGTTCTGGTTATGTGCAGAATGGATAACTGAAAATGGAAAATAAAATAGAGAAAGAAAAGAAACAGGTATTTTAAAATATGTTATCAACTAATATTATTTAAGGGGTTGGCAAAGATGGGTCAGTACTCAACATGCTTTTGGTACAGTTGCTACTTGATCTCACTATTGTTAATGATGAGAGCTAAAAATCATAAAGAAAGAAAACCACAGACCAGGAGACAAATGTCCTTGTACCTTTAAACTCAAGTCTATGGCAGAGTGTGTTCACCTTAAGTCTTTGCAGGAAACCATCCAACTGTGCTATACCTATGCCTCTGGTGGGGTGCTCTCTCTGGACATTCTGTCTTATTCCCCTTCATCATTGCTAAAGTATATATAAAGTGCCATTCTATGATTAAGATATCCTTACACAAAGCAGTGTTTGCTTTCTGATAAAGCATAAGCTAGACCAGATTAATGATTAATATTCTTCATTGACTCTCATTGATTATGATTTTGTTGAAGATAATGAACCAAGTGATTAGTAATAATTACATAGCTAGTTAGAGTTAGAGTAGCATCTATAAATCACTGGAATACCAGGCAAGTGCTTTTTCTTATCTTTAACACTTTAATTATTTTAAACATATGTAATTGAGATTTATTTAATGCTTCAGCAATATATATTGAGCAGCTATGATATATCAAGATTTGTTCTAGGGTATGTATTAATAAGCCAAAGAGAAATGTCCCACTTCTCATAGAGCTCACATTTTAGTGGGGAAAACAGCAAATCAACAAATTAAAAAGGCTAAATGCATAATGATATGATAGAGTTTGATAAATGCTAAGAAAACATAGTAGAGCAGAAATGGGTGGTCCAAAACACAGGGTGCATGTGAGTTTGTAACTTAGAGTGATCAGAAAGAACTCACTCAATGAGGCGGGGTGTCACTAACTCACTAGTACAACATATGTGAGACTCTAAGTTCAATACCTTGGAAAGAAAGAAGGGAAAGTAGGAAAAAATAAAAAAGGTAGATCATGAGAAAGTGAGATGACTTTTGAGAAAAAAAAAACTCAAGTGAAGGATTAAATCACAGGGGTATCTGGAAAATGAGTTCTAGGCAGAGAAGACAAAATGTGAAAATACTGAGGCAGGACTATGCTTGCTGGGTTAAAAAATCAGGAAAGGGGGTGGGGAGGTTCAGGAAAGAGACCTGGCTGCCTGCAGTAGAGTGAGGTACAGGAAAAACACAGGAGATGAGGCCCAAGGTGAGCAGGTTTGGTAAGGCATCTAATGGGAACACAGGTTATTCAAGGGGTCCCCATTTGCTCTGAGATGAGGTCATTGGAGAGTTGTTGGCACATTGCAGAGGGTGACATGATCTGATTACATTTCAGGAGGATCACTCTGGCTGTTGTCTTGAAAATAGCCTGCAAGGGAACAAGGACATATATAGGCTCTCATATATAAGCTATTATGAAAAAAAATGCTAATGTAATTGAGACCCATTAAATTCTAATTCTATAAAATCTCCTTTCATTGTGCTGCAGCCTAAGAATTTTGAGAAGTAAAATTCTGACTTTGACATTTGAACTTAAATCCACTCAACACTCAGCAATTGTGCTGAGCATAATATGTGTGAGATGAAGTTCTCGGCACTGTGAGAAGTACCCTGATGAACCAGAGAGGATTGCATTCAAGAAATTCATGTTTCAGAAACATGTTTATCTGTAAATGTGTAGGCATCTTGAACATTCATAGAACAGGAAATTATCATAAAATGTTGGCTCTAGTGGTTTTTCAGGACTCGGACACAAACTCTGAGCTCAAAAATGTAATAAAAATGTTTCAAACTGAGGTAAACCAGACATTGGCCCACTCTAGTCTAGTTATTTTCCTTTCTTTTTCATTTTTTTTCTCTCTTACTTTCTCTCTTACTCATCTAAGCATGCTGACTTGTCTTGGTAGCTTTCATTGATAAGTTTGCCAAACTGACAAATTTACACATGATTATGTATTTTTTTTATTTGGTGTTATCAAATTATCCATACTTCAACAGGACTAGTTCCATCTGCTTTACGTCTTTGGATTCCTCAGACCATGATAGAACCTCCTTAATAACAGTCTTAGTGACTAAGATATCAAGATGTGTTTAAACTGCAGCTATGAAATAGAAAGCACTTTACCCCATTAGGAATGAAAATTTAAATGGCAATTGGGGAGTAAACAGTCTTAAAATCTTTGCTTCTTTTTTCTTCCTCATTCTGGTAAAGATCCTTCCTGTACACTTGTCTATGATCTGATGTAATACTGTATTAGTAGAATACATCAAAATAACTGTGAATCTACCTGTGCCACTTTGCTTCTCATTGAGGGCAAAGCCAAATGTTAATCATTCCTATTCACACCTGTCACAGTGCCTTGACAAGATATCAGTTGCGCCACAAATCTTTATTCTATTATTGTTAAACTGGTTGCTAATATAGTACTTTGATAATTTTCATACGGAAATCAAATAGACATTGAATAAGTGCCTGCAAGTGGGAGATAATTGCCAGATGTTCTGCACCTATCACCAAAGAATGTTATCCAACTCCATTGCCATTCTGGAGGGCATCAGAATCCTCGAGGAAAGAGAACTGTAAACTCATAATTGGGGCTGGGGGGATGTGACTATATATCAAGTTAAATCTGAGCAGTAAGCAGCACACAAGAAGGTCGCTTACCTGTCTTAAAACTGCAGGGTTCACTGTTCACTGAAGAAGTTTGATAAGAAACATGAGGAGTAGGCATTATTTTCTGTGGTAGAATAGGAAGTTCATTTCAGGACATGGACACTGGATATCAAAAAGTAGAAAGGAATGAGAGGAAAGATGTTGTCATTCCTCAATAACTTAGGCTCTGGTTTCAAGCAGATCAAGTGAGTGGAATGAGAACTTCAGGCAAAAGCGAAAGGGTGTTATCAGATACGACAATGAATTTGAATGTCTGAACTTAGTGAAAACAAATTGAAAGTTATGAAGAATTTATGGGCTGGGAAAAAGTCATTTTTGTGTCATATGAGGATGGATTCGGAAAGAAAAAACCAAAGACTTTGAGACTATTTAGGTTAATGACAAGTTACCCTGGTACATCAAAAACTGTAGGGCTGTGACTGGAACTGTCACAGTCTGGGTTCTTTGGCCTGGTTTCACTTCTGGTCTCCATGACCTTGTACAAGTTACTTAACTATTGGATCCTTTAGTTTTTTTTTTTTTTATAAACAGGCATAAAATTAAACAGAGGGGTGTCATAAGCATTGATTGAACAACTACTTAACTACTTAATGTTGTTCATTATAATTCCTGTCTCATTCAAACATCATAAAAATTCTATGAGAAATGCAGTTTTTACACCCATTTTATAGATATGAATATTATGACTTCTAGGATTTAAGTAACCATGATGGCTAAATTCTTTGTTTTTATATATTTACATATTAAAGGTACATAGAGCTAGTGACAAGGTAATGATTTACACAGAATTTATTATTTATTAACATCTCTTGCTGGAGTTTGAATTTTTTAGATTTTTTAAAATCACGCAATCATGAAGCTCTAGTTTTCTTTAGGATTTTTTTGCTATGAAATTCGAAGACTGGGATGAAATTGAAACAACTACATGGTCTATATGGAAAAAAAAAAGAATCACACAAAAGTGTATAAATGGAAGCATTTGTCCATTGTTTTTGTTTACTGAGACAACCTTCGTCTTCTTGACCCAATGCTATATTTCTCCTATCCCTATCATTCAAAGAGACATTCTGTAGACTCTTGGTTTTACAAAGTGGTCATGTTAATATATTTCACAGAGTTGAATATTTTATTTCAAAAAGTTACATATATATCTTGTCTAGAAGGAAAAATATCATCATGTGGTTAAATCTTCACTTTCTGAAATGCCAACAGCCTAGAGAAGGCAAGCATTAGAACTTGTTTCAGATCATAGCATGTCTCCTGCGGAAGGTCTGATGTTTGTTCCTTTTTTAATAATGATAAGTGACACCATCTGACAGGCTAACAAATGTTGTCAGTGTCCCATTGTTCTTTTAAGACATGTAGTTCTTTGTCATAGTCATCCTCAGATGTGCATGATATCATTTGGTACAAAGTGAAATCCAAATTTTGGAGCCATCTATGTTTTTTCAAATGATTCATGGGTGAGGGTTATCATTTCTGATGTGAAAGCTATGGAAAACGACAATTTGGAAGCAGTTGTCTCAGTAAACAAGACCAATAGATTGTCAGGAATGTTGAAAAAGAACTGATGAAAAATGTACCGTGTTGTACAGGATGAAGGAAGCATCACCTGTGGGTAGGATATGTCTTTTAATATGTCTCCTGGCCTTTAAAAAGAGAGGTTTAAAGTTTTAGACTTCCCCAGTATATATTGGTCCAAGAATCACAGTTTCACAGAATAAAAGGTGATTTTAATTTTCAGAATATCAATATATGTGTATAATAGGGTGAAGCAAAATGAGAAGCTATTCAAAATTGGTGAATTATGTAAAAAAATCACATTCAACTTTTACTTAATAATAATGTATTTTAATTCTCTTTTTGAATCCTAAATTACACATTTTTAATAAAACAGCTGCTTCTCATCAGTAACAACTTCTGTATACACTCATATACCATTGTGCCATCCAGGACATCTTGAGTAGATACTGAAGTCAAGCTGTAAAACCTCACCTGACCCTTGTGTACAATGATAAGCCATAGTTGACAATATATGTATCAAACATTGGCTGTTGATTAAAGATTATTAACTTCTTTCCATATATAGTTCTAAAACCTGATTTTACATGTAAGGGCAATGGTAAGTTACTTTTCTAATTAAAAATAAATCTAATATACGAAAAAAAAATCTATAGTTCATTATTACAACCAGCCATTTACTTCTGATGAAATTGCCCCATAAAATAGATATAAAACCTCCTCTATCACTAAATTTAAATTACATGGTGAAATGTGGAAACCAACAATACTCAATAACTCGGAATGAGATTGAACCACAATGAGAAAGGTTGATGAACAGCAGGTTGGCTAGTCCCATTAGTTTTGTAGTTGGCTAGTCCCATTAGTTTTAAGATTGCTGGTAAGTTCTCAAATAGGTCAGCATCCAAATATAGTTTTCAATTTTTAGTTGTTATTTTAAATTTATATCCACTCTAATATGGGCTAATATTTAATAACAATAATGTTTGAATTTTTGTGCACCAGTCACATAAAAATTGTTAATAAAGCACCAATCCAAACTCAATATATCTAGAATCTAGGTACAAATCATGTCATAATTTTATCTTATAACTTGCCTAATGTATTTGCTGGTAGAAGTCATTGGTATTACTATTTTGTGCAGTCAGGTCCACATCCAAAATAAAAGTTCATAAACTGCATGTATACCATCTACACATAGATCTGTAAATGTAGAAAAACTTATATCTAAATATTCACATTATAAATTTACAGGATTCATTGAGACTGTGGTGTTCGGTTATTTTCTTGTAAAATTAATAGAAAAATATATGTTTTTATTTTGTTCATTAAACTCTTCATCATGCCTGTCTATATATTAAGTTCATGTTTTGAATTTTCAAGAAATATCTCGACCATGATTATTTCCAAAACTGTAAATAATCTTTGAAACATATGAACATTTTAGAATTATTATTATCTTAATAATATTAGAATACAAATATATTATTTTCATGTATTTATTTTCAATACTTTTTTATACTCTATTAGTTTAAAAGTAAATGTAAGACTTCCACGACATATCATTTTTGTAAAATCTACTGAATTTAAAAGTGTAATTCAAACTTGGAACTGTCAGGATGGATATACTGAAACAGCCTAAAATTGTCAAGTTATTTTGTAAAAAAAAATAACAGAGAGGAGTTGAAGGCAATTTTATTTTCCTATTATGAAAAGACCCATGATTCTTTTCTTACAGAGAAGCCATCAGTGCAAGTAATTAATAGATGGTGCTTTACTGACCAGGGTGCATTCTAATTCCCACCATGAGGCTGCTGGCTCCTTTGTGCATTTGCATAACTGTAATTGCATCAGAGGATTTAGACTTTGCTGATCTAGCAAAGTAATCATACCCCTTCAAGCAAGTGGGGATGGGAAAGTGGGAGGAGAGTACAACACCTGGGTAATATGGGCCCTGCCAAGCCTTGTGAGGAATGATGGATTAGGCAGAGCTTGACTGGAGTCCTGTCTGGAGTTTGGGACAGACATTGTTTCCTTTAAATTGCTATGTGAAATATGACAATCAGCAAAGTAAATAAAACCAATCAGAGAAAATTCAAAAATAAGCAAACAAACAACAACCAAAAACACTCCCGTGATTAAAAAGGCAAAGTAGCTGCAAATTCCATTATTTTTTGAGAAATGGTTTCAGCTGTTATTTTTTCTATTGATGGTATGCATGTGTAGCAAAATACATTTTGCATAAATTAATGTAATATTATATATTTTTAAAAACTAGCCATAATCTGTAAACTATGATATCAATAACATTCCTTTGTATAAAGAAGCAGTATGAAGATATTTACTGTCAAATAATTCTTTATAGATTTCACTGACTTTTTTTGTATGATGTATCTATTATGTTAAGCTCTATGCATATTCTTGGGTGTGATTGATTTCTCACATTTACTAAATTATTCATTTATTTATTTATGACTTATGTGTGTTTATGTGTGTACTATATATATATGGATACACACACTTATTTTTTTTTTACTTTGATATTTTCTCTTAACTCTTTCAAATTAGATTAATAGTTTTAGACTGTTTAAGAGTTTAAAACATAAGACAAATTTAATTAAAACTATTTGCAACAACATTTTACTATTTGGCCAGCCTTTCTCCCAGACACGTAACCAGTAAAACAGAGGTAAGACACCTTCAAGATATCAAAGAATTTTATAAACACCTGTTACTTTAACATTTGACACAATTGGACACAAAGAATAGGTGTCAGCCATCAGTTCCAGGTCCAGATATGGATAAGGATCTTATATGGATGCACAGATATACACATACACACAGTGTCTTGGACTTAATGATCATATCTTTACAATATAAAGGCTTCTGAATCTTTATCTTTCTAGCCTTATCTTTCTCTTATATTAGCATACTCAAAGAATTAAGAAATTCCAGCCTAATCATAAGGGAATTACACAAAGACAGCAAGAACATTTCAGCATTGTTGTTTTGTTTGTGTGTGTTTGAAACTTCCAGTTCTGGCGCGCGCGCGCACACACACACACACACACACACACACACACACACACACACACACTGTTCAGCTCAGGAAATTTCCCAAATAAATGGATCTTCATGATATGCTTCGAAAAGGTCAGAACTATTTAGAACTCTTTAAAAAATAATAGCTCCAAAACCTGGTAATTATTCCCAAGATTGCCAAACACAAAACAAATGGATCTAGAGGATTCTTATTATTTACATAGTGATTAAAAAATCATTGGTACCTATAAAAAGTTAAAGCTTTTAAAAGTTAAAAATTTTTATGAATGAAGTCAAGACTGCTGAACACTACCTCTCTCCTGGCTTCTATTTGCTCCAAAGTATGAGAATGTGTTTTCTTCAAACAACATCATGAACTAGGCTCCATAGAATTATTTGAATATTTTCGATTATGAAGCAATACAGTATATTTATGATTTAGTACAAAGAAATAAAAGAAATTTGTTTGGTACCACAATTTGATGCAATAATACATTCTCTTTAGATATTGAAACTAGTAGTTGGTCAGTTAATCCAAAATATCTTTAAGACAGTAGATTATAAAGTGATATGTGTGTGTGTGTGTGTGTGTGTGTGTGTGTGTGTATGATACATTTTATTTTAACTCAAACTATAAAAGATTTCTCTTGTTTCAGGAGTAAAGACTCTGAATGATTACTGGTTGTATTTTGCCTAAAAAATTCTTAATTTATGATCTGTGTATTTTTAAGTGTTTATTTCTTTACAGAAAAGTAAGAATATAAACACTTGTAAAGTCATATAGGAAGAAAATTCTTTTGGATATTTATAAGTTCCTTTTTTAACTACAGAAAGAATATGCTTTTAGGTGGGAAAGATGGTAGAATGAGATGGACATCACTACCCTAAATACAAGTATGCAGACACAAATGGTGTGACTCTACTTTGTGTACAACAGAGATATGAAAATTTATGCTCTATTTGTGTAATCTGAATTGTAATGCATTTTGCTGTCATATATAACAAATTAAAATTTAAAAAAAGAAATTAACAAATAAAGAAAGTATGCTTTTGTATAGGCATCTCAATATTTTTAAATTTAATTCTTTACCAAAAATATATTTTTGTACTCATAGATGCATTGCATAAGACATAATTAAATAATGTAATGATAACTAGTACAACTGACCTAAGTAAGCTTAAGTTTTTGTTTACCTCAGGCACTATGTGAACATAAAATACCGAGAATGAGGACAGACACAGGCACAGCTGCCCCTAGATAGGTGTAAAATTCACCTAGCCACAGCACACGTACAAGGTTGGAGTCTAAGAAGACGACTATTTTTGAAACATTTATAGAACTTCTATGACATGATTTTGAGCCTAGGATCTCAATAGAATATTCATATTGGTAAGAAGTTCTTTGCTTGGAAATCTCATAAGTAAACTGGACTACTTAAAGAAGTTTAACACCCTGAACTTTTCTTATAATAGTAGTTATCAGTCACTTTGAAAGTATTGTCTAATTTCCAATGGAGTGAAACAGTGTGTCATGGGAGATAAAGACTGGCAGTGTCACGCAGCAATATAGTATCATGCTGAGGACTCCATAAAGTAGAAAAAAACCTTATTCCTTAAAAAATGTTGTTAGCTGCTATTTTTGTTGTTTCACCAACTTATAATGAGCCTATTGAAAAGACATGTCATGATGAGTTCATGAAATTAAAACCAATCATACTTGAAATTAAAATGAAGCACATATGTACATCTGTGTACATTAAAAACTTGTACATATAAACACATATGATCTACATAAGAAGTATTACATGTGAATATGTATTTTAATATCATCTTGGAAATGATGTCATAGTGGTCCAAAGCTTGGACTCTAGACAAATAAAGCATCTTGATCATTTAACAGCCATATAACCTTGGTCAAGTTAACCTGTCTCTGCCTCAGTCTTCTCATTTTTAAAGTGTAGATAATATTTCCCAACACATAATATTGCCTACCCTCATTAAATAATCTCATGTTTTCAAAATGCCTGGAAAAATCCTATAAGTAGTAGTAGTACTGCTTACAATTATTTGTGCATATGGATAAAGAAATCATGTATAAAATTTAGCAGTGTTTGCAATGCTTTCAATTTTCAAGTTAAAAGTATGAAATGTGTTTTATAGCTTGACAGAATTTATCATTTTGAACCTGTACCAGTTATCTCTCTTGCATTAATAGAGTCTATGGTAGAACTCCTATAGCTGATAGAGAGTATCATATCTTATTGCATTCACCCATGGACTGCTCCAGTCACCTTCTGTCAACAGGAAAACAAACATTATGAATACCCTTTTTCAGAACAGCATTTCCATATCTATGTTTAATTCAATAACATGGTTACTATATAGGACACAGAAGACATGGTATTTACCATGCCCAAAATTGTAAGCCTCATGACAAATTCTAAAATGTCTGCAGCCATCTGAAATGGTATTTTCTTGTATTTCAAGTTGCAATTTCTGATATAAGTCACCGCCACAGTGACTGTCAGTACATGGTAGTGATCTTGATAACATTTCTGCTTTCATTTCAACTCTTGATTGGCCTTTAGCAGTCAGAGTAAGTGAGGCTGTCATTTCATCTTCCATCCATATGAAATTGAATTTTATGAAAGAGACATCATGTAGAGTTTGAGAGGTTTGATTGACATCTTCCATATAGCTACCTTGCTCTAGTCAAAGAAAAAGTGGCCTGAAGCCTTTCCTGGTGTTGTGGTTTGAGGAAGGAAAGAGCAGATGGGAGGGAGAGGAGATGGAGAAGACACCAGCATGCAGGTCACTATGACGTTCCCGTCTGTTCCCAACTACAGAATACATGCTTTCCTCTATAAGCCTGTTAAATGTCTACTAAACAGGGCAGACACCAGCATGTCTGTTGATGGCAATGATGCTAATAATTCACTGCTTCAAATAAGGAGAGGGAAGCTATGGGAGGAGAATAGGAGTATTCATGTGACATTTTACCTTGTTGGAATTCATGAAATCAAAATTTATACAAAGGCACACAAATATTTATTAAGACAAAAACTGAAAGCTAGCTGTGTATTGCTTCTCTGATAATGATACATAAGGCATATTTTTGGACTCCATATAAGCTTTTCAGAAAAAATCTGCATTTTTACCTAGTTGACAAGTTTCAAATTCTCCAGATGGCAGCTTTAATATGTTTAATATGATTGTGCTGTTAAAAAATAGCAATAGCGTTTTCTCTAGAGAAAGCCATTTGCTATGAGAAAGCAATAGCATATGATACATGAAAATAAGAACACTGCAAGCTATTTTTGCTGTTTGGCTTTTACTGAGCTCTGAATGAATACAAAATCAGTAATGAACAAGTAGTTGTTGCTGATGATGAGCTTATTCTACCCAATTTCTAAAGAACCCTATTAAAATGTAGTCAGCCCTTTCTTCTTTTCTGTGTCTTGGTAATATTAACCACATAACAAAGACATAAAAAATGATAAATTCATGAATAAGGATTCATATCAGATATTAGTATAACTTATAGTAATATTAAATTCTTTCAGGTGACATGATGATGTGACCATGGCATTGTTCATTCCATTCCCATTTCTCACTAAGGCCTGGGATAATGTCTTACATTGTTCAGTACTTACAATATTCCATAAATGCTTCTAGAGTATGTGATCTTAAAGTCCATATTGACTGTTTTCTGGAAATTAGGTATTTACTTTTTTGTTTTCAATATTTAAATCATTTATACATTAGCTCAGTCTTGATGTAATTAAGACTTTATTGTGAAGATTCTAGAAATCCAAGGTCAAATAGATGTATTACACTTTCTAACCTGTCATGTGCTCTGAGTGAGCCATGAAAACTATCTAGAGCAGCTGTCATTTTGATGTGCTCTGGTTCTTCAGGGAAGTTATATTTCCACTGAGTAAAATTATAGACTCTGTGGAGAAATCAAAACAGTGATCCATCTTCCAAGAGGACCTGCACTGTGATCTTTTTAGCTCATTTCACATAAGTATATGGAGACTTTAAACTTAATAAATGAGACGTAGGCTATGAAGGTTTGAAACTACTTTTCAGCACAACTCCTGAAAAATGTCATTTTGTTGTGACTTCCCAGGAATATTATTCTATTAACTGCATTGATAGCAGAAACTTTCAGTTCATGTTTTTCAAAAAATGTTCTGTTCTGTGAACTCATCTGTACTGTGAATTGCAAAATTTGTAGTAATAGAGAAATAGTAATAAGTATGCTTACTTTATAAGGTTTATAATGATTCTGTGAATGTGAAAACCATAAAGTTATACATAAAAGTAGATACCAGTTATTATATCTCTGATCTTTTATCTTATCTAAGAACAAAGAGTCTCTAATATTTAATTGATTAATGAATTTGGAAGGGTTAGGATTTGGGTAGAGATTCTTAAAAATTATGGATCAACACCAATAGAATCCTTCCATGTTCAGCTGTTAATGGATTATGGCTAAAAATAAGAATGGCCAAGGTTTGATCTCAGTTCTGCAATCATGATCTCATATACATTAGCCTCTGTGAGCATCAATTTAACTCATGGGTAAAAATAAATAAAATGATAAGTAAACCTTGTATATGAGTTGATTTCAAAGTTATAATTAGCTTAACACAGTAAAATCCTTATGTTTCATAACTACTCAACAAATTTTATTAACTGTCATATCAGTACCCAGACACACTCTTTATTCTGTCAGAGCACACAGATTTGGGATAAAGTGTTACTAAGAGAAAAATCTAAACGTTTTTATAAACACTTCTGAAAGTCAAGTAACATTTACTGATTGTATGCACACATATGTTTATAAACTTTGGCCTGTGAACATGAAGATCAAGGGTGAAGAATTCATACTTACTTACTTGGTAAGTTCAACAGCGAACAATGCCCTTGTGTAAACTTATTGTGTTACTTTTTAGAAGACTTTTCTATTTTTTAAAAAACTAGTTAATATGCTAGTCATCAGCTTGTCTTTTTATAGCATGAGTGTTGACTATGAAATTGTTATAAATTACTATGCAAAATGAACAGCTGTGAGAAATAATAAATGATTTTGTTATCAAAACAGCTAGGATATTAGTGACATATTTAGAATTACATATAAATGAAATTAGTAGCAAAAAGTGGGGGAAAGACTAAAATTAACTATTTGACACATTGCATCTTTAAATAGACCTATTAATTCTATTCAATACAAACACCATGTACAATGCAGCAGTAATAAAACTTTTAAGAAAATGTACTTATGTAACAAACTTAAATACTTGATTCCTTTGAATTTATGCAAATCATTACTAGTGTTTTCTTGGAAACTTTTCTTGTAATTAACTATTCGATGACAGATTTTAAAAAAATGTTGATTTTATCACAGTTGAGAGGTATACAGAGAAAAGATGGAAATGGAGGAAACAAGGAGAGTTGAAGCCTATTCTTTTGTCATTGTACTACAGTATACTTGATTCACAATATTTTAAATCAAACAAGGACACATTCATCAAACAAGTCTCCCTCCACGCAAATTAGTAACAACCACTTCGGAAAGCAGTGTGGAGATTTCTCAAAAGACTAGGATTGGGACCAGCATATGACCCAGCTATCAAACTCCTTCGTTATTTATCTGAAAATACTAATCTCAGTACACTATAAACACATCAATGTTTAAAGAAACATAATTGACAGAAGACAAATCATGGAACCAGCCATGGTACCTGTCCACAGATGAATGAATAAAGAAAAGAAAATATGGTATATATACACAACGAAGTTTTACTCAGCCATGAAGAAGAATGAAATCATGGCATCTGCTGGTAAGTGTCTGGAGCTGGAGAACATCATACTAAGCCGGACCGAGAAAGTCAAGGATCGAATGTTTTCTTTGATACGCACTAGCCAGACCAACATAAGGACAAAAAAATGGATGGAGCATCCCAAAAAAATAGAAGGTATATCAGTGGAATTAAGGAAAAGAATTGAAGCAGTAGGGGGAGAGAAAGAGGAAAAGGGGGAACTGACAAATTGACCAAATTATGCTATGTATATATATATGAATATACCACAGTGAGTTCAATTTCTATATATAGCTATAAAACAGTAATTAAAAAAACAAATAAATACAAACAAGAGCAGTGGAGCAGAGTAAGGTAAGAAGGGATAAGGAAGAAAGGAGGGGAAAAGGAGGAACCAGGGTCTAAAATGGAGAAAATTATATTCCATTTATATATGATTGTTTCAAAATGAACCCCAATGTTATATATAACTATTATGCACTAATAAAGCATATATACCGTATGTTATATAAGTCCATCTCTTTCAGCTGCGACAGTATCTGAAAGTTCAGATTTCAGAAGGGAACTGGAGACACTGGAAGGGGAAGAGGTACAGTCAGGAGAACTAGAGTGCCCATATATAAGTTTAATTTCAATTTATAATTTAACATGAAAAACTTCATTTCATTATTCTCTCTCTTTAATAACATGATTTTAAAGCAAGGAAATAACATTTTATGACTAGAGAATCAGAAGCCTACTTGTTTTCTTGCAAAAGCTATTTTTAAAGATTTATGTCATGTTATTTGTCTTAAACACAAGTTAAAATTTAAGAACATAAAATTATGGTACAATTTGAGAGGAAAATTAATTTAGAGGTTTTAATTATTAGCAAAACCTGATGTCTCAAAGACACTGATTCAGGCTCCTATTAGTAGAGAAAAGTTACTGTAATTATTTTAGACTTTAAAAAAATGATACTTATATACAGGTATTAAAGTTGAATGACAATAAAAACATAGGCAATGCAAAGATTTCTCATTTACTGTGCAAATATTTGAAGCAAACTTGTTTCACACTAAATACTCTCCTAAGAGGACAAACTTAGTTTAACAAATTATTTACTTAGTTGGGCCTTGTTTTGTCTTGAGTAAATTGAGGAGTGTAAAGTCTCTTCCAGCTTGAAAATCAACAAATTTGTTTATTTGGAAGATGTTGCACACTTGCTTTTGTTAAGCAATTATTTCCACTGAAACTAAAAGTACTTTTAAGAAAGGTTTTCAAAATTTTTTTAGCTAAAGTGTATTCTATTATATTAAAAACCACTATTAATATTCACATTTACTATAGTGTACAAAATAAAGGGGCAATTTTTATTTTTTCAAGTTCATTCATATGTGTGTGTAATATATATGTATGTATGTATATATATATATATATATAGATAGATAGATAGATAGATAGATAGATAGATAGATAAATAGATGGACAGATATAAAATTACTAACACCTAACATAACATTTAGGATTTTGCAGACTGAATTGTCCCAGAATTTTCATTTTATGAAATTTAGCCTGTAGACATATACATACAAGGTTACTTAAGGCACTCATGGCCATTAATAGCCAAAAATTAGAAACAAATTTAATATTTAATGCTTAAAATGAAATGGAATGCTTTCCTAATAATGATATGATGAGGTACATCTATGAATGGAGGATGTGGTAACATGGAAAAACTTCATGACTCATCATTAAATGAGAAATACAAGGTAAAAAGTTAGATCTACATTGCCATCTCATTCATGTAAATAAAAAATGATATAAATGTTTTTCCACATATATGATAATTGTATGTCTATATCCTGACATGTACATAAAATATTCTATTGAAAATCTATATGTTAGCACAGGTTGGCTTTGGGGAAGAAGAATGAGAATTGTTGGCCTCTTCACAGTTTATTATAGTATTTAAATAAAATTTTTGTCACATTTACCATTTGATGCAGTACAACTCTTGCAATAATGTTAGAGAAAGAGAGAGATGCAAATTGAATTATAGACCAGTTAATAGGTGCAAAAAAGAGAAAATTTTATTTTGCTTGAATTTTATAGATAAGATTTAGCACAAGTGAAAATGTGCTAATAGTATACCATTCAAAGTACAGATTTCACCAGGTATAAAAGGATAATGACAAAAGCATATCGACAAAAACTGTCAATATAATTAGTCACATTCATGAATAAAAGGAAAGAATGATGTGATTATATCAATAGATGCAGAAATAGTAATTGATAAAGATTAGACCCTACTTGTGTTAAGAATAAAATCTTCGTAAAAGTAGTAATTGAAGGGTACAGAATTCTTTGTGGTAGGAAAGAATTGAAAGTAATAAATTACACTGTTATAATGGGATACTCTGTGGAAGGCACAAGGAACCAAAATTTTTATATAATGAAATAGATAAGAATTAAAAATGCTTATACCATATTTTTAAATAAAATGAACATAGAGACATAAACAACAACAGTGTACTTTTTCAAGGCCATATACCTACATTTATATATCAGGTGTCTTGAAGGAAGTCAGGTAAAATACATTAGATAGTTCTGCGGGCAAAACCAGAGTAACACTGAGAACATGAGTTGAAGGACAAATGAAACGGAAACGAAAAAAAAAAAAAAAAGAAACATGAGCTCTGACTCTATCAAAGATGAGATAATGAGATATTGAACTACTATGATCACAGATGTTGTCTACACTATTCCAAAAATAAATAAATAAGATAATAAAATAGTATATATTTTTTCACCAGCATAGTGTTTAACATAACCTATGAAAGCTTCTTGTTTCGGATATGAACAAAGTAGACAAAGTAGAGGAATATCACAGGGGCCAGGCATGGAAGTCTACATTCCTGTTCTGCCACTTACCAGTTTTTCAACTTCAAGCTAATTATTTAGCCATAGCACATTTTGGTTTCCTTAATCTAAAAAATAGGGCAATCATATTTACCTCCCTGAGTATCTACATGACTCAGGAAGAGTACATAAATGCCTAGCACACAGTAGGGTTTTTTTTCTTTCCCTACCCAAAAGCCTCCCATATAGTTAATATTCTTCCTATTGGAAGAAAATCTTAGGAAAGACTGAATTACTTTTAAATTGTTCCCTTTATACTCTTTAAATTTTTCAGAATATCTTCCTAGTCTGAGCTCTAAATGGCAGAACCTGTGATAAAGCTACTATGATGGACGATAGGACCAACCAATAAAAAAAGTGGGGGGGGCAACAGAAATATTTTATGCAAAAGATTATACATGAGCTTATTCAATGTCTGCATAATCTCATAAGAAACTGTTAGTTCTTTCATAAAAAGAGCCTGATGAATGTTGTTAGAATTTCATTTTAGCCTTGTAAACTTAGCAAAATACATTATCATCTATGTATTTTTTATAATTAAGGATGCTACTGCTACTTTCTTCCATAATTGGTGCATTTATTGAGAAATTTCCCACTGTTTGACTGATGTGCTTCATCCTCTGTACTTTTTCCCTGCTGTGTCCCCACAGTTATGATGCTCGAAATTTATAAGGTTTAGATTTTTCTTCCTGTTGTTTTACATTGCTGTTTGCTGTTTATTCATAGGATAAGGGAGAAGAAGGTTATAAGTTTTATTGAGCTTTTATATAAATGATTAGCAAAAGTGCTCTCAGAATGACTACTTAGTTTTAGGTACCACCTATGGATTCCAGCAAGGCACATGCCATACTGCCTAATGCCACAAATAAGTCTCATTTATGCCAAGTGTTGACTATATGAACTAGTTGAGGGGGTGTTTCAGCTTCCTTGAAGACAGTTCAAGGTTAATAAGAGTTACTGTTAAGTTATATGACAGTCTGTGGGTAGTAACCAGTAAGAACATTGGATTCGATTATGAGGATGCTTGTGAGAATCATGGATTTGACATATGCTTGGGAGATTACTTTCTTAACTTACTGCCATGATGCAGTGAAAATGAAGATTTGACCAGGTTGGACTGCAACTGTCATAGCCATTACATGGTACACGGTGTGCCTTAGGAAAGTGAGGTGTTATGCAAACAGTTGTCATGGATTTATTTTCTCTTCAATGCCTGGTGAGAAAATGTGCTGCTCAGCTAAAGAACTGTAGTGGTAATAATGATTATCCAAGAAGTCTTCAAACTGAGCTACAGGTATTTAATTTAAAAGCACATGGACTGTTTGGAATGTTAATATTTCCTTCCGAACAGAAATAGCATTAAAGCATAGTGATGTTAGAAATTTAGGGATTTTAAAAGCATCCTTTTTCTTTAGAACTTGGCTGAAAATTTTCACTGAATCTTGGTCTGGAACATCAAGTCTTTTTACAACTCTTTGAATAGACAGCTTATTACCATTCTACCTGAGGGCAGGCAAGAAGAAAAAAGCCCACAACCTGCTTTGTTAGATCTGATGAGAAACCTCCCGACTATCCATGCTCACTTTGCAATATATGATGACATTTCTGGATGGCTGACCTATCTCAGGTTGCTGTTGTTGCTTGGTTTCTTGGAAGGTGTCATTTTCCTGTTCTCACTTATTGGATTTTTTACATAGGTTTTAATTATAAATTGGGAGTGTAGATAAAAGTAGCATAATCTGGAGCAGGAGCCTTACTTTTATAACAATGAAAATAAGGTTTCTATATTTTGTTTTCAATCATTCTAATTTCCTTTTGCAGCCCTTCTTCTACCCTGTTACCTTAGGCAATTGGGTATGTCCAAAAGTCATGTTTGATTTATTTACATTTTAACATTACTGGGGCTAGAAGGACCCAGCACACCTACCTGAAGTTCTACACTTTACAAATTATGAGTAAGACACCAAGAGAAGGGAAATGACTCACATAGGCTGCTGCATCTGTCTAGAGGCAGGTCTACATAGAGAATCCACGTGTCTCGTTAGAGAGCTCCTTTTTCTCTATATAAAAAGCCCTTGTTCTGTTCCCAACTTATATAGTGACATTTGAGCAGATCCTATCAACATGCCCTTCGTGTGGACTTCCCTGACTTGCTGCTTGATGACTTCAAGTGTTTGACAGTGCACCTGACAACGTAATTTATCCTGTGACTGCACAGATGACATCTTGTGAATACTGCTTGATGCCTCCACAGAATCATCCCTGAAAAGATTGTGTCTGTCTGTAGATCAACACTGACACAGTCTTCCTTTAAAGTGTACCTGAAAATGTCATTCTCACTGTTAAAGACAAACGACAGATATCATAACAGAGTTCTAGTTGCTAATTATATAACATCAGTGTGATCCTGTTTTCTCTCACCACTGTGATGTTTGTCCATGTGCTGATCTGTCTGTCCTGTTTTGCTATTCTAGGTTTGTGTGCTGGAGAGACAAATATTCGACTTTCTTGGATATCAGTGGGCACCTATCCTGGCAAATTTTGTACATATTATTATTGTCATCCTTGGTTTATTTGGAACTATTCAATATAGACCTCGCTACATAACAGGAGTAAGTACCCTTACTGCCTTCTTATAACTTATTGAAATAGAGAAAGATGTGAAAACTATAGATATCTTCATAAATGATGTGTATACCTTCTCTGAAGAATATGTACCTCTTGTCTTGAGTATTGTGTGTTTATTTACATAGTCTCAGACTACATCAACAGTAATTGAAAATGCAATTTTAAAGCACTCGGTAGTGAATGCGGACAGATTGCATTTTCATTAACTCTATTTTCAGCAAAGATTCTACTGTATTTGCAATCAGAAGTGTGACCCTTTATTTTAAAATTATAAATTCATACCCTCTGAAACGACAGATTTTAATGGAAATTTTTCTTTTTTAAAATAATCCCATCCTATAAATTGAATGAAGATAGTTTAAAATCAACACATAAAAATACTCTATTGATTTGATAACATCAATACACATAATAGTTAATATTTGAAATGCTTGAAAGCCAGAATATTCTGGATCATTGTCTCTGTGTTCTCTCTAGTTCTCTTTTGGACTCAGCAGAAGTCTTTTACATTCCCACTCAAGTTAAACTCACTTAACATGAAAGTGAAATTCAACTGGGTTGCAGTTTCCATGGGAACTATAACTTTGTTGTTTGCTTTATTTTTTATTCTTCATATTTGACTCAGATCTCAGCAATTGCTCTTCATTAATATAGAGTTTCCTTTTTTTCTAAGTTTCAACATTTTTCTACTTCTTTTTTTGACAAAGAAAAATTCTGTAGGTATTCATTTTAAATCATACAGCAAGTTTGTGGTAAAATATATATATATATATATATTAGTACAGCTGAAGTTCTGCCTTATTCAACACAAACCAGCAGGTTTTCTCAGGTTTCATGAAGCCTGCTTCTCATAAAACTTGCCCTCCTATGAACTGTTCTCACTGTCATCCAGAATGCAGATGAAGTTCCCTAGTACTGAGACAAACAGTAGAACCAAGGGTTGCACTGTTGCACTCCTTATAAATGAGAAATCCATAGTCCTCCCTTCTAGGTGCATGCCCAGAGATGAGGGTACATCACCTGGGAGGCCAGGTTGCCATCTAAATCTTGTAGAAAGTGAACAAGTCCTATTGCCTTGGAAAATCTTTCAGTATATAAGCTGATAGTCTTGTCCATTTCTTTTTTTTTTTTCTTTTTCATACCAGGGATTAAACCTAGGGCACTAAACCACCAAGTCACTCTCCAACACTTTTTTATATTATATTTAGAGACAGGGTCTCACTGTGTTGCTTAAAGTTCAATAAATTGCTGAGGCTGACTTTGATTCCACAATCCTTCTGTCTTAGCTTCCCAAGCTGCTGGGATTAAAAGTGTGCACCACTCTACTTGGCCCATTTTCTTGTATGAATTGCAGTTTGATCCAGGTTAGGAAGGACAGCATGTTGGTAGGGAGTAGGTCAGGTGAAGTCATAATACCTGAGTTGAAATTTTGGATCTACCAAAAGTCTGTGTGGCTTTGGACAATTCATTTCATCAATCTTTAATATTCTGATCTTTGAAATGAAAGTAACAACTATAGTGTCTCGTTGTGCTTTAATTAGTTGATGAATTGATGTAGTAGCCATTAATGAAAAATTCCTTAACCTACCTTTCCTCTTTCATCAGACTTTGTGACTCCTTCGTGAATTTAGTCTTACAAATAATGTTGTTCTTAGTATCACTATATTTATTTCTGATGAAGTGCTTGGAATAAAAATCTAGATGCAGGCCCAAAAGTTTTAACAGTTTAAAAACTCAGAGATCAGTTTTGAGGAATAAGTAGAATGTTCTATGCAATATTCTTATAAGAATGCTTGGTATTTAAAGATGTTCAATAAATATTAGGTATAATATTTTTCTTATTACTATTTGAAAATAATACCAAAATGTATAACATAGCAAAAAGCTAGAAGGAAATTTAAAACAGATCAAAGTCTTTCAGATATTGATTGAATTTTTTCTGTCCTTTTATTACTAGAACATACAACTTTTTAAAAAATTGTGGGATTCTATGTTTCGAATTGTAATCACTTTTCTTTAAGATAAAATTTGTTCTAGTTGTGTTTATTAGACACAATTTGAAATCCTCCTGGGGTTCTATAGGAAGGATGTGTCTTCAGGCTACACCCATGATTTGATCTTTTCTTATGGAAAGCACTCTAAGCTTTTTTTTTTTTTTGAGACAGTGTTTAACTTTGGGAATCTTTTGCTAGCTGGAGATGCTGTAAATGCAAAATTTCTATATTCCAATTAAGCAAATTGGAAATATAACCTCTACATTTTTCTTGAAAAGCCATTCTTTCTTTATCTTATCTCTCTCTTACAATATTATGTTATATGTGGCTGAAAGTTGACAAGTAGCAGTATTAAATGCTAGATATATCATCTGTCTTTCCAATTATTTCAGACCATCACCAAGATAATCATTCTAATTATCACAAGTGGTCTACCCTCCATCCATGGAAAATCATCTCCTCACTATTCTTTCTATCTACACTAACATTTGGCCTCTACCTGACAGCTTTTCTCAAAACTAATACTGTGTCTTTTGGGTTTGTGTTACAATGCACTCAGTTTCTTGTAACGATTTCTATTCTAGTTATCTATTTCTATGTAACCTTCATGATTGAAGGCCAAAAGTGGATATGGGAAAATAATAAATTTGTCATAAAAAATGGTATTAAGAATTTCAGTTTGTCTAGAGATGACAAAAGGACTTACAGTTAAAAGAATATTAAATGGAATCATAAATAATAGATATTCTACTCAGTGAAGGATCTGGTTGTAAAAGAAAAATCTGTGATTGGGCCATGTGGTAGCTGAAGATAATGTATTGTTGCAGTCAAGAAATTTCTTCAGGCTTTCTATGCATTGGAGACTTAGATATGAACAATGAAATATATTTCACTCTCTTCTGAAATATAGGCTTTCATTATTTGTATATTTGACATTTTATATTTTTGGAAAAGGATTCATGACTAAAAGTTTTTATTAACATCTTGTATATTTCCTTCAAGTATATATACAAATGAAACATCTGATAATGATAAATGTTCTGATATGAATAGTCATTTTAGTTTAATATTATATGACACAAATTTGAAATGAATATGACTATTCCAGTGTTTGTTTAACCTTGTACTTTAATGTTGTAAATTATGCTATTTCCATTTTTTCTTTTATGAATTTCTTATAATCATCACAAAATGCTCTTTTTTTCACTTGTTTTTCTGCATGAGAAGTCTGTAGGCATAAAATAATATGAACAATTTTATGTTCTTATTACATAATTGACAACCCCCTATCCAAAATTATTGTACTGAACTGTTCTCCCATGATTATGCTGCATTCTTGCTAACCCAGAATACTATCTATTCTCAAATTTGATAGAGGAAAGAATTGTCCCCTTTGTTTGGAGTTGTATTTCTTATCTTTAGAAAGTTGGAATTTTTCATATATTTATTGCTATTTTAGTTTATTTTTTAAGAGATTGTTTTGGATGTACTTCTTTCTTCCTCTATACTCTTACTGCATATATTAATGATTGATGTGCATATGTATATAATTACATAAAATATGTAACATAGTGTGCATATTACATATTTAGAATGAAATGGAAATATTATCCCTTTAAAGATTATAAGGTTTTATTTTGATATTTATTATTATCATCTAATTAAAATTAAATCCTTTTTCTCTTCATTATATTTTCTGTTACTTTTTTCCTTGGAGGGGATACCGGGGATTGAACCTAGGGGCACTCAACCACTGAGCCACATCCCCAGTCCCCCCCCTTTTTTTTATTTAGAGACAGGGTATCACATAATTGCTTAGCACCTCAGTGTTGCTGAGGCTTGCATTGAATTCACAACCCTCCTGCCTCAGCCTATAAGCCACTGGAATTAGAGATGTGCACCACCACATCTGGCCTATTTTCTCTTACTTTTGAAGATGATTAAAATCAAAAACTATTTTGTAAAAACTAGGCTTTTTACTAAAACAAAAGATAGATGTCCAGAAAAAAACATAAGAACAAAGTACTTCTTTCAAATTTTGCTTTTTGTAAAAAGTTTCAAATTATTGATGGAAATTTTTGTTCTGTTTAATGACTCCCCCCTCAAAAAATGTGGATATTCTCTGAAATACTGAGTACAGTAGTAAAAATAAGCAGAGTATCGGTAATGACTTGTTTCCTCTAATAATATTCCTTTTGATAGAAGAAAAGAAGAAAATTTAAAAACAGCTCATTGTTATAAGGATTAGGTATCCTTTGAGGGCCTCTGGCAATTTGAGGAGTATAATATGTTTGAGGGAAGCAAAACAGTGATTTCAGTTCCAAGTAATGAAAATCTGAAGCCTGAATCCACAGAGAGAATCTGTAATGTCTAATTCTTGACAAAGTCAAGTCTCAAAATTAACTTGGGTGAAATAATTCATACCCACACACACACACACACACACACACACACACTCACATACACACACACACACACACACACACTCACATACACACACACACTCGCATATATCTATTCAAACACATATACATATATTTATGTATATGAATATATATGTGTATATATATGTGTATATAAATATTATATGTATGTATATATAATGACTTTGTTGAAAGCATTATTTTGTGTTATAAATATAATTTTCTAATGTGTTTTTATTGAGCTAAAGACACTGGCAAGGAGAATGTGATTTGGTATATCCAGTGCTTATTAATTAATTACAAAATATGTTAATTTGTTGTAATGCTTTAAATTGTCAAAAATAACCTAAGGAATATGTAAGTTCCTCTGCCAAAGGCACAACAACTTTCTTTGTAATAATGCCAAAGGGAATGTTGCTGTAGCACTCAAAAGATTCCTTCTCTCCTTCCTTCTAGATAATCTCATTCCCCAAACTGGAAATGAATTCAATAATAACTAAAAGTCCATTATTCAAATTTCAGAAAATTAGCAAAGAGTATAATATAATAGAATCACATTTACATTTATGAAATTTTTTTTCAATTCCATTATCAATTCTCTTATATATATTTCTGAATAAATTCTATACACGTCACATTATCCCTGTACAACTTTTGTCCAAATTCATAACTAGGAAATAGGTAGGTAGGCTATGGCGCAGTCCTCTTGACTGCCCATGAGCTTGTAACCGTCAACAATCTATCTGATAAATGAAAACAAAACAAAACAAAAAAACTTTTGTTTAGTTTTGGGTAATTTTAAAATTCAGTATGGCATTTGCAGTTTAGAAAAAAATTTTGATTTCAAGTTGTGGTCTGCCAATCCTAAAGTAAAGTTATAGTTTTGTCTCTGTGTTTAATTGTAAATGACATCACGAATGAAGAATAGAAAACCCTAGTGACATTTTTGTGAGAGATCAATATCACAGGGCCTTCAATACTACATAATTATAATAGTATTTTTTCTTTTGGTAATAATTTATCAAAAAGTAGGATATCTAATAACATAATTTATTAGATAAATTGGAAACATTGGGGTTAGTTTCCACTTTTGTTACTAAAAAAATCATGAGTTTAAAATAATGTTGTTAAAGCTGATTTGATAAAGCAGGGCTGTGATGGTTAGAATGAGAGTCCAATATTCATGAATCTCCATCCTTTGTGTTACAAGAATAACCAACTATAACTACATCATAATATCCCTACTTGCTCCTTTAAAAATAACAACAGAATTGAATACTCCATTATTCAATGTATTAAAGCTTTAAATAGTAATTTCTCATTATTGCTGGACATTAAACATCTGTTATCAAATTTGTGCCACTTAAAAAAATAACTACTAGATTTCTTTTTAATATGTTGCATGTGTGTACCATTGAGTATTGATTTATAATTTCAAACATAGTCCTTAAGCCCAGTAAGGCAAGGTCAGTTTCAGACATGATGCCACCTGTTTTGACTTCCTTAAAATTGCTCTTCTTCCTTAATGTTGCTCTTTTAGAGCCAGCCTACTGAAAAAGGAGCCCCCTGCCATCTTGGGCCAGGCATGGAACTACATTGTAGCTGGAGCACCAAAAGAAAAAACCAAGACCCATTTTCTAAAAATATTTTCATATGGCAATTTGGAAAATTTACAGACACCTTAGTGAGTCTGTAAAAGCAATGTTTTATACATAATTAGCAAGGGGAGGAAAAATCCCTTAATTTTTTGGAATGTAGTATTTGTAGATAATGAGACATGATTTTATTCTTAATTGCTCATGGAACTCTCATCTACATGGAAAATCCAAATAACCACTGTAAATGGGAAGTATTCTTATGCCTAGTTTCCAGAGCACATGCTTTTCTAACTCTAATAATGTCACGTCCCAAAATATATTTGCACTCCTCCAAGTCATTTTTAGGAAGCCATTAATCTATGTTCAAGTGTGTTTTTCCACTTTCATTCAATGTTTCTAGGAGAGTAAAATATCTAAAAGAAAACTTACTGCAGCTAAAGCATTAAAAATGCACACTTTCGGTATTCAAGAAAGAAAATCAATGTAGATTAGAGATGAAGAGACTTGAGATAGTAGTAAATTAACACTACTTCTAATGACTTAGAGTAGTTGTGAAAATAAGCATTTTCCCATAAGCCTAGCAGGGGGGAAAAGAAAACCATCATTACAAGTTTAATGGATTTAGCCTGTAGTCCTAAAATAAATGAAATAATGCTACATTGTGAATGCAATTTATTCTCAAAAAAATGTGTACCCTTGAGGAAATACCAGTCATTTATTCTACAAGAAGATACTTTGTGCTCTCATTTTGGTGTGAGGCTGTGACTAAAGATTTATATAATGTGATATCTATAAATAACTGCATTTTGACAATTCAAATTCATATTTGTAAACCCTCTAATAATTTTTAGAAATGAGTTTTGAAAAGAGACATGTTGTGATATATATGTATATAAATGTAAATATACTTGTTTATTTTCTAAAATAGAAAATAAATACTTCATGTAGACATTTTAAATTACAAAAATAAAATTGAGTTTATAATAAAATTCCCTTTCCATATGCCACTTCAACTCTTTCTAATCTCTTTATACTTCTTCTGGGGTTACTTTGAAAGTGTGTGTGTGTGTGTGTGTGTGTGTGTGTGTGTGTGTGTGTGTTTGAGAGAGAAAAAGAGATATTAAAAACATCTGTTCAAAATTTTTAGTTAGTCCAAATTATGTTGTGGTAACATTTTGTCTTTATAGTATTTTTCACCCCAAAATTTCTGCTTGCTTCTTCTTTATAGTTCTTTCTCCTCCTCCTCCTCCTCCTCCTCCTCCTCCTCCTCCTCTTCTTCTTTTTTTGAGGAAAAAAGTGCCTTTATTTTTAAGTTAATCCTAAATATGCTTCCAATTTTTATCCATTGTGCCTATTCATTTTGTTTTTATTTTTAAATCCATTGCTCTCCCATTTAAATTTAGAAAATTTCCTTTATATTTGATTCTGGTTGTATCTCTAGCCTTTTGTTTTTAATAGTATGTTTGACTACCCTAGAGACTTCTCTCCTAGCACTCTGTCTTCTTGTCTAAATTGGTTGCTCTCTATTCTATTATACATCCATCTTTCCTGCTTTGCTATCCTGAATTAGATTCATGCTTTCTTAGAATCCATGTATTTTCTTTCCGATATTCTTCAAATAGCTTCCTGAAAAGGCATGTCTGAGTGGTAAATTTTCTGGGTTTCTATGTAACAGAAAATGATGCTATTCTATTTGTGTACTAATTTAGCTAGATGAAAATTCACAGATTAAAATCAGTTTTTCTTAGAACACTAAAGTAATTTCTTAATTTCATTCTAGAGAGCAGTGTTACTGATGGAAAGACTTAAGTATCCATCTGTAAATAACTTTAAAATATTCATCTTATCCATGTTTTATGAACATTTCAAAACAATGTGTCTAAATGTAAACCTATTTTAAAATTGATTAGCGCCATTGATTTGAAAATTTATGATAGTCATTTCTCTGGGAGAAAGTACCTGAGAAAATCAACACACAGGAAAAAAGGTTTAATTGGGCTCACAGTTT
This sequence comes from Ictidomys tridecemlineatus, assembly GCF_052094955.1. NCBI lineage: Eukaryota > Metazoa > Chordata > Mammalia > Rodentia > Sciuridae > Ictidomys > Ictidomys tridecemlineatus. The sequence continues at coordinate 22,803,480 of NC_135488.1, read as the reverse complement.
CAGAGGTTTCTGTCCATGGTCATAGGCCACATCACTTTGAGTCTGAGGTGAAGCCAAACTCCATGGTGTGGAGCACATGGTAGAAGAAGCTGTTCAGCCCATGGCAACCAGGAAGCAGAAGAAAGAGTGAGAAAGAAGGAGGAGTAGGGAACAAAATACACACTTCAGGGACACACCTGCAATGATCTATTCTCTCCAACTGCGCCCCATCTCCTTAAAAGTTTCCACCGCTTCCAACAGTCCATTAAACTATGAATCAATTCACAAATGAATTAATCCATTGTGAGATAAGAGCCTTCATAATCCCATCACCCCAAAGCCCCATCTCTGAACACTGCTTCAAGGGGGCCTCTGCCTTTAACACAGGAGTTTAGGGAGATATTTAAGATCCAAATCATAACAGATGCCTTCAGCTTCAGACTTTGCCTGTATTAAGTGATAGTTCTCTATGCTTTTAAATATTAACCCATGTTTTTCCTCAAAAATGTTTTATTTAACAGTTATTATGTATTATCTTTTTTTTATTTATTTACTAAAATCTCCTTGTTTTCCTCAGAGAAATGAATAACGGGCTGGTATAAAAGTAGTAGAAGGTTAGCTTGTTTTCCAGCCACTTCTCACTGTCACCTTTGGTCACTTGTTTCTTCCCCCAAGTCAGTCTCCAGGGTTTAGAATTCTGCCTGGTGGCTCAGCTTCCTTTGTACCACACACAGTCTAGAATGACTATTGTTCCATTCTGTTTATTAATTATAATGTATCTGTCTAATTATTCTAGCAATTGCCTGAGATCTCTCTGATCAAAGTGTTTTACAGATAATAGTTGTGGGACTGTACATGTTGCAGGGTCAGTTGTTTTTTTTTTTTTGAAAATAAAAAGTAAAACATGTTTAATACAATTTAATAGTTACTGTTCCTTAATGCTTTTGCTCCCGTTTCTCCCAAACAGGCTTCATACTTTCATGACATTACTTTTGTCACCTTCCTCCAGTAGAAACAAACTCAGCACAGAATTCAGCTTTTGCTAAATCTCTTGAGGTAGTGGAAGATTTGAGAAGCCTTGCTAGCTCTGTAGTTAGGAAGAGAAAACTGCCTGCTGAGGATTGCCTCATAACTTCAAAACCTTTTACCTTTTGGATATTGTGTGCATCCATTGCCAAATGCCTCTAAGCATCCTCAACTGTGGATAAAACATTTGCTTCCTCCCTCTGGAACCTTATTGGCTCTTGTCCATTTGTGTACTGGTTACACTGTAGCATTGGATTCCCTAATCTGTCATGGACATACTAATGTTTTATCTACTAAAGAAGGCAGAAAAAAAGATTTATGAATGACACAACCAGGGAGCTCATGCCAGTATGAACTGTAAATAAATGTAATACTTACTAAGGAAATTTTATTTTTCTGCATAATCAAATGCAGGTGTATCAGCAAACAATTCCCTGGAATAAGAATTTGAAAATACCACTAACTGACTAACCAAAAAACCTAAAAAATAAACTTCTAAGGATTGTTTCATTTTGATATTAAAATGTAATTGAAAGGCTAGTTATGATATTATTTTCTCCAGTGTTATTTCCATGTAGCAAGTAATTTTATTTTTTTCCCTCTTTTACTCATAGAATTGTTTCCTGCACTTTAACCACTTCATGGTAGTATGTGAACATTATTCAATTGTTCCAATCATATTAAAGTTCAAGGACTGCAAGGTCTATTGAAAACTTAAAAGACTTAAATGAAGATGATGTTACAATGCTCACATACCATTTATCCATTATGCATTATGAATGGCCTGCTTTTCTTTTAATGCTACTCCTCACTTATACTGCATTAATATATTTGACTTTATTATTTACTTTCAGTGCTTTACTAACAGTGCTACTGTTAATAGTTGGAAAGTATAGGATTTAAGTAATTATGTCCTTACATTGAAAATACTTTTTTTAAAAAGCACATCTGCCAAGCAGTTTTCTGGCAATATATAGAAATACAATGATGACATTCATCAAATACATTAGAGAATTTGTGAAATAATTATATTGATACTAAATTTGTTACAGATTCATGTATTATCATATGTATAGCTCCAATACCTGGGCAAAACATCTTAATAAATGAAAAATAAAGAAAAGGAGATTGTTCTTAGAGGAATCAAGACAGATGAGTCAACTCTTGGGCATATATGTTATCTTGAATATATAATTTATTTCTTCCCTTAATGACCTTGTGTCTTTTCTAAAAAAGTATTCATTTGCTTCATTTTTTTTACGATCTGTCTTGATATGAGGTAGTAGAGTAATGAGAAATAGGGCAACAGATTTTCCATAAACTAAGTGAGATCAATGTAGTTTTGCTGAAACTGAGCAGCTCTGTGTGCTTTTAATTGTTTTAGAAGTAGAGAAATCAAAAAGTTTCAGTCACATTCTATATAAGTTAATGTGAAATATAATACACATTATATAATATAAAGTTTCACTCATTATTTGTATATTAATATGATAAAAGTTCAATTGTTAAAAAGTTTAACATGAATACCACTTTTAATATTTAGAATATTATTTAGAATATCATGGTATTGGGCTGGGGATGTGGCTCAAGTGGTAGCACACTCGCCTTGCATGTGTGCGGCCCGGGTTCGATCCTCAGCACCACATACAAACAAAGATGTGTCTGCTGAAAACAAAAAAATAAATATTAAAATTCTCTCTCTCTCTCTCTCTCTCTCTCTCTCTCTCTCTCTTTAAAAAAAAATCATGGTGTGATATTTAATTATGAGCGGTAACTGTTTAATTATTAAGACTGAAAGCATTAAAGCCTCATACTCTTATTATCTTTTAAAAATAATCTATAATCAAAAAATAGCCTGACCTTTCTACTATTAGACTAAAATTTCTCTCTACTAACCCATTTCACATACATACACACACACACACACACACACACACATACATATCATTGATACATATAAACACACAGTGAATATGAACTTTTATTTTAATTTGATCTTAGAGTCTCAGAATGAGCTAAAACCTAAAATATACATCTTTTCAAAGAAATAGTCTGCCAGTTTATCACCATAATGATAAAGCTCTTGGTCTTCCTATTTTCGCTCCATTTTCTTTCTTAAGGTATCAAACCTTTTCTGTAATCATCACCTTCATTATCTCGATCCAGGGGGCATGTTATAACCACAATAGCATTTGAGTTGGGAGTAGTTGATCTCCCAGTTGACATTATTCTTATTGTTTTGAGTACTTGCACCTGCTTTCTTCTTTGGCTTTGGAAATTACAGGTCTGTATCTTGTTGTAAAGTGGAAGCATGTCAAGCTTGTAATTCAAAATATGAATGGGGAAAAAAAGAAAAGAAAAAACACTTTTTAAACATAAGAAAAATATAAAGTTCCTTCCTAAGCATGACTATTCATACCAATCATTTATTTTTGTTTGTCAGTTTGTTTTTCTTAATATATTTCTGTACTTTTAATTTCTTCCAATTCCATAATTGGTTTTGATATTTATTTATATATGCATTTCACTTATTTATATACTTCCTCTGTCCCAAAATTAATTTAAGAGAATTTTCACAGTGCAAACCAATCTTTTCAACTCACTTACCCTTTGTGTATCTTTGTAAGACTTGTGGAATATTTGGTTCATGAAAGTCTGAGGTTTTTTAAGTGGCTGGGCATTCACTAACACATAGGTTCAGAATGTAAGTGTTTTTCTTGCTTAGATTGTCCTAACAAAGTTACTAGACATAATTATCATCTCTCAAATAAAGGCTGTAAGACTCCTTAAATAGTGGTGGTTCTTAAAGCAACCCCCAGCTCCTGTTTGAATTATCTATGGGCCCTGCCTGTTGAATTAGAAACTTCAGGGGCAAGGCCAAGCAGTTGGCTTTGCAACAATCCTTTAATGGGGGGAGTCTGATGCATTAAAGCACAATAGTGGGCAACTTTCTAGTAGCACAAAAGGAGTTCTCTTTGCAGACATGAAATCTTTTGGGGACTGTGACTTACAAAGAGATTTTATTTTTTACTTTACTTTCCTGCAGTGTAATTCAGAAAAAACAGATTTTTTTTCATCTGCAAATGGATGAATCCTTTGGTTATCTTTATTGACAGTTATTCTCTTTTAATTGTATTGATCAAAAGTGAGTCTCTTGTTCGCTTTATTAAAGTTGAGTGACTGAATATTATCCAAGCTTTCCTCAAAAGGATAAAATCAGGGCTGTTGCATTCTGGCCACTGTAGGAACATCCTTCCATGGTAAGAGCCTTAGGATGCTATTATACCAAACCAACAACTAATTTGGATTTTATTTAATTTTACTCTAAAAATTTGGTTTCATCCTAGAAAATGTCCAGTTCTGGCAATGTGCAAGTTATGTAAAATCTAAGACATATGTTGGTAATTTTGAAGAACCAGAAAAAACAAAAAGGAATGTCCTTCAGAGGAATTCATTCATCTGAATGGGTTTGCATTTTCCCGACTATGACAGTGACTCAGTCTTCTTTTATCCACACAAGACATGTGGTCTACTGGGGGCACTAATGATAAGGTTTAGCTCGTGGATTTTGTATTTTAGTTACAGTTTAGCAGACTCCAGTTCATCATGGATTATTCCTGACTTCATTATTTTGCTTTCTACTTTTTTTTTTCAAGAGCAACACATTATTATCTATCAGCAACAAATCCTATCTATCTCCACAGTCAGACAATCTATTTTCTGTTTTAGCAAAAAGGGATGTACAAAATTGAAGTATTGGGACTACTAACACTCTCAAAGCAATAAAGTGATGTTTGTTTCATTATTTAAGAGGACTCCTTTTGATATTTTGATTTACTCTTTTGTCACTAAAATTTGTAATTTAAATTATAAACTGAATATTCTGAAAAATGGTTTACTAAGTCACTCTCATATTGCAAGGCTTGTTTCCATGACTGCTCTACATTTGGCACAGGGGTGATAATTTGTAACTTTCATTCTAAATGAATGGTTTATTGATATATTAACATACCAAAAAGATAATCTGTTTCAAAATTTACATAAAAATATGTAATACTTTTGGTTACATATGTAAACTTGGTTCAGGTTGTAGAGGATATACTAAATTATACTGAACTAAAAGTTGTTGATCAAAAATGCATTAAATTATGATCTTTTAAATCCTTAAATAGGGAATATTCATCCTACCTGACAATGAGCAGAATTGTCAGAGATCTGCATTTACTAACTTTTAAGTTGGAACCTTGACTACCCTAGATCTCATTGATTGGTGACAAAATCAAATTAAATGTTCTTATCCAAAGAATAAAGACTCTAAATTCACACCTATTCAGAATAGCATGAAGAACAACTTTTCCCAGTCGGTCACCTTTTTGCATGGTGTGTTCCAGCATGTCCAGGGTGCTTCTTTATGCCCAAGTCTTGAGTCTTGATGATTTTCATTATATCAATAAAGTCAATACTCAACCACAGTTCCAGAAAGCCAAAAGACTATATATTACCTACCAAGAAGACTGGTTCCTCAAGTAAATGACACCATCTGCTGCAATGTAATAACTACACCCAAATAGTCCAGTTAGTCTGTCCTTTTCTATCTTTGATGCCACCAGACCTATGAGAGGCCAGAGATTAGTATCGCAGTAGTTGCTGTCCTGGCATTATTGCACAGTTCTTAGTATAGTTGTGTGTTGACTTGTTCAGGATTTGGGTTTGCTGAACCCCAAGCCGCCCCAGAAAGCCCCTCCAACACACTGCTATGCCCAGGGTCTGCTGAACAACATTGCCTTTTTCCTAGTGTTACAACTGTCACTGATCCCTCATTTCCCTAAAATTGTTTTCATTCTTAAACAGTTAACTGCCTCTCACAGGCAGTCTATATCAGGGAAGAGATCCCTCAGACTTCTGAACACTAACCACATAACTATTGAATAAAGGTTCATTTGTCAATAATTTCTAAGCCACGACTTTCTCCACATTGATATATAAGACCAAACTGGACATTGGGCTAGAAATCACTAGTTGCTCCGAATTTAAAATAATTTCTCCTCTAAAAATTTGAAAACTTTTAGAGATCAAAGGCAAAGAACCTGGCTCTGTGGCTCATTTCTTTCATTTTTTTTAATTTTAAATTTATTTATTTACTTCTTTTTATTGGTGTTTTTTTAATTTAATTTTATTCATTTACTTAATGGTGGGATTTGTTGTTTTGTATTTGGACATGCACACTGTATAACAATATGATTCAGTCAAAGTCCCTCCCAGCATTCCTGCCCCACCTCCTCTCATCCCCTGGTTCCCTTTCTCTATTCTACTGATCTCTCTTTGCTTTTTATGTGACTTTCCCCCACCTTTCTGTTCCTTTTTCCTCATTAGTTTCCACATATGAGAGAAAACGTAGGACCCTTGACCTTCTGACTGGATTATCTTGTTTAACATAATGGTCTCAAGTTCCATCCATTTTCCTGAAAATGACGTAATTTCATTTTTCCTTATGGCTGAATAAAACTCCATTGTTTATATACAATACATTTTGGATCTATCATTTGCTCAATGACTTGGATCATATACTTTTACTCAAATCAAATAAACTCTTTTATTCTTAGTTTCTTCTCTTATCAGTTATTAGTTATTGTGAGTATAGCAAGATTAATACAAAATATTGAGTATGTGTCTTGTGCAACTAGACTTTCAAGTTTGATCTATTATGTTAAAAAGTTTCATATTCCCAGGCATGGTGATGCATGCATGTAATCCCTGCAAGTAGTTGGCTGAGGCAGTAAAAATGCAAGTGAAGAGCCAACTTTAGGAATTTAGTGAGACCCTCAGCAACACAGGTTGACCTTATCTCAAAAGCAAAAAAGAAACAAAAAGAGCTGGGAATGTAGCTCAATGGTAAAACACCTCTGGATTCAATCTAGTATCAAAAACAAAAAATAAAAATTTTCACTTCTTTGTTTATTTCACTATGATCATTAGCCATGCTTCACTGACACTTAGACAACAGGATTATTTAAAGGTCAAAAAGTTTTGGAACTAGGAGATAATCAAATTAATTCAATCCTCTTCTGAGTAGGGTTCCCATAATCATTTTCTGCAACTTTATTTTTAATTTATTAAAATTTATTTTCTTTTTACAAAATCTCTCATTTTTTTAATTTTAGTTTTTTGGGGGGAGTGGTCTTTTTAGTTACATAAGACAGTAGAATCATTTTGATAAAATTATACAAGCATGGATCATACTGCATTCCAATTAGGACTTCATTCTTTGGATATATACAAAGGTGGGTAATTTCTTGTCACAAATCTCTATAACAAAATTTTAAGTAGCAATTGACCTGTCTTCTTTCTCCTCTTGATCTGTTTCCATTTTTAATATTTCCTTTTGATTTCTAACTTTTAGGGCTCAGCAGAAAAGGACCACTACTTTTTCAAACCTTACTAGATGTCACAGTTACTATTTCCAGGAGTGAAACATTTTTAAATCTGACACTGAAAAGCAAGATAAATAATATGTATGGCTATAAACTTCTGCACTAAAGATGTGCCAAAGTGTCCATTGCTCACTATTTTCATAATTTAACTGTCAACAGCTCTATTTATTTGGAGATTGTTTCTATGGGTTATAGTCTATTTTCAGGCTTAGGTTAAAAGGGCACACATATCAATCTGGAAAAAACAGAACTATAAATAGTATGTAATCTTAAATATAATATGATATAAATCCCCCCAAAGCAGCTTCTCTTCTGCAAATGCAGCAGATAATGCTAGAATTGGTAATGCTTAGAAGGATGGAAGGCCAGGATATAGTGCCTCTGTTATCAGTAGGGATGCTGCTATTAAACCACATTAGAACAGCACAGTGCATAGTAGTGCTATGGTATGGCCTAAACAGGGTTTCTATGAAGTCCTGAGAGAGTGACTTGGTTTTAGTATGCACAGGGTTAATGATGAATCAGTCATACATGGTAGCTGTGAATGGGCCTTGTCATCAGTTTAAAAAAAAAAAAAGTCTTCCAAGTTGCTAACATCAATGAATAAGTATAATAATTTGCTTAAATGTTTTTATATCTAAGTGATTCTGAAGGCCTGGGAATCCAGTGTCCTGCCAGGCACAAAGAGACACTGGTGCTCTGCTATGTATGGAAAATACCTACAGAAAATCCAACAATTCTTAGACAGTACAAGTTTCCTTTGTGAAGGGCTTTTGAATGAGAGGAGGAGAAGGAAAAGAAAGAAAAGGTGGAAGAGGAGAAGAAATTAGCAGCAGCATAAGAGAGCTCATATATCTGTCCCAATTAGACAAATACGAGGAAACTGGGGAAATAAAATAGCAATAAATATAATTTCTAAAATTTCCTTTGGGAACCACATAGAATCTAGAATTGCATGTATATTTGGTATAAAATGATAAAACAGATCTTTTAGGTTATTACTAGAGTAATATATTTCATCGAGATTTGTTTTTTCTTACAATTTCTCCAAATCTTATCATTTGCCTAAATATAAAAATACCATTTTTTAAAGAATTATTTCACTTGTGTACAACTTCAAGTGGTAATTCATGATTTAAAGTATTATTTTGGTAATAATGAAAACAAGAAAATGTGTTTGAAATAATGTTCCTATGTCTTAAAATTAAGATTGTCACGATACTAGTGGGCATATATGCCAAATTGCAGAAGAGTCCTCTTCAACATTTCCCCCAGTTTCAGTTCTGCTTTTCTCTTCCATTTTCCCATATTTTTTGTTGTGAATAAGTACTAAAGTTAATGGAATCAAGTTTAATTATTCACAGAAAACTTTTCTTAAAGTTATTTATTAAACTATATAGAAAACATCTAATTCAAAAGTTTAACTCATCAGTTAAAGATGTTGTTCTTTGTTAAATAATTTTTTCTACATTTATTTCACAGAATGTGTGATATTTCACATTTCATATGAGAGAGGGAATTTGAAAGTTGTTCTGCTTTGGGTCTCTTTGAGATTGTGACATTTCTCAGATCAGCCTTACAGATACCTGCTATTTTGATTTTGATATGAAGTGCTCCCCCAAAGCTCCCATTAACACAGAAATAATCAGAGGTTAAATGATTAGATTATGTGAGCTATAACTTCATTGGTACATCCTGGTTTAAATGGACTGACTAGGTGGTAACTATAGGCAGGTAAAACAGAGCTAGAGGAAGTGAGTCACTGGGACTTTCCTAGAATTATTCATCTTCCCTGTGGTCCTTTCCCCCATTTCTGCTTCCCACCCTGGCCAAGAGCTGAGTAACTTTCTTTGTCTGTGCTCTTCTCTCTTGTTGTTCAGATTCATCTCAGGCCCACATCAATGAAGTCATCCATCTATGGACTGAGAGCTCAAACTGTGGGTGCTAACTAAACTTTACCCACTCTGACTTGATCTTGGATACTTTGGTCACAGCTATGCAAAGCTGAGTAAAACAGCTGAGTTGCCCAGAGCTGCCTGGATACCCATTGATAGACATGATAGGACACTTTGATAGACATGATAGAACCCATTGATAGAACACTTGTATACTTACAGAATTGCTAGAAAACAGCTGGGGGAGATGATATTTAAAAATCATTTTAATGCACAAATCCTGTGATGATTAGATTTCTCTATGTTATATGATTTTTTAAAATAAAAACAAAGTTTTCTCCTAACACACACACACACACACACACACACACACACACACACACACACCCCTATCTCTCTCTCTCTCTCTACATATATATTCCCCCATACCCTAGTACCAGAGATTGAAACCAAAGCTTCACACATAAAAGGCAAGCACTCTACCACTGTGCTACATTTCCAGCCATCAAACTATGTATCTTAGTGAAGATGAGCCTGTTATTCTTTTCTCATCGATAATACACTTTTCATGAATATTAGTATATGGATATGTCAATATTGGTTACATTTTAAAAATGTGTCTTATATATAATAGTTATTTAATTTCAAATTAAATTCTCTTTAATTTTTGCATTTCAAGGTTTTATGGTTATTATCTGGTGAAAATTAAAGCAAGCAATAATAAAACTATTATCTGCCATATTGAAGGCACTTTACTGTGAAGAAAGGAATAGACTATGTAAAAAATCATCTTTGACTTTAAGGTAGTCACACAACAAATATGCAATAATTTTATGTATATTATTATAAAAATTATAGGAATGGGAGACACCATATCTGTCTGATGGAGTTAATGAAAATCTGTAAAGAAAGTAACATTGAGGGTGAAACAATAAAAATGCAGGTATAGTGACAGGCAGAAAAGAACCTAGGAAACATCAGAATATGCAGAAACAAGCAAGAAGGAGCTTATCACATTCAAAGATCACAAGGGTTCCCACACAGGTATTATAAATGAGAGTAGGATAAGTTTAGCATTTTAATGAAGATGTTTATATTTTATTCTGTAAGCCAGGCATCTTTGCTTTTACTCCATGAATTTTGCTGTATTTTAAATTAAGAAGGGGTATGACTTTCAGCGAGAGGCTCCATCAGGTTTTCACTCTATGAGAGAACTCAGATGCCCAAAATATGGGCATCACTCTACAAGAGGCAACCATATTTTTTTTAAATAGAGAAATTATATGATCAGATTTTAATGTGTCAGTTTTTCAGACACAGATTTAGTGTGTCTGAAGACAAGGGGAGATATTACTAAAGAGGGAGAAGTACTGGAGTCAAAAAAGAAATTGTGATACCTGCACTATTACTGTTGAGAAAGGAGGACTTAAACTGGTGGGACAGTAACTAGATAGGAATCAAGAGAGTGGACTCAAGAGATCTGAAGGCAGTTGAATCTGAATGATTTATTTGTTCAACATTACAAGGGAAAAATATCAGGTAGGTCTCAAGTTTAGGGTTTGAGTAACCAGATGGATGAAAATGTCATTTACTTTGGTGGGTGACAAAGGCAAAGCAAGTTTTGGCATGGAGATTATGTATGCAGTTTATGAATTGCTTAATGTAAGGTGCCCATTGACAACCACATTGAAATTGTCAATCAAGCAGGAATATACAGAAAACTGGAACTAAGGAAAGTGGAATTGGACAGAGAGCTATAGATTTGTTAAGCCATCAATATTTAGGTCAGAGTCAAGGACAGTAAATACATCCATGCTTGTGGCAACCTTCATTTATTGACTTGAAACTTTTTCTTCCTTATTCTTAATGCTGCCTTACATATATTAAGCCATTTTTAATCATTAGGATTAAGCATTTAAGTTATGCCTGATGTAGTTGAAGACAAGGCTATAGAATATAAGAGTATAGTCAAAAGGTTGTGTGTAGAGACCTAGTTTTTTTAAAAAAAGTGGGTGATAGGTGAAAAGAATATAGGCAGTATAGCCAGAGAAGTAGAAAAATAATTATAAGAGTATTGTAATTTTAATCGAGAAATCGTGTTTTTCAGGAAGAAGTAAAGGGTCAACTATATCAGATCAACTTCTCAGAACCACATTCTTGGCACTCTTTTTTTTTCTCTAATTGTCTTCAAAGTAAGATCTAGTGAATAACCTTATTCAAATGCCAGAAGCTGTAGGAAGGAAGGCAAGATTGCTGTGAGCTAACAAGTAAAAGGGAAATGAAGGTAGTAAAGGAGTCTCATACAATTTTCTAAAGATAACTAGGAAAGAATGGGAAAAGGTAGGTGTTAACTGGAGGGCAAGACAGGAATGCTTTAAATAAGAGTTTTTCTTTTTTAAGATGAAAAAATTCATTTGTTTAAATATTTGGCAAAGTAGGAAAATAAGTAGAAACCTGCTTATAAGTGGAATAATTGAAACAGAGCTTTAAGACTACTGATACAATAATGAAGAATATGTTAAGATAAATTATTAATGTAATGAAGCCATTTAGAAGGAATTCAGACCAAGGGCAGGGAAGAACCACACTAGATAGTACGGTTGAGAATGCAGATAAGACATATTAATGGAATGTTTAGAACATTCTTTGGAAGGACTTGGTCAATTCCTGGATTTAGAGAATTTGAAAAGCAGATATGGTATTGATTGATTCAGAGTTTGGTGGTAAACCATAGTAGCCTCAAATAAATACATGTTTGCCTTCCTTGGAAGGGAACTTTACCAGGGAAAGAAATAAATTCTGTCTTTCAAATAAGACATACATGTAGAGCTGTTCAAGAATTTAGGATTATAAAATCAATGATCAGAGTACTTGGAGACAAAATATCAGGTACAATTGAGGTTACACTTTAAGCCATAGTAGTTGCAAAGGGAATGTGTTGACAGCCCCCTTGCTATCCCATGTTCTTAGCTTTCCTAATCCTTAGACATTATCTCACTGTTAGGCACCTATTTTTTGTCTCTTTGCTTTAAATTTTAAAAGTACACATTTTAACTTCCTCCTGCCCCTGCTATTGTGACCCCATGTTTTGCAACAATGAAGTTCTATTATATCTCCTTTGTGGCTCCCTCCCTCCTTTCTTAATTCTTTAATTACTTCTTTACATCATTTTAATTGTCTTTGGACAACTTTAATTTAGTATTTAATTTAATTCTTACAATTAATTTCTCCCAATTGCCCTTGCTCTTCAGGTTACCAGTAGAGATTTCTGCCACCATTCTTAATCATGCCCTGCCCCACCAACTCCAGGTTTATGTATTTGATATTCACTATCAGAATCTAGCAGGACTTGTTAAGAACTGAACAACATTATTATGTTTGGGGGTTTGGATTCTTTTTAGTCTTTTAATATGGTAAGTAGCTCCTTAAAACTCATGTGCAACAGGGCTGGGGATGTGGCTCAAGTGGTAGCGCGCTCCCCTGGCATGTGTGTGGCCCTAGTTCCATCCTCAGCACCACATACAAACAAAGATGTTGTGTCCGCTAAAAAATAAATATTCTCATTCATTCTCTCTCTCTCTCTCTCTCTCTCTCTCTCTCTCTCTCTCTCTCTCTCTCTCTCTTAAAAAACAAACTCATGTGTAACAAATTATGAGGGGAAGACCTTGGAAAAATATTTGCTTTGGAGGGGCTTCCAACTTTGACTTTATCCAGGCCCAAGGAAAACCACATAAATAGATAAAATTTTAATGGCCTTGATAACTTTAGATAGATGGGTGAAGAATGTTGTGGACACATCTTATGTTAAGATGTATTTTTGAAGATGTACATGAGAAAAGTATTATGAAAATTAACATAAGAATACCCTACCATATAAAAACAACGCATGAGTCTTACCTCCTTGTGCATAAACTAGATGTTTTAGAAATTTTAATGTGTGCAAGTGTTATTTCAATCCAAGCAATTGCTGAGTAGAGAAAAAACAAATATTCCATGAGTCAATACTTTTACTGATCAATATAGCAAACTGCCTTTGAAATTTATATGCTTAAAGTTTAAATATACAAATGAAATAGACACTAGAGCACTCTAATGCCCAACTATGACACATATATTTATTTTGCCCTCTTTTCAAGTAGCATGATGAAAAACTATTTTAAGTATAGAACCAAACATTCTGTGCAACTTGTCCTGCTGGGTTTTTTTTCCCCTCTGGAATTGGCTTATTTTATTTTACTTGGCATAGTATTCTTCAGTTCCATCCATCCTCAGGCAAATGCCATAATTTCATTAGTCTTTAAAATGGAGTAATATTCCATTGTGTATATATGTACACAATTTCTTTATCCATTCGTCTATTTTTTTTCTTTTTTTTATTGTTGGTTGTTCAAAACATTACCTAGTTCTTGATATATCATATTTCACACTTTGATTCAAGTGGGTTATGAACTCCCATTTTTACCCCGTATACAGATTGCAGAATCACATCAATTACACTTCCATTGTCCTGCTGTTTGAGTTTGTGGATTAGGAGACAAGTCAATCTTAACAGCCACTATTCAGAAGACTACAGAGCAATTCTGCTTGCAAGGAAGAAAACATATCTTTCTACATTAGAAACAATGTTAAAGCACAATACAATCAGCAATTATTTTTAACCTTCCACTGAGAAAATACATTTAAATTGAAAGTTAAATCTATAACAACCCCCATTTATTTAATGCCTAACCAGGGCCATGAGTTTTACACAGACCACGCTGATGCTTATGATATTCCAAGTGAGTTCTATTATTGCGATGAGGAAACAGATGCTCCCTTTAGAAGTCTTGCTGTACTTCTAAAAATGAATGCATCAGATAATTATCTACTTCAACATGAGCATTTCTCAGGGTCTAATATGAAGGGCCTCTCTGTATGAAAATTGTTTTGCTGACATAAAAATTTAGTATATATCATAGTTAACACAAATGAGATTAGTTCTCTCTTAGTACATTTTATATAGGATAGAAAAAAAGGCAAATGAGTTCATTTGGCACATGCTTATTTTAAGACAGCCAACAGATATTTTAACAATTCTCTAAAAAAAAGTAAGCTGTTAAATTTTCTGGCTAAATAAAGATAGTGAAAATGTAATGTCCTAAACAGCATGGTTATGTCAGGATATGCAAAGTAATTAATATGTTCATGGTTAAACTATAGTTTATCAGTTTTACTATTCCACCAGGCACTATCTCAGAAAACCTCTGGGGAAGAGCAGTAGGTAGTTGAATGGGATTGGATGCTGCTTAGGGTTGTTTAACAATTTGAAGGTTTGATGAGCTCAGTTTGAAATATTTATATTTACGGGAGCAGAAACCATTAATCCATCCTGTACAAATAGCTTAGAATCAATAGCCAACTGTATCCTGTGGTTGTCACTGATGGAAGTGGAAAGCTTTTAATATACATAAAGGCTAACAATTACAATTGAATTTCTTGTTCTTTATTACCATAATCCATAGGAAAATATCCTCTTAAAGCAATGTAAATTACTATATCTTGGAATTACTTATTAAAATATTCTAGTTTTGTTGTACTTTTGAAAATGTATGAATCTATTCCAAAATGAGCATTTCTTAGAAATGTTGTGCTAGTCTTTAATAAATTTTACAAATTGTGTTGGAACTAAATATCAATATAAATATATTCTTTCTTCATATAATAATTGCTGGAGTTAATCATTTCATAGAAAATGTTATGTATTATAGAAAATTTATGTATAACTCAAAATTAAAACTGAAAGCACATCATTCACCATAACATTCAGTAAATACTGTTGTGTAATGTGGGATTCACCAAATTCCATAGCCATGGGTTACCTTTTCCATGCTTAAAGAACAATATTATTATTTTTAGCCAAGGTATAGTTTACATGAAACCTAAATGCAATTAAATTTAATATTTAGTGAAGAGATGTAAAAAAATTCAAATCAGAATGTTTCCTGAAGAGTATTGCCCTTATGAGTCACCCCTCACATACATATACAACAGTAAAGTCTAGAATAAAAGATGAAGAATTATTTTGCTGTACAAAGAGGTACAGATCCAATTGTTTAATCTTAATACTTTCTTGCCTACTTCAACAAAATATATCTACTTACTCAAGTGTATTCATACTCCATTTTCTTTTCTTTTCTTTTTTCTTTTATTTCTTTCTTTTTTTTTGATAGTGATCTGTCTGGCATCTATTTCATTGGCACACCCTCAAAGACATTTTTAGTTGGAATGGGTGAAAAAAAAATGAATGAAGAACTCAAATCTTCTAACAGGGAAATGATTACAATTGAATTTTTTATTAAAATTACAAAGGACTTAAAGATGGAATTGTTGGGGTAGAAAAGAGGGTGATCTCTTTCCTGCACATCAGAAGGGGTCATGGCTGACACCTCTGTAACAAAAGACAGCTTAACAAGAGAAAAGCTATCAAGTATATTTGATAAAGTTAAATGTGATATGAGAGCCTTCAGATGGAAGACCTATTGACCCAGGGTGAACTGTCTATATTTAGTTTCAATGAAGCATGGACATCTGTGCAGAAATATGATTGAACAAGCAGTATAGTCTGATAATAATAGATGAATGGGGAAACCTGGTAAGGCCTGTCACTTCAGGTTTTTTTTTTTTCTCCTCCGATGTTTAATTTCTTCCTTTTGGATATGAGGCAAGACCCTTCTAGAATGAGGGTCTTAATTATTTATAGCCAGCTCTACCACAGAATGGTAAGAAAAATAGATTAGGTTTTTTAAATTTTTTTCTTTTAATTTATATATGACAGCAAAATGCATTACAATTCTTATTACATATACAGAGCACAATTTTTCATATCTCTGGTTGTATACATAGTATACTCACAACAATTCATGTCTTCATACCTGTAATGGATAGTAACGATCATCACATTCCACCATCATAATTACCCCATGCCACTTCCCTTCCCCTCCAACCCCTATCTATTTGTCTGTTTGGGGAAAAGAGGTCCTGGTTTCTCTGACACATTTGGAGAAGAGGAATTCTCATTTCTATAGCTTACTGCAGAGTGGGTGAAAGACTGTGAAGTGAGAAACAGGTAGGCCAGAGGTCAACAAAGTACTTTGCTTCTGATGCTGCTTTTAAGGCTTTCTCCGTGGGTTAACGTTTTCGGAACCCCAACAGCACAGTTGAACTCATTATCCCAACACTTGTTGATTCGGGATTCGTAACAGAAGGACATACAGAATCACATACTTGTTGATCTGTTAAACACATGGGATGATAGAAACAGACAGAAGGCATCCTTTGTGTTATGTTTTAGCATTGGAATTTAACTTTTGTTCAGGAAAGGAGAAATGTATTAGATCTGAAAGAACCTGAAGTTTACTCACATACTAGTTTAATTTATAGGGAATAATAGACAGGGATTGTATGAGTCCTCAGACCCAAACCACTAATTTTAGATGAGTTACTGAAAGCTGTAAAGGGTAAATAATTTCCTCAAAACTATAAAATTGGAGTAAGATATCCAAGCTTGGAATCAATTCTCTGGTGGTTTTTCAGTCACAACATGCTATTTCAAATAACTCACACCAAGAGAATTTTATAAAGTAAAAATATACTTTGGTTAGTTTATTGATTTGAATTCATAAGATGTCTCCATCTGAGACCAAGTTAGCATTCTGAGTAGTGCAATATGACTTTATGTTGTAGAGATTTTCTTTATTGTATGATGGTGTTAAATAGCTAAAATATAATTATTTTTTATTTAAGAATTATACTGACAGGTTAATTCATCATACTCACCTAAATAATTTATACTTATTTGCATTGATTCTCTATTTTTACTTGATTTTCAGTCAAGACCCCATAACATATGACCTCAAACAACAGACCTTCTCAGGGCCTTTGTTGTCTAAATTATGCATTGATTGGGTTATTCAGTGTAATCCTCTTGACTCATTCCACACATAAAATTTCATCATTTGGGACATTTTCATTGGTCCCTTTGAATGATATGCAAGATCATCAGTCATCCTTAATGCATTCATTTTATCCCAGAATGTTGATTAAATGACGTGCCTTCTTTCTGCAATTCTCTCTTTTTGGTTTTTCTCTCCCTTCCCTTTTTCTCTACTTTTGTCTTTGGCCTCTCTTCTTACCTTCCTTCTCACTCTTGAGATTTTTAATCCCAACTATAGGTCAAATGACTTGGTTAAACTTATTTGCATACTTCCTTTAGACTTAAAATTCCTATGCTCCATAGAAACCTGAAGGTTTTTTAGGTAGATCTGGGTAGAATTAGGTCTTCTCAATGTGTTCATTACAAAACCATGCACTGAGTCAACACTAAAATTCAACCAAACCACTAAACCAAAGTTAGAAAAGCACTTTGAGAAGCACATGTCTGTTTCAGTAGCGTTAACAGGGGAGTGGAAGGTGACTTACACAGTTAACTTTCATTTATGAAAGTTTTGTTGTGATTTTAATTTCATTATTTTTGCAGATGCATTGATATTTTTCTTGATTTGCTATCCCTTTCCTTAATGGTATTGCTGACACATCATAGTTAATAGGACTTCTAAATTGCATATGGTAAATATTTTAAACTCTTTCCTAAATTGTGGCTAGGAAATTAATATTTGATAGGCATTAGATGTTTGAACAAACAGAATGTGGGTTATAGATTTTCCATTATTTATCTACAGTACACAAAATTCCAAACTATGTCTCCCCAAGTTATGATTTGTTAAGATTGATTACAAAATATTATTGTGTCTTAGTATAGTGGCAACCTCCTCCTCCACAGAAAATCTTAATTATGCTTCTCCAGAGACCCTCACCATGTGCTTAGACTCTCAGCAAAACTTCTGCAAAAGAATTTTCAGGCAGGGAGTATGCTTGCAGAAGCAGAGTCCATAAGAAAGACTACCCCAAGGCTTTCACCAGGGCTTTTGCATTGACTATGAAGCCAGGTGGCACGAAATAGGGAAGAGAACTATCCCTTTCTCAGGAACTGATTTTCACAGAAAGAGTTCTTGGCCTGAATTGGTTGCCCAGAACAGTAGGAAACAAAACCTACTGTTATGTGGACTTCTGCAGATTGTGAGCCTCTGAGCTCCTCCTCCTACACACTAGGTATAAAGTTCTAAAATTTTCTGAACTCATGGTTCATAGAGACTGATGGCCTATGGCGAAAGTTCTTCTTCTGAACCTGGCTGCAGTTAATAAACCTGCTTCCTGCTAATTCTTTGGTGTCCAGCCTCATCTGTCCCACAGCATTAGGAGACATTATGAACCAACGATGAAACTAGATCATGGCTGTATAATTCTCACAGAATGAGTAGATTCATTAGAAAATTGAGAGCTGAAAGCAGTTATTCTACAAAATATGACAAAAATCTTCACTGAAGTCAGAGGTAATATCCATAATGACTATGGTTGACTCCTAGATTTCAAGGGCAAAACCCTCTTAGTTAATTTAACCAGAGAGATTCAGAATCCCAGGAGCTGGAAGCTAGAAATGATACCAATAATGCAGTTAGCAGCAGATGGGAGACAGATGGTAGGGCAGAAGCACACTGACTTGAGAGTCTTAACTTTGCTTTGAGGGTTGTTCTCATAATGTTAGGACTGAAATCTTTGAACAGGTCACTCATTGGCAATCAAACGAAACTAATTTAATTTTCTTGTTCTTAAATTTTTTTAGTAATAAGACTTTCAGAACTTTTTCAATAGTTAAAATTCTGAGTCCAAAACTATGCTTTTGAAAAACTTTGAACAATTGAGTCCCAATTTCATTGACTTGTTAAAAAAAAAAAGGAAGCTACTCATTATGGAGAGCACAGGGAGGTGGGGCAAGGCCCACTGTCTTATTGTGACCTCCACCACACATTAGCCAGTAGCAATTGTTTGGGAACACATCTGCAGAGTCTAAGAATACCAAGAAGCCCTAATTTTGAACATCTCATTGTAACATTAAGAGGCAGATGAAACTGTATCCTATTTGAGAGAATACATTGGGAAGAAAATTCTACAAACTTCTCCTTAGAAATCCATGTTAATAGGATTACTGCTCAGTGAAAAGATTCCCCATTTATACAAGCACCCCGCTGTTACTGAGTTTATTTTCTTCCAATATGGACATACTCTAGGCTGCCAGGACATGGTTATATATCCACTGACACCATGGAAAACCTCATATTTGCTTTTCATGTTTTAACGATAGGAAATCTCAGATTAGCATTAGCAAATATCACATCTGCTATACTAACTTCTATGAAAACAAAGGTAAGCAGAAAACAAGAGGTGAATTGGAAGGGACTTGACCATGATCTATTTAATAAAATATTAGGGATGTTCTCTTATTGTTTTTGCATTCATATGCTTAGCAGAGCCCATTCTTAATTGGTGTCTCTAGTGATTATAAGGTCAAGACATGTCTACTAATGTCAGGAGAGAATTGGATGCAGAAAAGAGATTATTGCTTGCCTGATGAATTTATCCCTTTAGCTTTATTTTCCTCTTTTTAAAAATATACATGTAAATGTTAAATACATATATTATAAAAATGTGAACAGATAAAAGTTAGTGTCTTTACTCCTAAGTAATCTTATTAGTGACTGTTAACCTCTAGTTTTAAGCAATGAAGTGAAAGAGATATACAAACATGGAAAACCTACCAAAGCCATAAGCATACACTTCTTATTTTCTTAAATGGAATTATTTCTTTGTGCCTTTCTTTTTTTTTACTCAGTACCATATTGTAGCTCTGCTTCTTCCTGTGCCCACATATATGATTTTTTTCTAAGAAAATAAAGCTGTATAGGTGACAAAATTCTTTAGTAAACAGAAAACTGTTCCTCTAGTTAGTTTGTCTTATTGAACAGGACAGTAAGTGTTTGTAATTTAATCATTCCTCTCCAATAAAATTGGCTAACATTGATCAAACATTTACAAAAGGGAAATGTAACCAATTCTTGAACACTTAATCTAGTCGGTGGGAACATGATTATTCTCCAGTCTTTTGACTTTGAGCTATATCTGACCCATTCTCTCTCCTTTAAAAATATCTAATCCAAGTCTCCCAGATACCTAAGAACTTTGAGATCTTAATATTCCAGATAGTCCAGTTTAAGACCTCAGTCACTTACCCGGCTTGTCATATATCATTCTCATCTATTTCCCTCCTCATTCAGGTTTCTGTATTCGAGCCATGGCTTGCTTTCTTTTGTTTTCATTATGTTGCCTCTTTCTCCCTTCTTCTCGTGGTGATCTTTCTGATCTAGTCTATTAGTGATCAGAAGAGAGATGGGATAAAGAGTTAAACACCCTGTAATTTTTCCCATTTTTATTGGTGCTTTACAGTTGTACATAATGGTGGGATTTGTTGATACATATTCATACATACACACAATATAATATAATTTGAACAATATCATTCTCTAGTGTTTCCTCTTTCCTGCATCTTCTCTCTCTCCCTCGTCCTTTTTATTCTACTCTATAGATCCTCCTTTGATTTTCATGATATTCCCTCACTAATTTTCTTTTCCTTTTTCCTTTCTCTAGCCTAGGTTCTCTGAGTTTGAATTATTTCACTTAACATAATGTTCTTAAGTTCCAGCCTTTGTCTTGCAAATAACAGAATTTCAGTATTCTTTATGGCTGAATAAAACTTCATTGAATATATATATGCCACATTTTCTTTATTTATTTATCATTGATGGACATGTAGGTTGATTCCATAGTTTTTCTGTTGTGAATTGTGCTGCTGTAAACATAGGTATGCATGTATCACTATAAAATTATGCTTTAATGCTTTAGGATAAATACCAGGGAGTGGTACAGCTGGTTCATACATTGGTTCCATGCCTAGTCTTTTGAGGAACTTCCATACTGATTTCCGTAGTATACTAAATTACAATCCCATCAACAGTGTAAAAATGTTCCTTTCCCTCCATATCCACTCCAGTATTGATTATTAATTTTATTCTTGATGACTGCCAGTTTGACTACAGTGACATGAAATCTGTATAGTTTTGATTTTAATTCCACCAATTGCTAAAGATGTTGAACATTTTTTTTCATATATTTGTTGGGCATTTTTATTTCTTCTTTTGAGAAGTGACTGTTTAGTTTAATTGGTGGTATTGTGGTTCTCTTGCTATTGATTGTTGAAATTTCTCCAGCTGTATCCTGTGGTGGCTCTTTGGTAGAGAGTATGTGTTGTTTTCTTAATGGATCCTTCATCATGGCAAAATAAGACTTCAGTGCAGGAAATCTAGTGGCTTAATCTCTTTAACTTCTCCCCTCCTCCACCAACTTCAAAGTACTGAGGACCCACCAGCAAGTCTGCTGCAAAAATTTCATATTGAATGAGATGCCAGTCTCTCTTCCTGGTGATTATATCTGGTCTCTCGAAGGGATTCTTTTGGAGCTCCTAGGGCTGGAGGAAATTGAAGGAGCATAGATAGACTGGTTCCCAGGGACATATAAGCCTATTGCTTTTACTCTTGGAAGTGTGAAATGTTTTCTGTCTTTGTTTCCTAGAAGTTTCATTCAACTCCTAGACAACTAAAAAAGCCTTCCTCACCATCCATTACATATGTAGAAATTTTCAAAAACTCTCAGAGACTTGCTTTACCTTTTAAATTACAACAAATCATTAATAGAAAATGACCAATATATCCAAGTCTTCATCTTTAGCACTTGGTGTTTTATGCTCTTTTTAAAACAATTTCCTTTAACAATTGCTCTGATGAAGTTTGCATTAAAAAGTTTTCATGGGCTGTGTTGCTTAGAAACATCTGAGATGCAGACGAATTATGGGAAAGTGCTATGGGAAACACACTTGCAAGGAAGAGAGACAGAGGATCCAGGTCCAAGTATAGGGCTACTTGCAATACTATTGCACATGAAGCCTCAACTCATCCTGTGAGGTGCTTCGGAGCAAGCATAGTCCATCAGAGTTATGCTATTGAGGCCTTTTTATCTACACTGCATCAGCCATCCAGTAGCTATCTCCTGGCTCTGGAAGTGGGTGCAGTCTTGACCAAGCTAAGTGTGAGGCCTCAACAACCAACAATCCTAGCAATTTGGGTGGGTGCCTCTAGCCAAAGAGAGAATGTTCAAAAGTACCAGTTTAGCACCATTATAGAATTCATATGTGAATTCAATCTAATGTTCTATTAGAGTCAGTTGCTTCTGTTTCAAGATATATTTACCAAGGGTCCTATCTCATAAGTACCTGGTACATAGTATGAATATTTCCAATTAAACATGGAGGCCTTTTATCAGTTTCCCTAAGATTAAAATAAAAAGTATAATATTTGACATAATAATTAAATGAGTTATTTACATAATACATGATTACTATTGGCCAGAAATAATAGTGTACATTGCATATTGTTTTCACAATATAATTATTAATAATAATGTATATTTCAGAAAGAACTATGTTTGTCTATTATTTGCAAAGGCTGATGTACCTACATTCATAAGATCTTTAAGGTATCCAAAACAAGCATGTCTAGTGGTCATGTGTTTCTGAACTAATCAATAAAGCCATCCAAGCTTCCCAGACACAGGGCTACAAAGCAATCACTTGATAAAGATAAATCTATGAATCTTTTTCAACAGGATATTACAAAAAGCAAATGAACAAGTATTATTTATAGAAAGAAATTGTTATAATGTCAGAGAAGTGGGGGAGCACGAGAAAATTATTTCACTCAGGATAGGAGCACAAAAGAAAAAAACCTCATCAAACTGAAGAAACTTAACAATTTTGGAAGTAATTGACATGTGTAAAATTATTCATGGATCAAAAGTTGCTAAGAGCCTAAAATCTTTTCTGTTTCTAGAGAATCAACATATTGAAGACATGACTTCAATTGTGAGGACTATATGAATAGAATTGGCAGAGGATTAATGTTCCAAAGTGTTGAATCTCCAAGTATAAATTATACCGCACTGGCTCTTTGTTCACTGAATTCAGTGGAGAAAAGACACTATCCTGCTGTATGTCCTGGCTTTGCTTCCAAAAATACACCTTCAGAGCAATGTCCAGTCCTTTTTATATTATAGTAAGAAATAAAAGAATGTGCATGAAATATTACCCTTAACTCTCCTTTTCTGTATCTCTTCTTATTCAAACCTAATCTCATTTTCTTTTAAATTAAGAACAGCTATTAAAAACTCAGAGAACTGGTGGACCAACTTGAAACATTTCTATCAGAAGATGGGTGAATTTTTTTTCCTAGCACATTGTAACTAGGAGGCTAACTATCAACAGAGTGCACTGTAATCAAATAATCATTAAATTTTTTATTCCCTCTCATAACTATACATATTGTCATTGTGAGAAAGGAATGAATATCAGCACAGAAAGAAATGATTGATGGGTGGATGGATAGATGGAGTCAGTGTAATCAGTGTAAATTAAGCAGACCTTATGACATAGCCACTTCTGTATCATTAATATACAAAATAATTTACATAGTCACATTTTATGTACTGAAGTTATGAAAGTCATAGGTTAGAGAAGTAATTTATAATATTAATGAATTCCATAGAAGTAAATGATAGTTGAAAAGAAGAATATTAAGAAAGTTCTAAAACAGAAATAGAATTTTCAGGGAAAACTTCTTGTGTAAAGATGAATATTTTAGAAGAGTTTCAAAAGTTGGTAGCAGATGTCCTTTTAGAGGGGACCAGGAAAAAAACAATAAGATGACTTACTCAACCCTAGTTAGCTTCCAGAGTTTAAAGACCCGGGTGGGCTGGAGAGGCAGCAATATATGTTAAATATATTTAATATATGTTAAATCTATTTATCTTTTTCTTTGAAAATAAAAATGTCTTCCATAGCAGAGGGAATATAAAAGAAGGGAGTTTCATACATCTTGATTGTGTATTTCAGAAATTTTCCCTGCACCCCGAGAAGGCTGAACCCCAGTCAAGATTTTTCAAAAGTTTGTTAGAACACTGCCCTGTTGGAGCCAACCCTTCTCCCCCTCTGTTGCCTATGAATCTAACCTTCCGAGGCTTCCCAGGCTTAGTCCCTGAGAATCAAATACCTCCAGAGGTTCCACCACATGCACGTTTTGCATGATAAAATGATGGAAGGAAAATGAGAAATGTCCTCTACTGTGAGAGGTTGGCTGTTCTTGTTTTGCACACATGAAATAGCCTGTGTCATAACCATTGTCCTCCTGTCTTTTTACTGAGGTGACTAAGTGAAGTTAAAATAAAAATCATTCATTATCATCTCATGGGAAACTCTTTTAATGTAAACTGAAAAGGAGGGGAGAGAAATAACTCACTAATGTTCTTAATTGACAGACCTCTGAAGTGAATGTATTTCTTTATGCTAAGAGCAAAATATTCATGTGGTTTTTTTGGTCCTCAAACTACTAAGTTATTCACAATTTGTGGAAGTTGAAGATTTTCCATCATTCTGCTCTCAGTTGGATCCAATATATTTGTGATAACCTACCAAATATACTTAATATGTAGACCTATTTCTTGTAATACTAGTAAATAGTGTTTTTTACTTTTTCTGTAACTTTCTTGGCTAATGAAGTTTGCTGGTTGGATTTGTTCTGATCATCCTTAAATCCTACCATGCTGACAGTTTTAATTAAAAGAAAAATTTCCAATCATTTCTCTAATGCCAGAGAAATGCTAAGTACAAATCATTTCTATTCAGAATTTCAATACCATGTTCTTTGCTAAAGCCTCATGAAATAGTTTTGGCATTTGTGAAGTTTTTTTATAGATTGAATAATAAATGTGAGCAACACTACATTAGTTCTGTAAGAATATGATATATAGGACCTAAGGAGATTACAAATGTAGTAATAATTAATTTGCTGTGTTGTTCTCATGATGGGTTAAGGCCCCTTAATTTTGAAAACTTGCCACACTTTTTCCACAGCAATTGAAATAATTTCTTTATCTTTTTTTGCTGCATTGTATGTCTGTTTGTGACATTTACTCCAAATCATCTTTGGAAAAAGTGAAACAAATTATGGATTTTCATTTTTTCTCATAAATAAATTATTCCTAGTAATTCTTAAAGTAAGGATAGCCTCGTGGCAAGTTTTTGGTTGTTTACATTCAAAGACAATCAACTTTATATTTTTACTGTTCTTTTGTCATTGAGTTTTCTTTTTAAAATTCCTTCTGCCTACTACAGTTTTGTTTTCTTTTCTTTGACTTCTTCTCTTTTAACTAAAACTCCTTAGCTTAACTGAGAATCTGAACACCCCATCTGGACCTAATGAGATGTTGTGCTGAGACTAAAATAATGGCAGTGATAAAACTAAAGATGAAACCAAAGAGTGCTGACACTCAGAAGAGCAGGGAATCTATCCACCTGTGATCAAAGATCAACCCCCAAATCAGAAGGCCAGCCGTTGCCTCTCATTCTCAGGTCCGAGGAAGAAAGACTCTAAGGGCAACACAGTGAGCAACTCTGGGTACTACACTTACCCAAGAAGCACAAGTGAACATTTCCATCTTCACTATTTCACGATTTATTCTGTTTGGATGTAATTATTTGTGTAATTATAGGTGTTTGCTTCTTTATTTTGAGTGATAGTGATATAGCCAATCCATTTCTGGGCTACATGTCTTTTTTAGCTGTATGTGCCCTACCAAGATCATATGAGAAGACATAGCCACAGTCAGCCTGCACATTCCCCAGAAGTAAGTGACAAGCATTAGTACACCCATTGTACACATAGGAAAATTATTACCAAGAGAATATGTGCCTTGCTGAATTATACTAGTAACATATACAAAGAACATTTCAAGACCACTTCTTTTACTAGTCATAGCACAATATATTGGCATCTTTCACTGTGACATTTAAATTTAGAAGAAGGCAAATTCTGGTCCTTTGCCCCTGAGGATATAGGAAATGTTTTATTATCTAACAAATAAGAGCAGTCTACTTATCTTCATGTCACTGCTCAGCAATAGGAACTCTGAAGACCACAAAAGAAACATGCAGTTTAATCCTATCACATATCATGGGTGATAAGGATTTTTATTAAATAATTTATTTATGTTATCTGAAGTATAGCAACATAATTATTTTCACCATTATCTTTGCTACAATTATATTATAACTTAAGAAATTATTCTACTCTTTTGAATTATTCTACTCTTTTGAATTCCAGATATTTTGTTTTCATGACCTCTAGTAACTGGGTGCTAAAATTTTACACAGTCAGGGCAAATAAATATGTCCATTATTTTAAATATCCTGCCCTTGAATTTCATTGAATTTGCCCCTTGAGTCTACTATTATGCATCTGGATAGAAGGGCAGAGCATATTCATTTTCATTATGCCCTTTGTTCTTTTGAAAAACCAACCTCAAGTCTTCTTATCTTTTACTTTTTGGATTGTTAATTCTCTTATTCATATTTAATTTTACATGCTTAATTACTAACCTGCAGATACTCAGGTAGATAAATTAGCAGCTATAAATTAATCCACCATTTTAAAATGGACTTCAAAAAATATGTTGAACAGTGACCAGATCTAATATGTTATACTCTCTGTGGCATTTGTAAAGGATCCATTTGGCTCATGATCCTTTTGCCCTTCAGTTGAAATCTGGGTTAATTGAGGCAAAGCTGAACTTGCTCTTTTATGAAATATGTGGTAGGCCATTGCTCTTTTAATTGCTAAAATCGTCAATACTGTCTGGACATTTGGATACATTCCCATTTTATTTAAAATGTCAGCTGTTTGGCCTCATATTTCGTTGTCTCTTATCCTATCAAGATTTTATTTAAATTTTTACTCCAAATGACATTCACTTCTAACATAAGAAAAATATTTATTCTATTAGTAGTACATTCAGTGTGTGTGTGTGTGTGTGTGTGTGTGTGTGTGTGTGTGTGTATATATATATATATATATATATATATATTCCTTTCTCCACTTCATTGCTAGAATATGTGTGATATGTGTGTGTATGTACTGAATGTACTACTAATAAAATATATATATATATATATATATATATATATATATATACACACACATGAGGTACAGTATATAAATCTATACATGTGTAGAAAATGCAGTGATTAAATAGGAGTAGTTAGCATTTTCATTTCTTTAACATTTTCTTGAATAATTTCTTATTAACATGTAATAAGTGTATATATTTATGGGTACAGTGTGATATTGCATTAGTATATATAATATGAACTAATCAAGTGAGGGTAACTAATGCTTCCACCTCCTTATTATTCCTTTTTATTTGGAGACTTCAAGCTGTTCTCTCCCAGTAATTTTTAAAGAATACAATAGGTTAGTTTGACCTATAGTCACCCCACTATGCTATAGAAATTAGGATTTATTCATTTTCTGTAACCATATTCATATCCATTATCCAACCTCCCTCCCACCCCTCCCAGCCTCAAATATTCACTCTTCTGTATTTAATTCAACATTCTTATCATCTATCATGAGAATAAGCATACAAATTTTGTCTTTTTGTGTCTTATTTCACTTGACATCTTCTAATCCCATCTGTTCTGCAAATGATAGGATTTTGGTCATTTTTAATGTATGAATAATTTTTTGTTGTATATATTGACCACATTTTTTTGTCTATTCATACATTTATATCTTATAAATGACTTTATATCTTAGCTAATGTGAATAGTGCTGCAATAAACATGGGTATGCAGGTATTGGTTTCATATTGTGATTTTAGTACCTTTGAATATATACCCAGCAGTGGGACAGATGGATAGTACAGTAGATCTCCTTGTAGTTTTCTGAGAAACCTCCCATACTGTTCTCCATCATAGCTCTACTAATTCACATTCTTACCAAGAGTCTATGAGAGTTCCTTTCTCACTTCATTGCCAACATTTATTATTTTTCTCTTTTTGATGATAGCTATTCTAACTTGGGTGAAATAACATCTCATTGTGGTTTGGGTTTACATTTCCTTGAGAGTTAATGATTTTGATCATTTTTTTCAGAAATTAGTTGGCCACTTGAAATTCTCTTGAGAACTGTCTATTCAGACATTTTCTTTATTTTTAAATTGAACTATTTCATTTTTTTTCTTTTGAATTTTTTGAATTCTTTATACAGTCTAGGCATGAACCCCTACTCACATGTATAGTTTGAAAATATTTTCTCACATACTGTAGGTTGTTTCTTTATTCTGTCAATTGTTTTCTTTCATGAATAGAATGTTTTTATTTTGTCAGATTCCCATTTATCTACTTTCATTTTGTTGCCTGATCTTTGGGAGTTTTACCCCCCAAAAATCATTGCCTATAATCATTTTTAGAAATGTTTCATCTATATTTTATTTTAATAGTTTCATAGTTGTCTTACATTTAAGTGTTTCATTTTACATTGTGTTTTGAATTGGATAAAGAATAGAAGTAAAGTTTTGTATTTCTATATGGATATATCTAGTTTTCCCAGCACCATGTGTTGAAGAGGCTGTTCTTTCGCCAGTTTACACTTTCAGTGCCTCTTTTGAGAATCAGTTGGGAATAGATACATAAATTTATTTCTGGGTTTCTGTTTTATTTGTGAGTATGTCTATGCATATATTATAATTTCTTGAATTTTCTTTGCCTCTTTCCTTATTTTTATTTTATCCCTTATACTTTTCTATATAAGATTTATTTACTATTTTTCTTTAGCTGGTTTATCATCATTTAAAAATATTTTTCTTCTAAGTAATTTCTGAGTTTGATAATTTTTTCTGTTCTTTAACAATGTTTCCTTCATTTTTCATTTAACTCATTTTGGAATGTTAGATTTTAGTTTTCATCTTTGGTAGTCAGTTTTTGTTGTGATTTTATTCTCATCTTCAACAAAACAAATGAACAACAACCAAAAAAAAAAAAAAGAACTTATAACCATGAATGACCTTTTTGGCCTTTCTGCATAGCTGTGTTTGTGTCTCTCAGAGTTAAGACTCATTCAGAATGGTTACCACCTCAAATGTTGGATTTCAAGATGATTTTCTTCTCTTCAGATGGTCGGATGGTGTGTTTTGCAGTTATAGGATTCTCAGATTTGCTGCTCTGGATGGGACTCTCAGATCCTTCTTACCTCTGGCACTCTTAATTTACTCACTTTTTATTTGACTTTCAGCAGTGTTCCTTCAGGGTGAAGCTTCTAGATAGTTCTGCGAAACTAGAGCTAGAGCTGTCAGATAAAATAAAGTTATCTGGTATAAATTGTTTTTCTGGTAAATAATTTTTGAATACAAATATTCCCCATATGATATTTCTGTTTGCTGAATAGTGCAATCCTACTGGAAATGCATATGTGAACATAGTCATGCCCACATTCCCATTTCTCCCCGTCCCTCTCTTATTGACCTTAGATTCTTAATTTTTGAGAGTCAGCATTCTGACCAAGAGAAGTCCTTACCTTCTGGGAATAATTCATGTATGATTTGATGGCTCTGTGGCTCTTGTGACTCGTTGGACATTCCTCATTTCTTCTCACTCCCCTGCTGAGCCCTGTTAGTGGTTTGTCCCCCTCTACTCCTCCCTGATATTTACTTACAGTGATTTCCTAGTCTACACCTTCTGATGAAGAAGCTATGTGATTTTTTTTTCTTTCCTTGATTGATATATTTGCTTTCTAAGGGGATTTTTGTAAAGAATGAAAATTATATGGCTACATCTCATGTGTGATCCACAGGTCCCAGAATTCATAGCTTTTAAAATTATATTTTTTCTGTTGTTCCCATATGTATAGGAACACAGTTGTCTTTATATATTGATCATGCTTCATTCTCAAGCTCTTATTAGTCATTTGTTTGCCAGTTCTCTTGTAAAAACTTGTATCATCTATGAATAATGAAATCCTAATTTCTTCCTTCCCAACTAGTAATTGTGTATTTTTTTTATTTTCTTCTGAAACCTAGGACATCTAGTATAATTTTTAATAGAAGAAGTGATACCAAACATTGTATTCTTGTGTCGATTTACTTAATTTTTTAATAGGAATAATAATAGTACCCACTTAACATCATTGTTTCAGGATTAGACAAGGCAATCATGTAAAATTATTTGAGCAATATTTGGTTCACACTGAATTAATAATAATTGACAGCCATTATTTTTGAATGTCCATAAAATCACTCCAGGTTATGCTCATAGAGCTACAAAGTAGCAAAAATAAAGAGCTTGTGAAATAATAATTAAATATGTATTTGGTTGCACTCACAAATAACCATGTAACTTTGGGCTGCTTTTAACTGAGACAAAGAATATGTTTATAATAAAAATAGATACACATCAATTTCTTGAAGGCATCCTGGTTTTCTATATCCTTCTTTCTAACAATAAAAAAGCTAGTAACACACATTTAAAATAATGAGTAATCTGTAAAGCCCAGGTTGTCATAACATTCTTATAATATGGGAAAGCATGTGATTTTTGTAGGTGTGTATGGCAGGTAAAAACACAGGAAAGAGACAAAACAATCTTAATGGAAAGTAACTCAGATGAAGACGCCAGAATTAAATGCATGGATATATTGTTGAGGAGTCTATGTTTACTATACTCCAGAGTCAAGGATTAATGTGGTTATATACAGATCTTACTGATGTATAACTGTATGTTTTGGATCTTTGAAATAGTCACAATCTGTGTTTTTTTTTTAAATTGCAATGTATTTATAAAATAAGTGAGGTTTTCAGGTATGAATCCTGGTGTATAAATGTTCACATGTAACACAACCCTCTTCTTGCTTATTTCTTATGGTGCCATCAGTATTTCAGTTTATGTTTATGGTGATTACACCAAAGTGAGTTAGGGAATCCTGCTCTCTTTCTTTTGTTGTAGAAATTCAAGGCACTCTCTCTTTCCTACAATTTGGAGTGGCCTCAACATGTAACTCAGCTTTCCTGAGATATAGATTCTAAGAGATTTACATGGAGGAAATTTATTGGAGTTTGCTATTAAGAACAAAACTTATTTGCTATATAGGGAAATTTCCTCCAATGTAACATTTTTGAGATCTCATGTTGTTAGACCAAATATTCTATAAGTCCTCAGTGACTAGATAAAAAATTGATTAGATAAAAAATTGGAAGTATAAAACAGGCACCATCTGATGTGTTGGCGCCCTCTAAACTTTCCAAATCCATGATAGTTTTCAAATATGTCAAAATTAGAGGACTAATGGGCAGGCCTTTGTAGTGCCCTGTGGACCTGTCATTGTATGTGTGAGGGGTGGAGGTACATGACTTAAGTAGGGCAGTTCCCTTTGGCTCCAGGAGTATGTGTGATTCCTTGAGAGGGACTGAACTATAAACAACACTAGAAAAGGAAGCACCTCACCCTATATAGGGAAATTTGGGCATCATACCCTAGGATTACCTTCGGTCCATATGTTATACTCTGCAGATTCACTTACCTCAAATAATAATATCAGCCCATCTAGAAACAACCACATTATTCTTGTTTTTTTTTTTTCTTCTAAAATGATTTTACAAGATTACTGAGATGAACTGCAGCCCCATGGCTAAGATGGTCTCAGGGCAAAAATTGATACACATTGTTTCCATTCTTTACTAGTTGTTCTATCAGAACACTCTATTTCAAGTAGATTCTTTACCAATCGAGATGATTTATCATGTAGATAATCCACAGCCTCTGCCCTGGGGATTCTAAGCCACTGTTCAACACACCTCTCAAGCTGTGGCTAGAACTGCTTTGAGGAAGTGCCATCAAAACTGGGTGGAGTTGAGGAAATAGCTCATTTGGTAGAGTGCTTGCCTCATATGCACAGGACTCTGGGTTCAATTCCCAACACCACCACCAAAACAAAAAACAACCAAACTGGGTGGAAATTACTGAGATGCTCCTCAGTTTGACCTTTCTTTCCTGGACCCACTGATGATCAGAATCTGTTATACTTTCCAAAACTTCTTTTCTTCATTCTTGTTATCTTGGATTAAAGAGTCTAAAGTGGGCTGGGGATGTGGCTCAAGGGGTAATGTGCTCACCTGGCATCCACGGGGCACTGGGTTCGATTCTCAGCACCACATAAAAAAATTAAAAGTTGTTGTGTTACTGAAAAATAAATATTAAAAAATTCTCTCTCTCTCTCTCTCTCTCTCTCTCTCTCTCTCTCTCTCTCTCTTGAGAGAGAGAGAGAGAGAGAGAGAGAGAGAGTCTAAAGTGACTTGGTGATGTCCAAAGAGTACATTTACTAGAATTCTCTCATTACTCCCTAGTGGATACATTCTTCTCCAGAGCATAAGACCGAGGTTCACAGAGTCTAACTTATGGGGACAGGAAGCACAAATTCCCCAATGTCATTGGATGAACCCTCTTGCTTCCACTGCTCTATTCCTGGATCTACATATTGATCAACACAATGTTATGGTCATTTATGTAGGACTAAACATCCAGAGGAAGATGCCTAGACTTGCTCAATATCTGCACATTATCACATCACGTGCATCTTCAAAAACTGGATGGATCTGCTTTTAATATCTCCTTTTAATATCTGCTTTTCTATCAAGCTAGGAGATTCTAGGTGCTGTGGAACCAATTAAGTCCATAGGCACATGTTGACTGCTCCCCTTCCTTAACTATAGATTCCTTCCTCCAATGTAACATTTTTGAGATCTCATGTTGTTAGACCAAATATTCTATAAGTCCTCAGTGAGTAGTTTTTCCAAAGCCTAAAGCAAAAAAGGCCATCCATATTCAGATCATTTCAAATTCTGCCCAGATGAATCATGCCCACATCTGAAGCACACAAGGTCTAACATAATCATCTGTTACTCATTGGCTCTTGGTGCTGTCAAGGAGTTGCTCCATGTTTCAGGTTCAACACTACTCTTTTGCCAGCAGTTTAGTCATTCAACTGTGGCTAAATAAACCATCCTAGTTCTACACCAGTAATATTGTTATATTTCACTGCTACTGCAGGCCAAGAATGATCATTGCACCATGTATTTCAAGCAATGAGGTTCTCATTGACAGCCATCTCATGATCTGGGCCCAAAGTCCCCTTTTCATATCTGCTTTTCATGACTACTCCTGATTTAAAGGTTTCCCCTGGTAATAGACTCTGAGAAGGATATTTGGATGCTGTTGATTTATTGGAGAATGTTCCCAGGAACAACATACTTAATGGACCAAGGGAAGCAGGACCCTTCAGAAGGAGACAATGGACTACAATTCATTAGCAACAGATGCATCACTTAAGTTCCATATAGTTATTCTTGGAAAAAGCTGGGAAGTAGTTGGGTTTTCCTGAATGTCCAGAATTCAGACATGGACCTTGGAACTTTGAATCTCAGTGTCAGTTGGTCATGAGACATATCACTTTGACTAGAAAAAATTCTGAGAAAGGATGTGGTTGTGAGCTGTAGGTATGCAATATTTCTGGCAAACGCAGGAATAGTTACTGCTTCAGACCTAAAGGGTCTCTTGGGCAATGCCCCATAGCATCTACTAGAGTCTGAGATATAGACTGTTTTAATTGAAGCTGTGTCTTTGAAATACCTTTTATACCTTTTTTAACCCTGAAGTTTTATATAGAAATAAGTATGTATTGAAATAAATTGTTATTTTTTTTCAGAGTACAAGTTGAATCTGTTTCTTAAAAATACCATTTTCATTGGAAGATGACACTCTTAACATACCAACTATAATCAAGGCTAAGAATTTTATAAGTTGTTGGGATGGATATGCTCCATTATTGACATTATGTTATAATATTTAATGGCCTCTATTTGTAAGATGTGTGTCTGTGCTAAGGATTATGTATGGACAAAGTGCAGGAAATCCCTGAGGGAGCCTCCTGTATGAAGATTGAATTGAGGTCATCGTCTGATTGGTGGAATACTATAAACAATCAGGCTAAATAGTCTTTAATCTACACAATAATTTGGGAAAATACAATAATCGTTTTCTAACAAAACTAAACTATAAAACATGATTTTTATGCTAATTTGGACAAAACTCAATATTACCCTTGAACAAGAGAAAACATTTTAATGCTTTAAAGAAATATTTTATCTTTAAATTATAGGTTTGATCTGCAAAGTAGTAATTGTAGATCTATTGTGATTTTAGAAATAATTGACGATTTGAAGAAACCAGTTTACATAGTGAAACATAATTATCTACTACTGGTACTTAGAGATCAATTATGTGAAGCCTTCATCTTTTGGAAAGGTTAACATGCACTATGTCCTCATCCAAAGGGCATTTTAGTACTAAATACATATTAAAATTTGTATATTTGGCACTATGTAAGCACCTTCTCTAAGGCCTGACCTTCTGACACCACCACATTGTATGAAATAGTGTCAGTTGTGAAAACATGTGTTGTTTGACAGCCATTAAAAGGTCCAATGTTTTTTTTTCCTCCAAAAACATTTTTCTTAAGATATTGAAAATATATTTTTCTTAAAATAATTCTTATATAATGATACAAAAAGTGATTCCAGTGCTTCTACTTTTGGTTGATGTCACTCTACAATCATTATTTCCAATAAAAATGATTGACTAAGTGACTGACATAGGAGTAAAATGTTGTGTCATTGTGGTTGGACTAGCCCATGGGCACTGTAGCTGAGGCTTGTTATATGAGAAAAAGGATACTTATCTGAAAAAATAACAATAAGATCCTTTTGTGTTCATCCAGAAATATAATAAGGAATATCAATATTTTACTAAATTATAAAGATAAATTCATTATGGAGTTAATATTTAAGCCCAGGTCTCCTACCTTCTAGATATATATTTCTTTTAAATAACCAACTTGAAATTTTCTTAGGCAAATTAATATAATATTATCTAAAGGTATTCTAATTCAAAAGGAAATTATACACCAAAAGACAGTTTGAAGATTTGAAACTCTGAAACTACTAGGAAAAAAAAAAAACATGACGGAAATGTTCCACAAATTTGGTGTGGGCAGTGCTTTCTTTGAATGTTACTTCACAATCTTAGACAAAAAAAATAAATAAATAAATAAAAATACGTGGGATGATACCAAACTAAAACCTTCTGCACAGCAAAGGAAACAGAATGAAGAGACAACCTACAGAGAGGGATAAAACATTTGGAAACTCCACATCTGATAAAGCATTAATACAGAAAATATGTAAGGAAGTCAACAATACAATAGCAAGATAACAACCAAATTTATAAAGAGAAAGGGAGCTAAATAGACATTTCTCAAAAGAAGATATTCAAATGTCATATATATGGATGTAAGACAAAATGCTCATGATGCCTAATAATCAGGAAAATGTAAACCAAAACCACAGTGATATATAACTTTACCTATGTTAAAAGACAAAAGATAATTTTTTGCAATGATGCATGTAACCCTTTAACACTATATGTGGAACTATAAATTAATAGATTAGTCCCCTATATCTTCAAGGGCTATGTCCCCAAATCCCCAATGGATGCCTGAAACCACAGATAGTACAGAGCCTCTGTATACTATTTTTCTTATGCATATGTAACTATAAAAAGTTTAATTTATAAATTAAGCACAGTAAAAGATGAACAAAACTAACTTCTTATCAAATGAACAACTATAGCTGTTTATTATAAAAAATTTCTCACATTATTTTCCTTGTGCTTTGGGGGCCATCATTAAATTATTTGAGCACAAGAACTGCAGTACTGTGACAGTCAATCTCATATCCAAGCTAGCAACTATACCACTAATAGAGTGGTAGCATCTACAGCATGGAGATGCTGGACAAGGGGATAATTCATATCTGGGGTGGATTGAGGAGGACTGGACAAGATTTCATTAATCTGCTGAGAATGGTGAGCAATTTAAAATTTATGAGTTATTTATTTCTGGCATTTCCCATCTAACATTTTTGACCTCTGATTGACTGTGGGAAACTGAAACCATGAAAATCAAAACCTCAAATCAGGGGACTGTTGTACAGCCCTAATGAAAAAAAGTATGAAGTGTCCTAATTTTTTAAAATAGAGCTACCATATGATCTAGTGATTATACTACTGGATATCTAAAGGATATCCATCTATGAACAAGATATCAACACTCCCATATTTATTGCAGAACTATTCACATAGCTAAGATGTGGAATTAAACTGTGTCTAATAATTAATGAATGGATAGATAAAATTTAGTATATAATCCAGTGGGAAAATATGCAACCATAAAAAGAAATCCTGTTATTTGCAGCAACATGTAAATATTTCTGTTAAATTAAATAAGCAAGGCACAGAAAGACCGATTCCTAATGATCTCACTCAAATATGGGACCTAAAAAAGTTGATTTCAAAAGTAGAAAGCAGAATACTGGTTGCCGGAGAATGGGGTGATGGGAATGGGATGGGGGTTAGGGAAATGATGGCCAAAGGATAGTTAATTAAATTTAGACAGGAAGGCCAAGTACAATGAATCTATTGTATAGCATGACAACTATGGTCAATGGAAATATGTTGTACTCTTTTGTTTGTTTTTGGGTTTGGTATGGGGAATTGAACCCAGAGGTGCTTAACTACTGAGTCACATCCCCAGCACATTTTATTTTTAATTTGAGACATGGTCTCACTGAGTTGGTCAGGGCCTTGCTAAGTTACTGAGGCTGGCTTTGAATTTGCAATCCTTCTGCCTCAGCCTTCTGAGCTCCTGGAATTATAAGCATGCCCAATTGTATTGTATAATTATTTTTTTTTATAATTTCATTTGCTCATTTTAGTATACATGACAATAGATTCTATTTTGGTATATTTATAAAAACATGGAATATATTTTATTCTAATCAGGTCCCAGGTCTTATGGATTTACACAATGTTGAGATTTACTGTGGTGTATTTGCATACAAAGTTATATCAGATTCATTCCACTGTCCTTTCTATTTCTATTCTCCTCTCCTTTCCCTTCATTCCCCTTTGTCTAATCTACTGAACTATTCTTCCACTCCCTCTATCTTGTTGTGTGATAGCATCCACATATCAGAGAGAGAATTCTACCGTTGGTTTTTGATTGGCTTATTTCACTTAGCATGATAGCATTCAGATCCTTCCATTTACTGGCAAATGTCATAAAGTTATTCTTCATGGCCAAGTGATATTCCAGTGTGCATGTATACCACATTATCTTTATCCATTCATCTGTTGAAGGGCATGTTGGAGTGCTGAGCCTATATTATTTCTAGTATGTTTCTGGTCTAATAACCTAGGTCCTTGACCCACTTTGAGTTGAGTTTTGTGAAGGGTGAGAGATAGGGGTTTAATTTAATTTTGCTACATATGGATTTCCAGTTTTCCCAGCACTATTTGTTAAAGAGACTATCATTTTCCAATGCATGTTTTTGGCACCTTTGTCTAGTATGAGACAGCTAGCTATATCTGTGTGGACTTTTCTCTATGTCTTCTATTCTCCTCCATTGGTCTTCATGTCTTTTTTTTTTTTGGCACCAATAAAATGCTGTTATATTACTCTAGCTCTGTAGTATAATTGAAGTTCTGGTATTATGATGCCTCCAGCTTCACTTTTATCCCTAAATATCATTTTGGCTATTTTGGCCCACTTTTTTTTAAAAAAAAAATGAATTTTTTTACTCTTTTTTCTATTTCTATGAAGAAAGAAATTGGAATTTTAATATGAATTGCATTAAATCTATATAGTGCTTTTAGTAGTATGTCCCTTTTGACAGCATTAATTCTGCCTATCCAAGACCATGGGAGATTTTTCCATCTTCTAAGGTCTCAGTAATTTCTTTCTTTAGTGTTCTGTAGTTATCATTGTAGAGGTCTTTCACCTCTTTTATTAGAATCACTCCTAAGGCTTGTGTTTTGTTAGTTTGTTTGTTTTGAGGCTATTGTGAAAAAGTTAGTGGTTTTTTTTTAAATTTCTCTTTCAGCTGATTCATCATTGACTTATAGGAACACAATTGATTTGTGGTTGTTAATTTTACATCCTACTACTTTGATGAATTCATTTATGAGTTCTGGAAATTTTCTGGTGGAGTTTTTTGGGTCTTCAAAATGTCATGGGCCAACAGAAATAGTTTGAGTTCTTCTTTTCCTATTTATATCCTTCTACTTTCTTTCTTTTGCCTTTTTGCTCTGGCTTCATTTTCAAAGTCTGTGTTGAATAGAAGTAGTAAACGAGGGCATCCCTTGTTCTAGTTTTTGAGAGAATGCTTTAATTTTATTTTTTTTTCTGTTTAGAGTACTGTTTGCCTTGGGTTTGATGCATATAGCTTTTAAAATGTTGAAGTATGTTTCTGCTATCACTAGTTTTTATAGTATTTTGAGTATGAATGGATGCTAAATTTTGTCAAATATTTTTATGCATTTATTGAGATAATCATGTGTTTCTTTAAGTCTATTTCTTTATTTCCATATATTGAACCAATCTTGCATCCTTGGGATGAAACCCACTTGATCATAGTGCACTGTCTTTGTAATGTGTTTTTCTAAGCAATTTGCCTGCATTTTATTAAGAATTTTTGTATATATTCATGAGGGATATTGGTCTGAAGTTTTCTTTTCTTGATGTAGCTTTGTCTGATTTTGATATCAGGGTGACACTAGCTTCATAGAATGAGTTTGGAAGGGTTCCTTCTTTTCTGTTTCATGGAATAATTTGAGGAAGATTGGTGTTA
Source organism: Ictidomys tridecemlineatus (assembly GCF_052094955.1). Classification (NCBI taxonomy): domain Eukaryota; kingdom Metazoa; phylum Chordata; class Mammalia; order Rodentia; family Sciuridae; genus Ictidomys; species Ictidomys tridecemlineatus. The sequence goes on along the minus strand of NC_135488.1, from coordinate 22,764,488 downwards.
GTTCATCTTTTAAGGTCTGGTAGAATTTGGCGAAGAATCCATTTGTCCCTAGTTTTGTTTTGTTTTGTTTTGTTTTGTTTTGGTATAATTTTGATGGCATCTTCAATCTCATGAGTTGAAATTACTATGTTTAAATTAGTATGTTCTCCTGATTAAATTTGAGTAGATCATATGTCTCTAGAAATTTCTGGAGGTCTTCAAGATCTTCTATTTTATTGGAGTGTAAATTTTCAAAATAGTTCCTGAGTATCCTCTGTAATTTCAGTAGTGTCCATGATGATATTTCCTTTTTCTTCACAAACTTTAGTATTTTTAGTTTTTTCCCTCTTTCTTTTTAATTAGTTATACATGACAGTAGAATGCATTTAGGAACTTTGATATATTATACAGATATGGGATATAATTTCTCACTTTTCTGAGTGTACATGTTGTAGAATCATATTGGTCTTGCAGTCACATATGCACAAAGTAATAATGTCTGTATCATTCTACCAGCTTTTCTAGCCCAACATCCTCTCCCCTTCCCTCCCATCACTTCACCTAATTTAAAATAACACTATCCTTCTCTAGTGCCACCCGATTTATTGTGAGTTAGCATCTGCATATTAGAGAAAACATTCTGCCTTTGGTTTTTGGGGGATTGTCTTATTTCGATTTGCATGATATTCTCCAACTCCATGTGGTTCTTTATAATAATCTCTATCTCTTTATTGAAGTGAACTTTCACTGCCAATATTTTCTTACTGTTGTACTCCTTCCATGGTCTTTTACCTTGCAGATCAGTTTAACTATAAGTTTTCTGAATTCCTTCTGTGACATTTCATCCACTGTGGTATCACTGGATTCTATTCTTGAGGCATTTTTGTTTGATTAAGATGGTTTGTTCCTTTGCTTTTTTACCTTTTTTGTGTGTCTACTCATTTATCTGTATGATCCTGAAGTTGCAGAACTTTTACTCTATGAACTTCTAGTGTCCCTGAAGTTTTGTGGTACCTCAAGTTGTAGGGGTTTACAAATAATAACAACCATCAACGCAAAGAGTATACAGCATTCAACTAAATACGTAGTTCCTATTATGATATCTATAATGGTAATTGAAACAGTAATCAGCAGTGGTAAGGTAAGCAATTTCCAATAGTAAAAAAAAAATAGTAAGTTTACAAAAGGGTTTGCTATTTCAAAATTTGAAGAGAGAGAATGCAGAAGAGATGTAGAATGTTATAAATGAGGAAAAGAGAAAGTAGAAGAAAAAAATTAAAGGAAGTGAAAGAGATAACAATAGAATTTGGTTATTAGCAAAATAAAATTGAGAAAGAGAATTTAGAGAAATAGTCAAGTGGAAAAATAATATAGAAAAACACAAAAATACACTAAAAATCCTAGACCTCAAAATACAAGAGTCATAAAAATAACTACATTTAAAAATGCTAGAAATGAATGAGAACATAAGACCAATACATGTATATATAAATGTCCATGAATCATTCAGCACACTCTCAAGAGAGAAAGAGAAAACAAGAAAGAAGAGAGGAAAAAAAATAAAAAAGTTTCTTGATGAAAAATTAAGGAATTGTTTTTGTTGTAGTGATCAAAAATTGTCAATAATAGTATATGGGGGCTGTCTACTCCCAAGTGTCTTTCTTTGCATTTTTTTTCTTGAGGTATGTATTGGGTACAAGAGAGTAGTTAAGATCTTCCTCTTTTTGTATCGTTTGTCAAGTTGGTGGTTGGAGTTCAAAAATCCTTGGCTTCTCTTCTGGGCAGTATGAGGTGGGGCACTTTGGAGAGTTTTGTCTGCTCCCTTCTTAAGATGGGGTTGATGTAGAGCTTCATGAGAGGAGTTTCTGAAGTTGGAACTCCTGATGCTATTAAATCCACTTTACTCAGTATGTAATATCTTTAGGATTAGTCTGTCTCCCATGCTTTTTTGGAGTGTTGATTGGTCTGACGATTTTAAATCAGCACCTCTCCAGAGCCTGGCAGCTTCTGATCCATGCTGGGAGTCTATACCCCAGGAGTCTCCCTTGGGTTCTACTAGTTTGGTAAGGGAGCCAATCCTTCACCTCTTAGCCTTCCATGGTTTCCATTCTTCCCAGTCTCCTGGGCTCAGTCCCCACGGGCATGTTCATTCCCACCCACCTGATCGAATTCTCAGCCACCCCCGCTGGTCCTGGGATCTCTCTGGTCTGAAAGTCTCTTATTTCCCTTGGTAAAACACTGTCTGCACCTGATTTCTCCTGATTTTCTAGTCACACTCTGAGTCACATGACAGGCCTCTGCTTACAGGTCTGGACACTTTGACTTGTTCCTATAGCCACCAGCTACCACAGTGTGGCAGAACAAGAGGTCTCTGCTTCTGCTCTCCACAGATAACTGGGAGACACACAGCAGGAGGATATAGTGTAGCTCACCCACTGGGTCAGTCCCATAATGTCCTTTGGATCTCTGGTTTCTCCATATTCAGACACACTATGGTGCTACCTGAAATGCATGTTTTCTTAGTCACCCTCTCCAATTTTGCCTGCAGTGAATTTGCTCCAGTGGTGGACACCAGCGAAGTTGTTTTCTTTTTTATTTTATTTTCTGAGTCTCTACAGTGTTCTGAGAGTCCAGTATTAAATCTCAGTAAATCCTTCTTTTCACCCACCTCATTGAGAAGTTATTTATCCACTTTCCTGGTTTCACACCACAGATCAGCTTGAAAAGCAACCTCCTCTATTCCACTGTCTTCGCCACTGGCTATATTGTATTCTGAAAAACTCCAAAGAGTGGCTATTACATGTTCTCACTACAAAAATGACAATGTTGTGAAGTAATGAATTGTTAATTAATTGCATTTAACCATCCCACAGTGTGCTTCAGAATAACTTGTTTTACATGGTAAAGACATACAATTTTATCAGTCAATTAAAAAATAGAAACAAAACTCACTTTGAAACATTCTATTCAATCCAGTTTTCTCGATATATAATGTCTTTATAACAACAGTTGTACCTTATGGTAAATTTCTTAGCAATTATAAAACACTTTTTAAATAGAAAATTTAGTATCGGTGTATTAGTTTCCTCTTTCTGCACACATACACCAAAATACCACAAACTTAGATGTTTGAAATACTATGCTTTTTCCAAATCACAGTTATCCTTTTGAGTTGCCTAATTTAAAAATAAAGTTAGGCAGGGTACAGTGGTGTACTCCCTTAATCCCAGAACTTCAGGAACCTGAGGCAGGAGAATCACAAGTTCAAAGCCAGACTCAGCAATTTAGCAAAGCCCTGCCTCAAAATAAAAAAATAAATAAAAGGACTAAGGATGAAACTCAGTGCTTGAACTCCTCTGGGTACAATCCCCAGTACAAAAATTTCTTTGGACTTCTTAGGGCACTGGAACCAGTGAGCCAAAATGCCAATGTAGCAAACTGTATACATCAGATTTGGTATGACTTAGTTTTCAGTCTGAACAATATTCAATGAAGAGAGGTATTCGGAAGACAGATATCATGTGAAATATTGAAAAACGTCATTCTGTCACTGAGGTAGGCAAGAAAAAAATGAAACAGTAAAAATTTGTATAGAAATATTTTTATATAAAAGCTGGGACATTGTATATCAAAATTTAAAATCATTGAGAGAGATTTTTTAATCAACCTATATTTAAAATCAGATATCATACCTGATTTCTGATTTTAAAGATATCATACCTATCAAACCCAAGAAGAAAGAGGTTCTTCCATATGTGAACTTACAAAAAAAAAATAACCTATATCTGTGTTTCGATAATTTTAAGGCAAGTACAAGCAATTAGACATTTTTAAAGGTCATATTGATAGGTTCATCATATTCCCCAATTATGATAATTTACCTGTTTTAGAAGCCTATTTACATAACTAATAGAATTGCTTTAAATTTGAGATTAAGGGTAGAAATAGTACAAGTAGAGTAAAATTAAACTTTTCCAGTTATTTTTCCAATTACAAAAGAACAAATTGTAGACTGTGCTTATTCAATTGACATGTGTAATCACCACACACACATCTACAAGGTTTTATTAGAGCTTAACTATACATTTTTAAAATGTCATTTACTTTCTACTTTTTACTCTTTTATGGTGCCTGTTTTCCTTATTCTAATGTCCATGTTTTGAATAAGACTTCTAATGCTGTATATTTTCCCTGCTTGTTTGTTCATTAAATTGAATCTTGGTGATGTTTTGGAACATACTATATTAGTTTTTTTTTTTTACTTACCTGTTTGTTTTTACATTTTTTTTTCTATTTTTTTCATGTTCTTTTTCCATAGAGGTTTAAACCTTATGTTTACTCTGGGTATGATCAGTAAATTATTTTTTCTATTTAGTTGAAGAAGTACAAACTTACTGAAGCAAAAGATTGGGTATTTTTCTAGGAAAATATGAAGTATAAAATATTATTACTGTTAATGGTAGACAACACTGTCCCTGTCCTTTGTTAAGAGCATCTCAATTTTGCCCAGGTTTTTTAACTAATAGCACACTTCTCAAGGAGGACTAATCATCCTTTGGGTCCATCCAGATGATAAATTGTAAATAAATAAAACCACCATTATAATTCAAACCTTTTTCAATAACTAGATTTGGGCTAGTCTTTTGAAAAATTTTTAGGTAATGATATGTATGGAAATTTGCTGAGTGCCTCTAGGAAAAATTTTCTTTTCTGAAAAAATAGTGTTGCAGAAAGAAGGAACATTTTTCTGCCCAGCATCTTTCTGTCTGAAAAGTGTGCTACTATGTGAAGATTTGAAGGAAAATTCTAGAAATGTGTAGATCAAAAGCCATGACAGCACTGAGCCATTGGGACAATTGAAGCCCACTTTCAGACTTTGTATCCAAGGAAAAAAATTCTTAGTGTTTAAATCATCTTTAGTCTAATATCATGTTATATGCATTCAAAAGCATTCTTAATTGAAATAGTGTATTTTAAAATTTTTATTTTCTTTTTATTTATCTTATAAAAGTAATTAAAAATCTAGTAGATCATAATCCTGCTTTTTAGGTAATAAAAAGGAGAGTTGTTTCATATATTAAAAAGAGATAAAGAACAATGGGGCATCTATGTATATCAAACAAAACATTCTCAAGTACAAGAATCAAATAGTCCACAATACAATAATACAGGGTGACTTTAGTACACCTCTCTCACCACTGGATAGATCTTCCAAACAAAAGCTAAATAAAGAAACTATAGTACTCAATAAAACAATCAATAATTTGGACTTAACAGACATATATAGAATATTCTATCCATCAACAAGCAAATACAATTTCTTCTCAGCAACACATGCACCCTTCTCCAAAATAGACCATATGTTATGTCACAAAGCAAGTCTTAGCAAATACAAATAGAGAGAGACGGGGGGGGGGCTACCCTGCATTCTATATGAACATAATGGAATGAAATTAGAAATAAATGATAAAATTTTTAAAAAATAGAAGCTACTCCAACACCTGGAGACTAAATAATGTGGTATTGAATTACCCATTGATAACAAAATACATCAGAGAAGATATAAAAATATTCTTAGAGATAAATGAGAACTCTGATACAACTTATCAAAATCTCTGGGACACTATGAAGGCAGTGCTAAGAGGAAAGTTCATTGCATTAAGGTCATTCATTAAAAAAAGAAAAAGTAACAAATGACTTTAGAAAATGGAAGAACTTGTCATTAAATCTCAAAGTCCTAGAAAAAAATAGAAGACAAAAAAATAAAATCTGGTCTGAATTAAATGAAATTGAAACAAAAGAATCAATTTTTAAAAATTGACAAAACTCAAAGCAGGTTTAATGAAAAATTAAATAAAACTGACAAACACCTAGGCACCCAAATGAAAAGAAGGAGAGAGACAACTCAAATTACTAAATTCATGATGAAAAAGGAAATATCACAAGAGACACTATTAATGTACAGATGATAATTAGAAACTACTTTGAAAATGTATACTCTAGTAAAATAGAAAAATTTGAAGACACTGACAAATTTCTAGAGGCATGTTATCAACCCAAACTGAGTCAGGAGGACATATACAATTTTAACAGTTAAATTTCAAGCAAGGAAATAGAAAATGCCATCAAAAGCCTACAAATCAAGAGAATCCTAGGACCAAAGAGATTCACAGCTGAATTCTACAAGACCTACAAAGAAAAATTAATACAAATACTCCTAAAATTATTCTGTGAAATAGAAAAAGGAGGGAACCCTTCCAAACTAATTCTATGTGGCTAGTATCATCCTGAAACTAAAAGCAGACAGAGACACATTAAAGAAAGAAACTTTCAGACCAATATCCATAATGAATACAGATGCAAAAATTCTCAAAAATAGTGCACCATGATCAAGTGGGGTTCATTCTAGGGATGCAAGTTTAGATCAATATATGGAAATCAATAAACATAATCATCATATCAATATTTTAAAGATAAGAATCATATGATCATATCAACTAATACAGAGAAAGAATTTGACCAAATACAGCACACTTTCATGTTCAAAGAACTAGAAAAACTAGAGATAGTAGAAACATCCTTCAACATTGTAATAGCTATCTATGCTAAACCCAAGGTTAACATCATTCTAAATGAAGAAAAATCGGAAGCATTCCCTCTAAAAACTGGAACAAGACAGGAATGCCCTGTTTCACCAATTCTATTCAACATAGTATTTGAAACTCTAGCCAGAGCAATAAGAGGGAAGAAAGAAATTAAATATGAATAGGGAATGAAGAACTCAAACTATCATTATTTGCCTACAACATGATTCTGTACTTAGAAGATCCAAAAACTCTACCAGAAAACTTCTAGAATTAATAAATGAATTCAGCAAAATGGCAGGATAAAAAATCAATACCCATAAATCAGTGCATTTCTCTACATCAATAATGAATCCTCTGAAAGTTAAATTAAGAAAACAGCCTCATTCACAATAGCTTCAAAAACTACAAAATATTTGATAATTAATTTAACAAAAGAGGTGAAAGACCTCTACAATGAAAACTATAGAATATTAAAAAAAGAAATAGAAGAAGGCCTTAGAAGATGTAGAGATCACCCATGCTCTTCGAAGGGCAAAATTAATATTGTCAAAATGGCCATAATACCCAAAACTCTGTACAGATTCTATTCAATTCCAATTAAAATTCCAAAATCATTCCTTATATAAATATAAAAAGAAATCATGAATTTATTTGAAAAAATAACGGACCCAGAATAGCCAAAACAATCCTTAGCCAGAAGAGTGAAGCAGGAGTCATCCCAATACCAGACCTTAAGCTATACTACAAAGCTATGGTAACCAAAACATCATGGTGTTGGCACCAAAATAGACATGTAGAAAAATGGTACAGAATAGTCGGCACAAAGACTAACCCATAAAAATACAATTATCTTATCTTAGACAAAGGCGCCAAAAACATACATTGGAGAAAAGATAGCCTCTTTAACAAAAGGTGCTGGGAAAACTGGAAATCCATATGCAACAAAATGAAACTAAACCCCTATCACTCACCATGCACAAAACTCAACTCAAAATGTATCAAGGACCTAGGAATTAAACCAGAGACCCTTCATCTAATAGAAGAAAAAGTAGACTTAAATCTCTATCATGTCAAATTAGTCCCCATCTTCCTTAATAAGGCTCTTATAAGCACACTAATTAAAATGAAGAATCAAAAAATGGGATGGATGCAAATTAAAAAGCTTTTTCTCAGCAAAAGAAGCAATCATGAGGTGAAGAGAGAGCCTACATTTTGGGAGCAAATTTTGTCCACACACACATCAGAGAACTAACTTCCAGGACATATAAAGAACTCAAAAATCTTAACACCAAAGAAACAAACAACCCAATCAATAAAGGGGCTAAGAAGCAGAACAGACACTTCTCAGAAGAAGATATACAATTAATCAATAAATATATGAAAAAATGTTCAACATCTCTAGTAATTAGAGAAATGCAAATCAAAACTACTCTGAGGTTTCATCTCACTCGAGTCAGAATGGCAGTTGTCAATAATACAAACAACAATAAGTTTTGCTAAGGATGAGGGGGGAAAGGCAAACTCATATATTGTTGGTGGGACTGAACATTTTTGCAGCCAATCTGGAAAGCAGTATGGAAATTCCCTAGAAAACTTGGAATGGAACTACCAGTTGACCCAGTTATCCCACTCCTTGGTGTATAACCAAAGGACCTAAAAACAGCATTCTACAGTGATGCAGCCACATCACTGTTTATAGCAGTACAATTCACAGTAGCTAAACTGTGGAACCAACCTAGATGCCCTTCAGTAGATGAATGGATAAATAAACTGTGTATATACACAAGATAATATTTTTCAGCATTAAAATAGAATAAAATTATGGCATTTTCAGGTAAATGGAGTTGGAGAATATCAAGCTAAGCAAAGTAAGTCAATCCCTCCAAAAAATGAAAGGCCTAGTGTTCTCTCTGTTAAGTGGATGCTGATCCATAATGGGGTTGTTAAAGCGGGGGGTGGAGAATGGAGGAACTTTGATTAGGCCAAGAGGAGGGAGAAAAAGGGAGGGGAAATTGGTAGAAAAGATGGTGGAATGAGATGGACATCTACCCTAGGTACATGTATAACTGCACATATGGTGTGACTCTACTTCGTGTACAACCAGAGAAATGAAAAGATGTACTACATTTGTACACAATAAATAGAAATGTTTTCGGCTGTCATGTACAACTCATTAGAACTAATTAAAAAGAGAGAGCGAGCAAAAGAGAGAGAGAGAGAGAGAGAGAGAGAGAGAGAGAGAGAGAGAGAGAGAGAACCATTGAACGACAACTTCTGAGATGGAGGTGATAATGTGTAGTGTTAATTCAGTAGTAACCATTTACAAATATAAATTGATGTAAATTTAGGACTGAATTCTCCACACGAACTTGTGCTTTATAAAAATAACCTGAACACATAGTTTAAAATTCTGATCCAGGCCGAGTTGCAGCTACCTGTAAGCCCAGTGGCTTGGGAGGATCACAAGTTCAAAGCCAGCCTCAGCAATTTAGTGAGGTCCTAAGCAATTTACTGAGACCCTGTTTCAAAGTAAAAAATAAAAAGGACTGGGGATATGGCTCAGTGGTTGAGTGCCCCGGGGTTCAATCCCCAATATAAAAATAAATAAATAAAAGAAAGAAAACAAAAGGGCTAGGGATGTTGAGTATCCCTGGGTTCAATTCCTTGTACCAATAATAATAAAAATAAATAAATAAAACAAAATAAATAAAAATAAAAAGGGCTAGGGATGTCACTCAGTGATTAAGTGCCCCTGGGTTCAATTCCCAGTACCAAATTAAATCACATCATCATCATCATCATCATCATCATCATCATCACCATCTGTGGGAGAGATTTGCTACATGTGGCCACTGAGTCTTCCTTTTTCTCCTTGATTTGTCCACATTAGATCCAATGGCTGAACTATTAATAGATCAGCTATATGATACTTAGAATTTTCCTTACAGCAACTGTACTATAGACACAGACCAGTAGGGAAATAGTTACCTATTGAGAAGATTGAAGAGAGTCTATTTTTGATACATTTTTTTAAAGAGAGAGTGAGAGAGGAGAGAGAGAGATAGAGAATTTTTAATATTTATTTTTTAGTTCTCGGCGGACACAACATCTTTGTTGGTATGTGGTGCTGAGGATCGAACCCGGGCCGCACGCATGCCAGGCGAGCGCGCTACCACTTGAGCCATATCCCCAGCCCTATTTTTGATACATTCTAAAGACTGTTGTTTTGAAAATGTTTTGAAAACATTTGGGCATGTTTTCAAGTAGTATTGCAGTTAATTGTTTATAGACACACCAGAATGTTGAGCTCCTTGGTAACAACCAGGGATGACTAGAGTCTCTGTGTTAGTCACTTTCGTGTGCTTCAAAACCTCTCCTTTGTTTGTATTTGTGTGCCTTGCAAATAGTATAATTATCTATGTGTATCATGAATTTTTCCATGAAGCCCAGTTGAAAAGCTATAATTCAATACATGAATAGTCATCTGTTTAAAAGTAATTATAATAGGGATAAAGGACTCAATACTTTTAGGTATCCTAGCATACATCAATCTACTAGAAACACAGATACCTCAAATGGGGTCAAAATTATCATAAAAATGTACTCATAGAGTTGAAATGATACCTTCCATTCACTTTCCTGACCTAGATAAGGCAATATTCACTCCTAGTATTAAATATTTGTTAAAAAGTGATAATGGGCTGGGTGTAGTGGTACCTGCCTATAATCCCAGCAGCTTGGGAGGCTGAGACAGGAGAATCAGGAATTCAAAGCCAGTCTCAGCAATGGCAAGATGCTTAGCAGCTCAATGAGACCTTGTCTTTAAATAAAATACAAAATAGGGTTGAGGATGTGGCTCAGTGGTCGAGTGTCCCTGAATTCAATTCCTAGTACACCATCCCCTCAAAAAAGGGTGCAGCCAATTTGGAAAGCAGTATGGAGATTTCTTGGAAAGCTGGGAATGGAACCACCATTTGACCCAGCTATTCCCCTTCTCGGTCTATTCCCTAAAGACCTAATAAGAGCATGCTACAGGGACACTGCTACATCTATGTTCATAGCAGCACAATTCACGATAGCAAGATTATGGAATCAGCCTAGATGCCCTTCAATAGATGAATGGATAAAAAAATGTGGCATTTATACACAATGGAGTATTACTCTGCATTAAAAAATGACAAAATCATAGAATTTGGAGGGAAATGGATGGCATTAGAGCAGATTATGCTAAGTGAAGCTAGTCAATCTTTTAAAAACAAATACCAAATGACCCCTTTGATATAAGGGGAGTAAACAAGGACAGGGTAGGGACAAAGAGCTTGAGAAGAAGATTTACATTAAACAGGGATGAGAGGTGGGAGGGAAAGGGAGTGAGAAGGGAAATCGCATGGAAATGGAAGGCGATCCTCATGGTTATACAAAATGATATATAAGAGGAAAGGAGGGGTAAGACAAGATAATACAAATGGAAGAAATGATTTACAGTAGAAGGGGTAGAGAGAGAAAAAGGGAGGGGAGGGGAGGGGGGATAGTAGAGAATAGGACAGACAGCAGAATACATCAGACACTAGAAAGGCAATATGTCAATCAATGGAAGGATAACTGATGTGATACAGCAATCTGTATATGGGGTAAAGTTGGGAGTTCATAACCCGCTTGAATCAAACTGTGATATATGATGTATTAAGAACTATGTAATGTTTTGAACGACCAACAATTAAAAAAAGGGGGTGATAGTGAAGAGTATTTGGTATAAATAGTGAATTGACAGATATTAAAAATTACACATTTAATCGCTCTCCCAATTTTTAAGGTTAAAATGATTGTTGATAAGTTCATGACTGCTTATCTGGTTATTAGAATTTTTAATATTTTTAATGATATCATGTAATTCAATATCCCAGCTAAAAAGCATCATCCCATTGTATTGATGGTTATCACTTCCTTTCTCCCTTCCTTGCTTTCAAATTTAGTTACAATAAATAATATTCAAAATTGTATCTATGTTCTAAACTCATTTTGACAATATTTTTTACAGTAGATATATTCAGAGTTGGAATTTATTGATTTTTTTCATTCTAGAACTTAGTGCAATAACTTCTGAAAACAATAAAACAATCATATTGCAAAAATGTTGGAAATACATTAAGAATTTGTTGAGATGCCTATTAAAAAAAGGGGAGGTACCTTATTTCCTGTAAAAGACCTTCACAGTAATTATATCATCAGGCAAATAACTTAAAACAGGTGTTTTTATTTTTGAGTCATTCAAATATAAGCAGTGGACCAATTGTGAAGCAATGTATAATTTCCAGGAAGGAGTGGATCTCAATTTTGAAGTGAATTACTCTTATTCACAGCTTTTAGGTATTTTACTCTCCACTATCACTCTTCAGTGAGAGAGAGAAAATTTGGGTGGATAAATTAATTCCTTGCTAATTTTGGAACAAATTACTCCAGAGTTGCTGACCAAAACAACAAAAATGGATTCTTCTGGCTTTGTGAAGTCTGAAATCAGTATCACTAAGACAAATCACACTACCTTCAGGGTCTCTATGGGAAGATCTGATCTTTGCATTTTAACAGATTAGGTATCTGTGGAATTCCCTTGTCTGTGGTCATATCAGTCCAGTATTTAAGCTTATCATCTTCAAATCTCTCACTGCTCTGTTAAGATCATTTATTTTCTTTGTTTTTAAAAGATCCATCTGTCTCCCTCTTACAAGGGCACATGTGATTACTTTGGGCCAACTCAATCCAGCATAATCTTCCTACCTCAAAATCTTTCTTAATCACATCTGCAAAGACTTTTTTTTAAAATTTTTATCTGTGCTATATATATGATAATTTTCACAGGTTCCAGACATTTGGATATGAATATCTTTGGTAGCACCATCTTTTTTTTTTTTAGCCTAACATTGTGCAGTGTTGGGGGTAGAAAAAAAAACACTGTAATAAAAGACATTATTAGATGTATTATAAATAAATCATCAAATTCAAGAATCTTTGTTTTTAATGCATGATAATACATGTTGAATATGATCTTCAAATACTTATGTAACCAGAATCAGAAACAATTTTATTTGTATTGTTGGGCTAATTAAAAAAAAATAACTTCCATATAGAAAGAACACTTTTTACTGGAATTTAGAAAAAAAAAAACTTATGTTACAATTTTTAAACAGGCATTTAAAAACCAAAAATATCAATAAATATGAATTTTAAATTATTTACTGACTGGCAAAAAATAGCATTTCTAATCACAACTAGTGACAATGAAGCAGAGTCGGCCTTCCACAGTTAAAAGGGGAATGTTCTCTCATCACTCATAATCATAATATGCACACTCATGTACAGCCTTGCTATACAGGCAAACATACATCAGTAAAACCACTATATGTTTCTTAAGACACACAAATTCAGCTTTTAATATAATTTAGTATTTTCTCAGTATTCCCTATGTTTCATTAACCTTTCAATTTTCAAAGTTGATTACATCAATTGGAATGGTCAAGACAACTTGATTTGTTATTATAGGTGTTGGAAGTACATTCAGTAGAACATGCCCAGCCTTATGATTGAACAGCAATAAGTGACTTGGTATGAAATGTTCTGTGTGAGTAAAAGGCAGGAAATTATAGTCAGTACCCTGATGCTGAATTCATATTGCTATTTTTTTTTATTCAAGAGGAATCATTTTCCACTTTTTACTTCAAGAAGAATAGAATACCTTTGGGATACTGTTTTTATTTGCAGTTACATAAAACCTAATAGCTATGTTTATGTGTTCATTAAAACATTTCCTGTTGAATATTCTAACATCGAGAGTCTGTCTTACTTTGTTTAAGCAAAATATACTCAGATATGATTTCCAAAAAGGTTTATATGTTCAACTAAATTAAATACTTTAAGGAAAAACAGATTTTTAGGTATTGATTCCAAGAGAAGCACAGAAAATTAATTGATAGAAATTTATTCTGATAATTCATAATGCATGATTGAATTGTCATGTATGTCTTATTTGATTTTGGCATGCATGTTTTAAAAAATATTCACAGAAAATATAATGGCAAAATTACAATAAAGTGATACTTGTATTTTCTCAGTTTGCTCTCTCTGATTTTCAATAGTATCACTATTTTCAGTGATATTGGTAAGTTGATACCATTTTTGCAACCTATTAAAAAAAATTTTACCAAAGAACATTCCTATAGATTGCATTGATTGCAAATCAATGATAAATATAAATCATATCTGTAGTAACCCAGTTATATATCATAATGTTGCTCTGTATCAACTATTGTAATCTTTACTTCAAGAAGAAGATATTCTATTGTTTTTGAAGTAAAGCATGAAAAATGATTCTCCATAGCATTCCTATGCAGCAGATGCTATGAGGAAGCAGTATAGTATATTACTGTGCTACTATATTCTGCTGATACTTAATGTGAATCAATCTAGTTCCTAACTCCTTCTCCAATTAAGCATCATGTGGCAAGTAATCAAATGGTGCTTCTTACATTCATCCCCTAATGATGGAGGTACTATCACTAGGTAATAGTTTTCCCTACTTGGTAATTTTAAAGAGAAATTTGCCATGTATTTTAGACATATTTTAAAATGTTTGAATATATCAACATTCAAATCATACATTTTATATCAGGCATTTTGGTGGTAAACAAAACCAAATATTATCTCTGCCTTTATGGAGTTTGTAATCCAACAGCAATCTAAATATATTAAATAAAGGAACTAAGGTAAAAGAAAGAGAACAATGGAAGAGAAGAGTTTAAGATAAATTTTACTCAGGGTTCATGAAGAAATCATTTTCTTATAAAAATTTTCAAAATGTACTTGTTAAAACGAAATAACAATTTTTAAAAATGTAGTTATTATTGAATATTTTGCTTAGTAACCTTCTTATTAGAAGTCTTCTAGTATTTAAAAAAATTACCTGATTAAAAAGTATAGAAATATTTCCTTTGAAAAGATGAAATATTGTCTAATATTATATTTTTCTAATATGTTTCTCTTTCTGTGTACAAAAAGGAAAACTAAAACAATAAATTACTAGTCAAACCATATTCTTAAGTCCTCTTTTCAAGTACTGTTTGTTTTGACACTTTTAAAATACTTATTTATTTTTTAGTTATAGTTGGACACCATACCTTCATCTTTTTATTTATTTATATGTGGTGCTAAGGATCAAACCTGCTGAACCACAACCCCAGCCTCAGGCACTCTATGTTTTCTTTAAGTAGACTTTGCAGTCATTGTGAGAAACACAAGATGTTTGTCTTAAGTAAGGGTCTTTTTTCCCCATAATTTTTCTTGAAGAAATTATTTTGCAAACCCAATGCCATAGTATTCAGTTTTCCTTAAAGTAATTTATAAATGTAATAAAATTTCAACAAAAATTGAAAGTTGTAAGTATGCATATGAAGAAGAACTTGACAGACTGAAAATTTGTATGCATTGTGCATGTTATATATATTTTATAATTTAAAAATATATTTTTAAAATTTAGGTTAGCTTTACTGTAAGAGAGAGAAATGGCAAGCCATTTGCAGTGTCATCAATTGTAACTTGTTATTTTATAATAAAATTTTTGTCAACCTTTTCTTTCTAGTTTACCTTTCCAAATATTACACTAGTGCATATCTAAGTCTAGCCAGAACTTGAGCCTATCATGACTGAGAGCTTTAATTATTTTTTCTTTAGCTAATTAGACTTAATCTTTGGAGTTAAAAATACAACAGGGAAAGCATGATGATTCTATTACCTTTTACAAATGATAGTTTAAAATATGTAGCTGGAGATTCAAGTTGAACCAGTTTCTCAAATGGTTTACTTGGTGCCTCAGATATTAACTCTTAAAAAGTGAATTTCATCATACAATGGAATTTGTCTCTCACTACAGATAGCATCTGAAAGTTTCTTTCTGAAACATAGAACATAAGATTCTTTCCACAAGAAAAAAAAATAATGTTCCCAGCAAGTTTAGTTTTTAGAAGAAAACTACAAGTTAGATGATAGATAGCAAGCGTGATACTTTGTTATCCTGTTAGGCTGTCTCTCCTGAGCAGAACATCCTTTCCAATTATACTCAAACTGAACAACTGTCAATTATTTCACATCCACTAGCTGTAGCAACTGGAAAGAGGGTAGTGCAGATCTTTATGCTCAAAATAATTATGACTACGCTTAAGAATAGTATGAATGGAGGGGGTTATGGATAGAATAACTCATAGACCAAATTACAAGGAATTACAAAATCTTCACCAATATTCAGGCAACTAGGAAAAACCCATTTGGAAGATATTGGTTCAGATAAATACTAGCTAAGAAAATAGAAAAGCAAACACAGAAAATAATAATTGAAATAAATTTGGAGAAAGAAGAAAGGATGTCAAAGAAACTTAAATAAGGCAGTTAATAAGTTAAATGAGATACAGTTAAAATAGATAAAATGTTGCCTTAGAGTAAAGGTAAATCAGTAATAGCCCTCCACAGCATTAGTGTGACTTTCTGTGTTAACTAAAGGAACTACATTATTAAAGGTGATGATTCTGTTTTACAAGACTATGATGTTTAGTGATATATGAGGCTAACTGGTTTATAATAAAATATAAAAGGAAAATGGTAAAGTGAAAGTAAATGCAAAGAAAGTGAAGGAACTTTTACTCTGCTCCTTCACTGCATTTGCTGCAGGGTGGGGATAGAAGGCGGATGGGGTGGGGGTGGGGGTAGGAGATAGGGTAAAAGAGGTGTATAAAATTATGAACAATAATTACTGTGGAAAAAAAACAACTCAGAAAATAGATAGAAAATGCTTTATTACACAATATACTAAATCAGAAATAATAATGTATTTTAATGACACTAAATGAAAAAGAGGTTTGTTTCATAAATGCCATGTAGCTATCAATGATGACATTAATATATATTTAAAAAGCCACAGTTCAAAGTGAGAACTAGGCTGAACTGAAAAATAAACCAAGTTCCCAAATTCAATTACCTGAGACAATGTTTTATAAAAGTTAATATAGGAAGTATATTTTTAATATACTAGGGAATAAAATTTATAGGATTACTACTATAATAACAAGGGAAGATAATAATATAATATAATCATTTTAATAAAATGGAAAATATACTGAGAACTCAAGTACTGAGCATTTTCAAATATTTCATCTTTATTCTCCTTTAAGCCACATGAGGTTTCTATTAATAAGCTGTTTTACCTTTGAGGAAACTGAAATATACTATGACCCTTTGACTTGAATAGAGCCACAGAGTTCCTAACTGATAAAACCAGACATTAGATTCCAAATACTTAATCTCTTTATGCTCTTTATTTGTAGGTGACCCATTACCTTACTTATCCTTCCAGAAAGTTACTAACCTTACTGGCTAAAACAGGACATTTTAGCTTGATTTGTAAACATACCAAGTATAATTTACATCAATATTTATACACAAATGTTAGTAACTAAGTATAAATGATACTTAAATTAATCTTAATGAAGATTCTGTATTCTTATTTCATATTTAATAGCTATCATTGATACAGTTGGTATACCATGCATGCTCTATGGAATCAAATACCACTTTTAGCCCTTAATGAACTTACTATGAAATTCCAGTTGTGAAATATAAAGGCTGCAGCATTGACATTCTTTACTGCTGCATCAGGAAGCATGCCTTCCAGTAACAAATTTCCAGGAATATTTGATATGTGTATAACAGCTCCTACCAAATATTTTACTGTACTGCTACATCATTTTTTAGTACACAGTGTTTATTTAGCTCTCCATCGCAAATATAGTGGGGTGGGGAACATGTATCCTTATGAACAAAGAACATTATAAAATATTACAATCTGCCTGGATGCTTGATTCCACTCCACTTGCTTCTTTCTCACTGAAATCTAATGACTAAAACCTGTAGGCATAAATTTTTCTCAGCCTTTTACCTTTGAAGCAAGAACCATTATTGTAGTTTTAAGACTGAAACCTAAATTTGAAAACAGAAAAATAGTTATAGATTTTTGTGGTTTTTTATTGTTTTTAATTATAGTGAGATGAATATTCTTCACAATATTGAGCCAACCTAAAAGTCTCATCCATTTTTTGCTCTGAAACTGAAGTTCCTCTCTAACTGCAGTCTGCTCAGTTTTCTGATCCTGTCTCCATTTCCCAGTCCTCACCTCAAATATCCTCTCAGTCCCCTTCTGTTGTCTTGGACCACTTTTTTTGGCTTTCATACTCTACTAAGCAATACACCTATTCAGAATTTTGATAAACCCATCACTTTTGAGAAACAGCTAAGTCACCATTTAGTACTACATAATCATATCATAGAATTCTCATTTCCGACACTAGCTTTCCAGGTTACTAGTCATTGATTTATTGATGATTTTTCTGAATACATATTTTGCCAAAAGTACTAATTGGGGAGCTTAAGCATATCAACACATATATTTAAAGTCGTTTTTCTCAAGGAGATTATCATTGTACATTGGAAAATGCATGCAAATAATTAAATATAAGACATTTGCAATAAAATCAGGATAGGCAGAGTCTATTCACATAGTACATGGAACTCAGCCAATTCTGATTGAGTATAACTCAGGAGATGATATTTGAGTTGACTGCTGAGGAAAAATAAAATAGTGATAGGTGGTAAGAAGACTACATAAAGGGAATAAAAATTGTTGAAGGATAGAGGAGTAACATACAAAACAGCAAAGGGATGGGAAATAGCTCTCCAAGTACATGGACAGGAAGTATTCAATGTGCCTGGAATTCAAGATTACTCAAGGGATTAACTGAAGCATGTGGTTCAAAAGATAATATGGTACAAGGTCACAGTTTTGAACCATAAAATAAAGACTTCAAACTCACCATGGAGAGAATGGAAATCATGGGCATTTATTTAGCAGGAAGTGACATGTTACCATCTTTTTGCATTTTTTAGAAAATCCTACCTGCTATTTTCTCTTTTGACAGGAACCTCTCACCACCAACCTTCCAATCTCCACTCTATTTCATTAAATCTGAAGTTAGCTTGATTCACTTCTAGGAGGTGTTTGACCCCTTGTGTTAATGCAAGTGATTTTTATTTTCCAGGCTATGCTATGTGATCTTTCCGTCTTCTTTCCTCTTCTCAGGTTAAATGCCTATTTATATTTCCTGTATGATTACCATATTTTTTCTTATTTATTTCTTGACTTGGATGCAGGGAGCATTTATCTTTGGCATTTGTATATACAGGGTTTTGCTAGTATGTTGTCTTCTAGATTCTTCATTCTTGTTAGTTGACTGAATCACCAAAAGTATGGGTTGGCAAGAAAATTTGTCATCTCTACAGAAGTTACACTAACTGGACAGTGAAAGGAAGTTGGGCATGGTAGCTATACGGCTATTGTTGTGGGAGATTATAAGAGGATAAAGTGAGAATGTGAATAGAGAAATGAAAAGGAGACACCAAGGAGAGAAAAGCTGATTAGATGGAGGACTGATTTGAAGAGGATCCTAACTTGGAGAAAGGTCATACATTGTCCTATATAAGGACAATTTTATTGGATGAAAATATTAGTTTTTTTAATATACTTAATGTTTCTTTTGGAGAAGCCATTATTTTATGTATCTAGAAGCTGAAATAATTCACCCTTAAACCAGAAATGTGGTTGACTAATTACTTTGTCTTAAAATCTAAAAATCTTCCTTCAGTAAGTTTGAGCTATAATAGTGTAAGATTCCATAACAGTGAAAGGAAAGCAACAGAGAGATGAAAGTATATCTAGTCCTATTCCTTGGAAAGAAACAATATCTAATATTTCCCCTGAATCTTATGAATTAGGAGTACAGAAATTCAAGTTCTTTTTTAATCTTACACAGCATATTCCCAATTAATTCCTTATCACTTCTCTCTTGCTTTTCCACAGTATGCTGTCTGGCTAGTCCTCTGGGTTACCTGGAACGTGTTTGTTATCTGCTTATATCTGGAGGCTGGGGACCTCTCAAAGGTAATGCACCACCCCATTTACGGGAGTCATCAGTGTGTGATAACAAGTCTCTTCCTAATGAGGGCAGTCTCACCCTGCTCTTGTTACCTAGATGCACCTGTCAAGAAGGTAAACTGAAGGTGTTTTGATTTATATCTCTGCATTTCCATCATTGGAGATATGTTTGATGTATCACAAAACTATGCTTTTGTGTTTTTAAGGAAAACAAGTGTGAAATATTGATGAATATAGTGATCATGCATTGTGCTTTTATAACATTTACTGATGAGTGATTTTTGAAGTTAAGTAGGATTTTTTTTTCATAGAGAAAAATGGATGATTTTTAAAATCAGTTTGTTTATCTACTAAACATTTTCCTCATTGAGCCCAAATTGTAGTGCAATAATTCAAACAATTAAGGGGTTTTAGTTGAGTAAAGATTTTACCAGAGGGGTATAATTTGTTACAAAATGATCAAAATAAAGACTTAATTCTTAAATAATCTAGAAAAGACTTAAAGTGCATTTTAAATTCATATTTCTTTGTTCAATATGTTGTAAGCACATGTATCACTTTTGTATATTCAACAAGAATGTCTTTACTACTGAAATAATATAGTTTTCTGATTTCGGAATCACCATCCTCCTCCTCCTCCTTCTTCTTCTTTTTCTTTTCTTTTTTTTTTGCAATAAAATTGGTGGCAAAGAAGTTAACCAAGGTCATCCCTTCTAGGTAGCTGTAGATCTTGATTCTTGAGAGAGTTTCAAGCTTGTACTTTTATCAACTTTGAACAACAAATATTTTAGAATGTTCTTTTACTTACTCCTTATTAAAGTGGAATATTCTACAAAGATGCTGAGAGTTTTAAAACTCAGAGCTGATCACATGCTTTATAAAGAAAAAGAAAGAAGAGAGGGAGGGAGGGAGGGAGGGAAAGGAAAGGAAAGGGAAAGGGAAAGGGAAAGGGGAAGGGAAGATCCTGCAGACTACATTTACAGGGCCATATACTTTGGCAGGATAGAGAAGCGGGAATGATAATAAGGGTATACTCATTTACAACGTAGCATTCCTGAGTTTAAGAAAACACTCAGCATTTTTGGTGTTGTTCATTTATTATTGAACTGTGATATGTGGCTTTATATCAAGTAGAAATAACCTTGATTTATTTTGGTTCACTGACAAAGATAAAAGGTGGATAAAATGGTGATATTATGGTATGAGAAAGAACTAAGGCTTCCGAAACATGTTTGAGGATCAGACTTTGGAGGAGTCCTCACCCTGGCCAACAAAATTTTCCCTAGTGGGTGGTATTTCTGCCATTCTGGGTGGCAGCAATCCTTTCAGGAAGGTAGAGAGTCCAGTGCAAAGCAATTGAGGCCTCTCTAGGAGGGACACAGATAAAAGGGCTGCTTACCCTCATATTTGCCTCTATGCAGAAAAGCAAACAGGCCTCTTCAACAACGTGAATTCCTTATATATGTCTCTGCTGCTCTATAACCCACTTTCTTCAAAGAAATTTCACACTGCAATGACTTTTAATGATATTTTCTATTTAAAAAACTTGTAAGGAAGGTATTCAGGCATACTGGATGAGTAAAATGATTTCGGCAGATCGTAGAATTTGTTTAATATAAAAAACAGAGATGTGAGTCAAGCTGGTTGCACAAGTTCTCTGTAATTGTGCTCACTATGCCACGTGATGACTGCAGGCACAGAAGGCAGCTTGGGGTCTCCTGACCTCAAACAGGAGCACTGAAATCAGAGTGAGGACACATCCTGCAACATCACAATTCCAGAGAGTTGCAATCCAGAGGATCATGAGTTCTTGCAGTGCTGGCAGGCATATGACACCTATTCCTTGGCAATGAAGCAGTTAATAATACTTCCTTTTGTTTTCATCTTATACACCAAGGCTAGGCTCTGCAGAGCACATGAAAATTTAATAATTTCTTTTTTTAACAAATAATCTAAAGTAAAACCATAAAGGGCAAAGTTATGCAGTTATCTGTGCTGCGTTTTTCTTCCCTTTGCTGCTCAAAGGGTTTGAGAAAAGTGTATTTATACCATTTAATTCTTTAGTTGCAACTTCCTCACAGTTTTCAAGAATTATAATGCCAGAGGGAAGCAATGGTGATTGAAAAATATATCATATACAGGTATATGAAAACTCAAAAATGGCACTCCTGAAACTGCTAATACTTAAGAGTATAGAATACAAATGATTGTTTACTTCAACTCACCAGAAAAATAAAATAACATTTCTACCTTTTGAAGGGGTCAGCTAGTTTGAGGCCTATGGAGAAATATGACAAATAGACCCAGAGAGAAAATTTCATGATCCTTATATATGTGGATGAAGTGTATTTATTTCCATAAAGTGTTTTATAAATAGGTGACTGCTTCATCATAAAGATTGGCAAGAAGTGATAAAATGTAATAAAACATTGACACAAATTTCAGCTACCTGTTTAGAGTTTAGAAGTTTGTGTTGTCGTTTTCGTATGCTTTATGCGCCAGAGATTACAGCCATAAAAAAGAAGCTCAGTGTGAACATTCAGTAATGGATGATTTAATTACAATAATATGATACAAAGAACTAACCTGTTTGATTTTAAGTTTTCTTTCAATACATATGGCTGTATTATTAATATATCTTCTTCAATGAAAATTCTATGAAAATCTAACATTGTTACTAAAGACTTAATGTTTCATTTATTATCTCTCTACTATCTAAGGAAAAATAAATTATTTAATTAATTATTTCACCAGAGAAGCTGCTTTGCAAATATTTTATCTTACTTAAATTAACAAAATAGGGCTGGAATTGTGGCTCAGTGGTAGAGCACTTGCCTAGGACAGGTGGGACCCGGGTTCGATTCTCAGCACCACATAAAAATAAAGGCATTGTGTTGTGTCCATCTACAAAAAAGATTTATATTCTTTCTCTCTCTTTCTCTCTCTCTCTCTCTCTCTCTCTCTCTCTCTCTCTCTCTCTCTCAAAAAAAAATTAACAAAATAATGGGAATATAAAATAAAATGGTAAATGATAGCAACAAAAAATACACATGGCATATTAACTATTTACACATTATTGTTATTAGATTAGATATTAGCAATGAAAACATTCTGAAGCATCCCTCAATATGTTATTCCTGGGTTGATATTTTAATGGTTGCCCTGTTAAGGAAACCAAGATCAAATTTATCTTTATCCAAAAGTGCTAATTTGTTAACAACTGCCTTTTGTGGGGAGTGGGTATGAGGAATTGAACCTAGGGGCACTTAACCACTTAGCTACATTCTCAGCCCTTTTTATGTTTTACTTTGAGACAAGATCTTGCTATGTCGCTTAGGTTCTGCATAGTTGCTGAGGCTGGGTTTGAACTTGTTATCTTCAGTCGATGGGATCATTATGTCATAGGCATGCACCAGCTTTCAAATGACTTTTCAGATTAAGTGTCGTATGGGCTATTAGATTAATAGTTTTCAGAATTTCTCATATAAATAAATAATATTGTTTTGTTCAACTATTCCTGACACTTTGAATTTTTTTGTTCATATATTCAATAGAGAGAAATGGAAATTAATCCCGGCCGTTAACTGCATTCAGTAACTTTGAGAAGAGGAAAGATATACCATTTCCCATGTAGTAATGCTTAACTTCAAAGTACTTTGTAATTAGAGGAAAAACGCATATAACATGGTATATATGTATTAGAATAACTGCTGGGGAAAATGAAATATATTAAATAACTTTTTAAATAGTAATACATAAGCAAAAATCTTAGTGATATTCTCATTAAATGCAAAAAATATTTTATTAGATTTAATAAAGTAAATTATTGAGATTGAAATTATTTTCTACCACTTTTCTTCAAATGATTTTTGTGATCTCAGTCTCTACTTTTATGAAGTGTGTATTATCATTAGTGAATGATGTATCATTTTGCAAAATAAAACAATAAACATATAGACCTCAAGGAATTATTTTACACTTACAAGAGCTGAATTTGTTTTTAGTTAAATTTGTGAGAGTAGGGACCTAGTACAGATCAGGTTTCATTATACCTGAGATGCCTTGTTAAGGAGAGCCAAAAGTAATTAGTTTCATCCAGTGATATGTGTGCTTCAGGATGAACACATTTGAAAGCAACTTCTGGAAAGCTGTTCCATTTTTATAATTTTGATGGTTACTTCAGATATCTAAATGTAAATTATTTTAAAAATTTGCTATTTAAAAGGCAAAAGAATGTGCTCTGTTTAAGCTTTGGGGAATGAAATTGCTTCCTTGTGAATATAAGAGATAGGGGGAGATAAAACCTGTCATACTCAGTTAGCTAGGGAACAAATAGGGAACAAATCCTTAAAACCAGATACAGTAAGATGCATAATAACATTCTATTACAACAATCTCAGTTTTATTTCTCTTATAACAAAATGCATTATTCATTTAGAAGGGTATCCAATAGGCTAATATAAAAAAAAAAAGCTTTTGTAGCCCTATATGAAATATGGTAGTATGGAGAGAAATCTGTTGTAATCATTTTTATTTGAATTGATACTTTTTAAATAATTAAAAAATCTATTCAATTAGTATTAAAGAAGACCTATAGTTACTAAAAGTAAATTCAACAACTATCAAGAGGACAATATTTTGGATTTATAGGTTCTTACTTTGTTTTCCTTACTGTAAAATGTATGTAGTATAAGAACCCTTCAGTTAACTATCACTGACCTAATTAGGATAATTTTGAAATTTAAAATTCCCAACTATCCAAGTACTTTTTCATTTAGTGTATAGAGGAAAATGTTCCATGATTAGTGAAAATTGGACATAATACAATTCCTTCCTAAATCTGTAAATGAAACTTCCTATTGCCATTTGGTTAGCCACAACCTCCATTATTTTTCTTGATAATTCATTGAATTATTGTGCTTATTTTTTAAGTTCTTTAATTCTCTCTTCTTTGTTTTTCTTTTCTCCTTCTCTGTGAGAAATAGGGTCCTTGAAACTTTTTACTTCTCTGGCTACATTGTTTACTTGAAAATGCCACCTATTGTCATAATATAAACTATCATCTTTACACCATGTCTACCAGATTTGTATCTTTGGCCCTGACCTTGTTGCTATGTTCAAGTCCCATACCTCCAGCATCCTGCTGGTGTCATCTCAGGTCCATTGTCACCTTAAATTCAACATGTCTAAAAGGATTTATCATCCTCTCCAAGGAATTAAACTTTGTAAGTTCGCTTCATACTAAAAGACAAAAAAAAAAAAAAAAAAAAAAAGCAAAAGAACAAAATTCACTGAAAAATAAATTAAAACGGGAACTTTTTTTTAAAAAAGTAGACTGCAGACATTTTTTAGGCTAATTGTATAATCAAGGAAGAACTATATATTTGTATTATATAGATGGTGTTTGTGTGTGAGTGTGTGTGTGTGTGTGTGTGTGTGTGTGTGTGTGTGTGAGTGTGTGTGTGTGTTGTATTGTATTGTAAACTTCAGACACCAACAAGCTGAAAACAGCAGGGATCTGTTGGGGGAATGACTACTCTGGAAAGGTGTTCTCCAAAGAGAAGCCCTGACCTTTTAAGATGCTGTTCCTTGGAGGCATGTGCTGATTTTAGGTGAGGTCAGAGGCTTGGAATTTGGGCTTTGAAGACATAGAGGACTATTTCTGAAGAATTTATAAATCATCACAGCTTTGAGGGAAGCAGACTCAAACATATGGACATTTTTTCTGTTAGGGCATTTGGTGAATTCTGTACAAAACTTAAAATATAAATGAAACGATTCTTAAGAAATATAGTGAAAAATTTTTGTCAGTCTGGTAAAATGAGATTGAAGTTAGGGGAAGAACTATATAGGATAAATCAGATTTATCATTGCAAATATCTGGAGAGGGAGTCAGGGATAAACTAAAAGCAGACTGAACATTACCAGGCTGAAATCCAGAGTCAACTCAGAATTGTCCTTGATTGAACTAAGTTGATTACCCATCATTTTATCTGTCTAGTTAAGGAAAGGGCAGACATCTTAAAGAGAAAGCATTATCTCAGGCCTTTATGGTTTATTTATGTGCATAGCAGACAATTGAAAATAGCTACACTTGCTAAAAGAAAGAGCCTCATAATTAAAAGTGAGAAAACAATGAACAATTGAAATGCACCAACAAATGATTCTGATATTTTAATGACCTAATAAGGACTTTAGAAAATAAAACATGTTGAAGAGAATCAAGGGAAAAACTACAGAGAATATGTTGAAAGATGAAGAATTTATCCACAAAGAGTTGATATCTATATGAAAAGTCAAAAGGAAACTCAGGAACTAAAAATAACTTAAAAATAAATTCATTAGGTGAGTTTAATAGTAGAACCAAAAAATTTAGAAGATTGGTCAATTTGAAAATGAGCTTATAGAAAATATCCAAACTCAAGCACGGGGAAAGATTAAAGGACACCTAAAAAGAATTCAAAAAACGGTAAAGGATGTCAGAAACATATGGGGCTTAGTGAACTGAAGTCCTAAAAGAAGAAAAAAATATATAATTGGACTGAAGCAATACCTAGAGTGAAAATGACAGATAATTTTCCAAAACTGTGTAAATACATCATTGCAAAAATTTAAGATTGTTCCCATATGCCAAGTGGAATAAATATCAAGATGACTGCATATGGGTAGACATGAGTAGGACTTTTGCAAAACAGAGATAAAAATCTTAAAAACACTGAAGACAGGAGACACATTGCCTTCAGAGAAACAGAAACAAGAATTGACTCTTCAAAGAAATGAAGAACCTAGAAGACAAGTGAGTGACACCTAAAAGCACTTCAAAAGGCCAACCTACAATTTTATACTCTGAAGAATAGAATAAGTAAGGTGAAATAAAATAATTTTCAGACAAGAACTCAGATAACTAATTATCAGAAAATCTGCACTAGAAGAAATGCTAAATACCTTCCCATAAATTTATAAATAATTTTATCATATTATTTCTTACTATATTACATAAATAACAATAAATACAAATGCTAAACATCTCCCCAAATCTTTATAATTAATTATATGGTATTATTTTTTCTCTGTTTTATTATATTTATTATATTACTTATTTCCTACTAAACTTCAACTTCCTAAAAGGCTCTGTGTTATCACTGTTTAGGAGAATGTCTGCCCCTGGCCACCACACAGTAGAAAGAAATTATAGAATCAATTAAGAATGTTTTTGTTGTTTATAAATAATCACACTTAATACAACATAAAACAAAGGCAACAAGTTTTACTTATCAATATATTCTAATTATTTGTTTGCTCAACTGTCCCTTCTTCAATATTGGGTTCATGTTTTATTCATTTCTGAGACCAAGAGAAATGCCAAGCATATTAACAATGCTCATTAAAATGAAACCGAATGGCAATAGAGTAGATTTCATAATTATCCAGACCCACAAATACAACAGTGGGGGGTCCTTCCCTTCTACTCCATTGTTACATGGAGAGTAGGATGGGATGTTTGTCACTCAGGATTGGTCTAGAATCCTTTGTTGGTAGCAAGCACAGGGAAGTTAATCAAACAGCAGGCTCCCTAGAATCATGCTTTCCAAACAGGATCATATGAGTCACCCCTGGAGACATTTTTAAAATATGGTTTCTGATTTCTTTGGAGTGAGGCCTAGGTCTTTCATCCATAACAAAAAATTCTACCTGTTGACATCATTTGTGCATGGAACACACTATTTGTTCTAAGTATTACATTACTGGGAGCCTTCACATAGGCACAAGGAGAGTTCTTGATTTCCCACCATCTTTTGAAGCAGGGATTGTAACGCAGAACTTGGTATTCATGCATAAATAGATTTATCTGTTGATTTATTACTTAATACTGACTGTAACCAATATATCAAGCAAAGCAACCTAATATATTAGCTAAGGTCTGAGGAGAACTTGTGTTTAAATTCATTCTAGAAAACCCATGTCTTACATATCCTTCCTTTGTGCAGCAAAATCCCGTTCAGAAATATCCTTGGATTGCTAAGTTTACATGGAAAATTTATGTTCATCTTATAAACAGTACCTTACTGTTTTCCAATCTGCATTCTGACCATCATCATCCAAGGGCTCCAGCTGCTCGCCATTGTCACCAACACTTAATACTGTTCATCTTTTTAACTTTCACTATCAAATGGAAATGTAGTAGTATTTCACTGTGGCTTAAATATGCATTTTCCTGACATCTAGTAATGGTTAACATCTCTTCATGTGCTTATTGGTCACTTAGGTATGTTCTGTTATGAAGTGTCCCTTCAAATCTTTTGTCCTATTTTAATTAGGCTGTCTTACTAAATGTGTTTTAAGAGTCCTCTATATATTCTGAATGCAAGCTTTATATCAGATTAATTTTATAAATATTTTTCATGTTGTATGTATGGCCTGCCTTTTTTCTTCAGATATATCTTTCAAAGAAGAAAAGTTTTAAATTTTGATGAAGCCCATTTTAGCATTTTTTTTAACAGGTCAAGATTTTTGCATATTTTTTAAGACATTGCTGCTTAATTAAATATTGTATGTCACAAGAGAAAATGACAAGGCTTTCACTTCAATTCTTACAATTCAGAATTCAGATATTCAATCAACATACTTCACCCTGCTTCCTGGTGTGGAGATTGTATCCATAGGCACTCTACCACTGAACTTATATCTCTAGCCCTTTTTGTATTTTTTTATTGTGTTATTAAGTTGCTGAACCTGGCCTTAAACTTGAAATCCTCCTGCCTCAGCCTCCCAACTCACTGATTACTGGCCATTCAATCTACTATCATAAAGCAACTATCAAATAAACTATATTTGATAGAGGCCTATTTGGCCAAAACTCACTTCCTAATCAGTGTTTTAAAGTACCATGAGGTTTAATAACTGAGATAGACTTATTCCACATATAACAATGGAGGCTAATCTAAGAAAAGGAGACCTTAAAAAAATACATGTGCCAGCCCAGTGCTTATCTCATATAATCTTAATTTAAAAAGCCCTAGGAGGTATACTAGTACTGCTACTTTTGCTTAGCCTAGTGTTTAAGGAGATGGACTCTGCAACTAGACTATCCCTGTTCAAAGCTCAACTTCACTATTTCCTAGCTATGTGATCTTGAAGTCACTTATCTATCTCTCCATCTCCTAATTGGTAACACAAAGAAAAATATTAATATTTACCTCAAAGGATACTCTAAATATTAATGATATAACATACGTACAGCATTAGGTTACACATGCCATACAGTAAACTCTGTAATTTTCTGCTCTCCCATATTTATTTTATAGGGAGATAAAATAGATGATAGACATAAACCTATTTGTCTAAGGGCAAAGCCACTGGTGGCTGTTCAAACAAGGTTATTAGACCAGCAGCTTCAATATCAACTGGGAACTTGCTAGAAATGAAAATCCTCAAGCTTACTTGAGTCAGAAACCTTGGAAGTGGGTCCAACAACATGGTTCTGACAAACCCCAGGGATTTTGATGTCCATTAAGAACCAGGGAAGGCTGGGGCTGTGGCTCAGTAGTGGAGCGCTTGCCCAGCACATGTGAAGCACTGGGTTTAATCCTTAACATCACATAAAAAATAAATTAAATAAAGGTATTGTATCCATCTACAACTAAAAATATTTTCAAAAAAGAAAAAAGACCCAGGGAAATGGAGAGAAGTCAGACTTTCGAGTCTGGAGGTGGGAGCCTACAGGGTATTGGGGAGGGGCATCTAGCAGGACAGCTCCACCTGGAGAGAGTGGCAACTTGGCTGAAGGGAGGTCCACCTCCATGTTGATCTTGGCTTAAAGGCAGGTGCTGTGGCCACGTGGAGGCTGGTGGTTCAGGCTGAGCCCACACAGCAGAGGGCCTTATCCTGCACATCTCCCAAGATGACAGAGAAGATGGGTGTGGTGTTTCTATCTAATCTTTACATCTCAGCTTACATATCACTTTGCCAAGGGACATTCTCTCACCACCCTGTCAAAAACAGTTTTCCATTACCTCCAACTATTCTCCATCTCATCATCTGGCTTTCTGTAAGACATTCTTCACAACTGACTTCATTTTCATTTATTTGCTTACTTCTGTGTCTCTACTATAATTAAGAGGCTTCATTTGGAGAGGGACCTCATGTGTTCTGCTGATTTATATATCTGTAGCTCCCAGTCCAGGACCAGAATGCAGGGGAAAAAAAAAACACAATGATAATAAATGTTTGCATAATGGAAGAATTTGAAAATGAACATCCAATAGCATAAGGAGTTTTTTGATACTGAGCTGAAAAATGTGCTGAGAAATGAGAAAATTCTAAGGGCCTCGTGGGACATCTTGAAAAACAATCAGGCCTATGAAATCAATGTTTTAGGATCAAAAGGTAAGCTTGATGAAGGAGTAAAAATTTTACACTTGATCTAGTTTGTTAGAAATAATGACTCCAGTTGTTTTGAACACACAGCAATAGCTTCTGATTTTATTATCCTAACTGACGAAGATACAGGTCAGAAAGGACAGGACACTTGCCTGAAGGCACACAGGTAGTAAAAAAATGAGACCAGACTCAATCCAAACTTGTATGTCCAAAAGGAATGCTTTTTCCAGTTTTTTTTTAATCCTGTGGACAAAGGCCAATGTGGAATTTGTCTTTTTTATCAATTTATCCATTCAAAGATGTTACAGTACTTGCTGACTTCCCAACTGAGTTAGAAACAGATACATCCATAGATAATATACAGCACAGGTGCTATAAGGCAGCTATGAGCAGAGGCTTTATGGAAGGTCCCAGAGTCTCAAAACAACTGTTACGCAAGGTGAGGGACCAGAGAACTGTCTGCCTGGGCCTGACTCTCACAGCCATATCCCAACCAGTTTCCATCAACCAGCTACACTGACTTAAGTAGTAATTGTCATTAATAAATAAGTGGCTGATAAGGTCTTAACTGTTAGGCAAAAAATATAGCATGACATTACATAAATGTTAACTCTCATGTCCAAAAGCTATCAAACCAAAATTCTATAGTTTACTCCATATTCCACCCAACAATTTTGGTTCTCAGCAAACAAGCCTACTACAAAAGAGACCATTTTAGCAACAAATTCTCCATGTATTTAGTTCATATTTTTTTTATTCTGGTCTGAAACTTCCAGGTAATTAGCAGGTTAGGACAGGTATTATACTACAAGAAAAACAGGGGAAATATTTACCAATATCAACACATTCATAAGCATAAAGGAACTGAATATCTCCATTCAGAACAAATTAAAAACACTAAGAAAACCATCCAGAAAAAATAATGCAGGCAATTGTTAGAAAAAAGAAAAGGAGACAACTGGCCTTAACTTTGGTTTTGATTTTGGTTTTAAAGACTGTGTTAAGGATAAGGTAACTAGAGCCAATTCAGTGGACACAAAAGAAACTATTTGAATTAACTGTCTACTTTAAATTCTTGCCCAGTATAGGTTAAATATTTGCCTTGATGTATGACAAAGATCATTAACTCTATGGCTAGTAAAACTTCAACAACTAGAAAATAATCTTCATGGACTTACCAAAAAACCCTGATGTCTACTTTTCTTTAATATTATCAAAATATCTAAACTGTGGCATGATTCCAGTAGTGAAAAAGGTCATTTTGCAGTTATGATTAGCATAGAGAAAGGAATAATGAGTCAGGATACATCAGGCTGTGTGTCCTGAATGCTGTATAATAAGGTTTCCTCACACAATGAATAGTCAGCTGAAAAGGCAATATAATGGTGTTTATAAGGACAGGAGTTTAGGTGTGGGATAAAATGCTGTGGATTTCACATAGATCGATGTTGCTCATGAACACTTCCATGCTGACTACAGTAGCAAGTGCTATGTGGGCATCTAGAAGTATTGTGATAA
Organism: Ictidomys tridecemlineatus; assembly: GCF_052094955.1. Classification (NCBI taxonomy): domain Eukaryota; kingdom Metazoa; phylum Chordata; class Mammalia; order Rodentia; family Sciuridae; genus Ictidomys; species Ictidomys tridecemlineatus. The sequence continues at coordinate 22,733,000 of NC_135488.1, read as the reverse complement.
AAATGAGCTAAGGTTTTTCCCTCCATGGCTGTCTTGCTAGGTACTTCTAAGGAACTATAATTTTTTAAAGACCATCATTAATACACCATATATGGGCATTTGCACATGTATTTATACACATAGGAACCCCACACCATGGCAAACTGATAACTTCATAAGAACTCACAAAGGAAGTAAGAGGCAAGATAACCAAACCTGTGCCAAAGAAGCAAAGCTTCAGTGTTGCTATGCCTGCCTTGGTAAGTCACGTGCCTACATGTAGTCTAATTAATTGACACCCTGTTACTTAATGTCATTATCTGACTGATAAATGACAGCTAGAGAAAATAGCAACTGCCACTGTGTGGCTTTTGTTCTTCCAAACTTTTCAATAATATCCCTTGACATCAGAGCAACCACGAATTCCTTGGAGAGTCTTTAGTAGTCCACTTGCTTTTCTCCCTTATTCCTAAGCACCCAGGGGCAGCACAGCTAATTTCCAAGAGACATCTCAAGGAGCTAACACACATTTACCAGACTCTTCTACCACATATACTCAGAGTACCCTGTGTCCTTCTCAGCATGCACCTGCCCTCTCAGCCTGTGGATGCTCTGAGAGGCAGGAAATGTGCACTCCCAGCCCCAGAACACAGGTGGCTAAGCCCATTTTTTAAAAATTTGTTCTAATTAGTTATACATGAGAGCAAAGAGTGTTTCAACTCATTGTACACAAATGGAGCACAACTCTTCATTTCTCTGGTTGTACACAATGCAGAATCACACCATTTGTGCAATCATACACATACATAAGGTAATAATATCCATCCCATTCCACCATCTTTCCCAACCCCATACACTTCCCTCTTCTCACTCCCCTCTGCCCAATCAAAAGCTCTTCTATTCTTCCCTTGCTCACCCCCATTATGGATCAGCATCCACTTATCAGAGAAAATATTTGGCCTTTGGTTTTGGGGATTGGCTTAGTTCACTTAGCATAATATTCTTCAACTCCATCCATTTACCTGCAAATGCCATAATTTCATTCTTCTTTAAGGCTGAGTAATATTTCATTGTGCATATGTACCAAGTTTCTTTGTCCATTCTTCTACAAAGGGCATCTAGTTGGTTCCACAGTTTAACTATTGTGAATTATGCTGTTATAAACATTGATGTGGTTGTGCTCCTATAGTATGCTATTTTTAAGTCTTTGGGGTATAGACTGAGGAGGAAGATAGCTGGGTCAAACCATGGTTCCATACCAAGTTTTCTAAGGAAAACTGCTTTCCAGAGTGATTGCACAAATCTGCAGCCCCACCAGTACTGTATGAGTGTGCCTTTTTATCCATACTGCTTTCAAGAGTGATTGTACCAATTTGCAGCCCCACCAGTAATGTATGAGTGTGCCTTTTCCTACACATCCTCAATAACATTTATTGCTGCTTGTGTTATTGATAATTGCCAATCTGGAGTGAGATGAAATCTTAGAAAACTTTGATTTGCATTTCTCTAATTGCTAGAGATGTTGAAAATTTTATCATATATTTGTTGATTGATTATATATATCTTCTGTGAAGTGTCTGCTCATTTCCTTAGCCCATTTATTGATTGGGTTGTTGTTGTTGTTGTTGTTGTTGTTGTTGTTATTATTATTATTATTATTATTATTATTATTATTATTATTATTATTTTGGCGTTTTTTGAGTTCTTTAGATATCATGGAGATTAGTGCTCTATCTGATGTGCATGTGGTAAAGATTTTCTCCCATTCTGTAAGCTCTCTTCATATTATTATTTGTTTCCTTGCTCAGAAGAAGATTTTTAGTTTGAATTCATTCCATTTATTGACTCTTGATTTTACTTCTTGCACTTTAGGAGTCTTGTTGAGGAAGTCAGGGGCCTAAGCCAATATGATGTAGACTGGGGCCTACTTTTTCTTCTATTAGGCTCAGAGTCTCTAATGCTTAAGTCTTTGATCCACTTTGAGTTTTGTGCAGAGTGAGAAATAGGCATTTGACTTCATTTTGCTACATATGGATTTCCAGTTTTCCCAGTATCATTTGTTGAAATGGCTATCTTTTCTTGAATGTATATTTTTGGCACCTTTGTCTAGTATAACTATATTATTCTTCTGTTATGTACCACTGGTCTACTGTCTATTTTGATACCAATACCATCCTTTTTTTTTTTAACACTACAGCCCTGTAGTATAATTTAATAAGGTATTGTGATGCCTCCTGCTTCAATCTTCTTGCTAAGGATTGCTTTGGCTATTCTGGGTCTCTTATTTTTCCAAATGAATTTCATGATTACTTTTTCTATTTCTAGAAATGTCATTTGGATTTTACTTGGAATTGCATTAAATCTATATAATACTTTTGGTACTATGGCCATTTTCACAATATTAATTCTGCCTATCCAAGAACAAGGGAGATCTTTCCATCTTCTAAGGTATTCTTTAATTTATTTTTTTATTGTTCTGTAGCTTTCATTGTAGATATCTTTTACCTTTTTTGTTAGGTGGATTCTCAAGTATTTTATTTTATTATTTTTTTTGCAGAGGAGGGACTGTTGTGAAGAGGTAGTTTTCTAAATTTCTCTTTCAGAGGATTCATCAACAAATAGAAATGCATTTGATTTATAGGTGTTGATTTTATATCCTGCTACTTTGTTTAATTCTATTATTAGTTCTAGAAGATCTCTGGTGGAATTTTTTGCATCCTTTAAGTATAGAATCATATCATTGGCAAATAATGAGAGTTAGAGTTCTTGTTTTCTTATTCGTATCCCTTTAATTTCTTTCATGTGTCTAATTGCTCTGGCTAGACTTTCAAGGACTATGTTAAATAGAAGTGGCAAATGAAGGCATGCCTGTCTTGTTCCAGTTTTTAGAGGGAATGCTTTCAATTTTTCTCCATTTGGAGTGTTGGCAGTCTTGGGTTTAGCACAGATAGCTTTTACAATGTTGAGGTATACTCCTGTCATCCCTAGTTTTACTAGTGTTTGGAACATGAAGGAGTGCTGTATTTTGTCAATGCTTTTTCTGCATCAATTGGGATGATCATATCATTCTTATCTTTAAGTCTATTGATGTGATGCATTATATTTATTGATTTCCATATGTTGAACCAACCTTGCATCCCTGGGATGAACCCACTTAATTATGGTGTACTATCTTTTAAATATGTTTTTGAATTTGATTTGCCAGAATTTTATTGAGAATTTTTGCATCTATGTTCATCAAGGATATTGATCTGAATTTTTCTTTTCTTGATGTATCTTTGTCTGGTTTTTGTATCAGATGATACTAGCCTGATAGAAAAGGAGGGAACTGTTCCAAGCTTATTCTATTTAATGGAATAATTTGAGGAGTATTGGTGTTAATTCTTCTTTGAAGGTCTTGTAGAACTCAGCTGAGAATCCAACTAGACCCATTTTTTAAGCACATTACTCTGCATAAAATCGAGTTCCTACAGATGGAGCAATTCAAACCCAGACCTCTGGAGACCACCCCTTTCTTTTTCCACTTTATTCCAATTAGATGCATTCATATAAATATGTTCACAGGACACTCTGTCTCCCCCTCAGAAGCTGTCACCATACCATAGCATAAAGATGCTGATCCTTCCCTATCAGGACCCCTGCTGCAAGCTCCATAAGCCAGAAGCATACCTATTTGTTTGATCCTGTAGTTCCCAAAGCCAAAAAAGTACCTAGCATTTAACTGGTGCTCAAACTCTGTGACTTGACAGAGTGTGCAAAGTCATTTTTCCTGCTTCTTTCACTGGAAACAGTCACTTGTTAGTGTCACATTAACCCTTTCACTAAATTTTCCCCCTAAATTTAGAGAGCAAATAATGTCACAAATGGTTAAGAAAGCCTTCAAGCTGTACTGAAAGCTTCCTAGAAACAACCCTGAAAAGAAGCTCAGCCCTAAAAAGAAAATGCTTATGCCAAGAAAATTAAGATTTCAACATGCCCACAAAAGAATTATCAGATTAATTTCAAAACTAACAAAATATTGATATTTTTCAGGTCGATTTCAAAAATATAAACATAAGCATGTAAGCCAGAAACAGCCTCAAGCCATCAATAAGCCAACTCTCCACTTTTCAAAGTGAGTCTCCCACAGCTGTAGACTGTGAAAAAAGCATAGATGACGTTAAGGATAACGAAAAGTAGAGAGAATGAAAAATGTTTTAAGGTCCCTTGGAACTTCATACTACACCCAGGGTTTGTACTCCAAACATTTAACTCTAGTCACTTAACCCATTTAAAGTGCTGACTTGTAACCCTGTTATCCAACCTAGCTGATGTGACTATTCAGTGTGCTGGGATTTGCTTTCTCTAGGACAGAAGCTAGTGACTAAAAATTAAGCCTTCACATTTCCCATCTATAGAACTGCCAGAAGTCTTATTTGGTGAGCTTACATTATAACAAAATCCAGAAAAGGACACCAAGAGAGACAGCAGCAGGGACATTTACAAAGGCCAAGCTTTACCAAATCCATCCTATGCTAACATGACCATGAAAATATGAACAAGAGCGAGTATCAAAACACTAGGCTGCTGTTTTAACTATATGCTGTGAAAGCAAGAAACCCATTCTGAAAACCCACTCCTCTTTCAGCAGCAAGGTATGCAACAATCAAATAAAAGCTTGCTGAACTGGACACACCCACAGAATTATTGAATGTCATCATCTTTCCCAAGGAAAGGGAGAAGATCCTGTTCCCTAGCAATCAGAAACTAGAATGTCCTAATTAAACACATTTTTGGATAAAAAAGCATATAATCTATTCCTGTAGTCTCCTAACTGAATATAAACTCCAATCAATAAAGAAAACTTCAGTAAGCATGCCACTGATAGTTTTATTTGTAAGTAATATACATCTTACTAATTAAAAATACAACTTTCTAAGCTTAAAAAAATATAGAAATGTTATATTCTAATGTTTTCCCCAAATCGCCATATTTCCTTATGTGTTCAATGTGGATCTATTCTATGCCACAACTGAATGAGAAGTTTTTATTGAATTAGAATAAAACTTCATGTTACACTCAAACTATAGCTAGTATGATTTCTTTCACAATGAAGAAGATACTTCAGTGACTTGAAGCACCCACACTGAGCACTGAAGGATCTGTTTCAATGCTCACCTATTATAACACTCACACTGTCACACTGAGGAGTTTAAAGAAGGGGACAGTGACCTACTCTAGGTCACAGGAGCCATCCAGCACAAAACCAGAAAGAATTGTAGCTTAGGGTCCAGACTCCTGGTCCTCACCATTCCTGTGAATAGGCACTGCTGTCCTTGCAGGCAGTCACAGCACTGAAACCTGAGTGCAATTGAGTGCAGGGAACAACTCAGCACAAAATCCACACAGGCAAATGTCATGGAATTGGTGAAACTACAGATAGCCCAACCTTTAGATACAAATAATGTTTCTAAAATCCAAGTTCCAGCTGATGCCCATCACCATTCTACAGCAAGTCAAACAGCAGAACCTGTTGTCAATAAATATTTAAAAGGGGGGAGGAATAGAGATAGGAAAATAAATTAGAAAAAAAAAGAAATCAGGAACCTATTACAGATATAAAGAAAGCCAAGATATTAAAAGTAAAGTTTGACCTTAATTAAAGTGATGAGCCACTTGGAAAATAAAGCCTTTTACCCAATCTATTAGAGCTGGAAAAGGCCACTATGGTCACATTTCTGTATAAAAATCTGATTTCAAGAGTTCAGAAAATAGATCTCCAGAAGATTAGAAAAACAATATATATTAGGAATACCAACAATTGTGATTGTGTGAAAAGGTTTATCATGAATTCTAGCAGGGAAAGAGCTAGATACTACCTACTCTCTGAATAATGAATTACTAAAATCCCTTCATTTTTCTCTTTTAAAAACTAATTTTTTAAAATTTATTTTCCTGTCTCTATTCCTTCCCCCTTTTAATATTTATTGAAGACAGATTCGGCTGTTTGACTTGCTATAGAATGGTGCTGGGCATAGGTGGAACTTGAATTTTAGAAACATTATTTGTATCTGAAGGTTGGGATACCTGTAGTTTCACCAGTTCCATGACAACTGCCAGTGTGGATTTCTGTGCTGTGCCAAAAAATGAATTACTTAAAAATAAATGTGAGAACAGTGAATAATCTGCTATGTGTACATCATTACCTATTAAGTTTGCATGTTTCACATTCTTGGGCTTGTTTTATTACCAGAAGAATAAAGGTGAAGGACAAAGATTAGTTCAATTCTTCCTCTCAGTCCTTCCACAGAAACACCACCTCTATGCCATAAATCAAAACTGGAGTCTCAAACGATAAACATACACAGGCAGGCTCTGGAC